>NC_043704.1:16336881-16523932 GCF_006229205.1 Suricata suricatta | reverse complement strand
GGGGGGTGGGGAGTAAGACATGTTTATACAGAAGAGGGCAGAGTTTGGAGACCACAGTGCAAGTAATGGCTGTAACACTGAGGAAAACAGGCTCCATGCAGGGCAGGGGAGGGGGAGAAGCAATAGCCTCTGCTAAATGTGTGCTGAATGGTAGGTCCCCTGTGACCCAGTAGTAATTGCTTTGGTTTTCTTACACGGTAACTCTCATGCCAACAACTCGTTTGCAGAAGGAGGGTCATGATCTCACTAAAAATGGATATTAAAGCTCTCTCTGTGGAGATAGTAATTTTTAACTCTGCCATTTTGCAAGTGAGGAAACTGAGGCAAAGTGCTGTGAAGTGCCATATTCATGATCACATGGGACAGAAATGGACTTGAGAGTCTGGGAATAGTGACTCTTATGCTTTTTAGTGTACCATTTCCACCACACTATACCCCAATCCAGACACTACTGTTATTTGTTCCTCTAAGTGGTACTTATCTCTTTAAGTTTAGCTGACCTGGTCTGAAGAGTAGAAAAGTCAGTCAATTCTTTTTAGTGTATTGATCAGGGGCTTGAATCAAGCAGCCAAATTGAATTCAGACTTCACTAATTTGCTGAAGCCTGAAGTAGAACAAACTCATATTTAGTGGTACCTGAATCTCACTGTCATTTTGTTTGACTACTGATGTGTACTAATTGCCTGTATTTTCAATAAAATTGAGATTAGCTACTTTTTATAAGACCACATAAAGATATGGGGATATGTTATGCATCTCTTTGAGTGTGTTTGCCATTGATATTGATACATATACATCTATAGATATTTACAACTATATAGTTGGCCTTTGAACAATATGGGTTTGAACCTTGAAGTCCACTTATACACAGGTTTTCCAAATAAATACAGTACAGTTCTATTAGCGTATTTTCTATTATAATTAATAGCATTATCTCTAGCCTACTTTATTGTAAGAATATATTATATAATACATATAACATACAAAATATGTATTGGCTGGTCATCAGTAAGGCTGCCTTCCAGTCAATGGTAGGCTATTAGTAGTTAAATTTTAAGGGGACTTAAAAGTTATATGTGGATTTTTGCCTGCACAGGGGAATTGGTGCCCTTCACCCCTGCATCATTCAAGGGTCTAGTGTACATTTATAGATACACAGAAACACAAATACTTCTTCAGAAAGAATTCTAAACATAGAAATTATTGGTTAAAGGAAACAAATGTTCCTTCACAAATGATAACCCAGCTATAATTATACCTTAGGATTTACCAGCTTTATTTTACCAAGAATTATTGTCACTTGATCTTTTTGTCCCTAGAGGTAAGCATCCTGTAAGGCCCACCAAATCAGTCTTTGTAAAAGAACCCAAACTATGATAAAGCGAGACTGGGCATGGAAATCCAAAGCTGCAGGGATTCCTCACACATACCTCGGCATTTGGTTCTCTATGATGGAATACTGAATAATGTCAGAAGCTGACTTTTTTTTTTCCCAGTCACACCAATAGTGACCAGAAACTATTCCATTTGGAAGGAACTAGGAGGGGCTCCAATGTGAATGGCAAAAGTTGAATTTTCAGTGGTCTCCCAATCCAAAAACTGTGGAGTCTCTGTCTCTCCTTCTTGTCTCAATGTCAAGTTCTGCTCTTTCCATTTTAGAAAATATCTTTATGACCTTTACTCATATGTCTCTGTCTAAGGCTTTATTAGACAGTTCAATAAGCTAGCTACTTTTGCCTTTCAATAATTAACTTGACTCTTCTCCACCCCTCTTTTCCTTTTTCTCTCTTTCATGCACACATGTGCATGCATGCACACACACACAGAGTAGAATGACTTACTTTTCAAAAAAATATTGCTTTCATTACTTCCCTGCTCAGAAGACTATTGTACCAAGTGAAAATCTTTTTGTCCCGCTTTCATCATTCACCACTCACCCTCCAACATGATTTACTGTGCTCTCTACGCTCCACAGGGGCTTCTCAGATCACCTTTGTGGTTTGGCTCAGGCTATTCACACTGCCTGAAATGCAATTTCAGCCCTACATATCTATACCAATCATAGAAAAAGAGACTGTAAAGAATACCTTTTTGCCTGTCTATCATTTGAGACCCATTCCAAGTCCTGTGTCTTCCAAGAAATGGATCTGGACCAATCTAGCTCACATGAAGTACATACTGATTTATTTTCTCAGTTGCAACTTAGAATTAGGTCTCCAATCTTTCCTAATACTTTAATGTGAGTCACAAGGAGTTGCATGTTCCTTCAGGGGGTCTATATCATTCCTAGTGTTCAGTTTAATCTCATAGATGTATGTGAAGGTTGCTTATTAATTGATTAACAAAGATGTCTGACATATGGTACAATTTAATCACATAATGCTATAGTTTTATTCAGACCCTAAGGCTCAATGAGATGTGGATGTTTGCCATATAGGTCAGATGAATGGTAGCCATCTCTTTATAGATAGAGCTGCAGTCCGATGTAAGATAACCCTAGTGCAGGAATCTGGGGCCCTTTTTTGTAAAGAAACCACAGCTCCATCCTTCAGCTCTAGTCTTCTAGGTGAGACGTGGCCCATAACTCCAACTTTATTTGTTTAAAAAATGATTTTATAAAATGCATAAAGGGCATTTTGACAAGTCAGAAAATGCCATAGTTATGGTTCCTGCAGGGCTAATGTATTCGTCTTTCACAAGCTAAATGTGAAGGCCTACATCTAAGTGCCAAACTAATCAGTAATTGTGTGCACCTCAGAAGCAAATGAACATCTCAGAACTCCAGGCTTTCCATTTCCTGGCTCCTGTCCTAAGGGCAGGATTCAGAAAAGAGTCAACACTGTGCAGGAGGATGCTCTGTGTTGCGTTGAGAGAGTTTTCTGAGACTGGGCTGCTCTATCAGCCTTGAAGGCAATGGGAGATGTAGGCTGGTGAGAGGGATCCTGGGGGCCCTTCTTCCTGGGAGCCCCATCAGTAGGCATTGGCTCCACTCCAAGTATATACATATTTGGAGTATGTACTCTTTAGAACTGTGAAGGGTGTGTTAGCTACCTTTTCACCTCTGAATATGTTGCTCAGTTCTGACCAAATCTACACTTGGTTTGATGCCTCAGAGAATTGGTTAACTAAGAAAAAACTTTTATCTTCCCACTAACAAGTCCCCAGCGATGATGCCTATCATTGTCCTATACTTACAATCCTTCTGCATCCCTTTATGCATGCAATAGACCCCACATCTAGCCAGAGGGATGTGCATTTGATGAAGGCTGGTCCTATAGCCTCATTATCTGGAATTTTTCCTATCTGAAGTGGATAAGGAACAGCTCTTTCAATCATGGAATATGAAGAGTTGGGTGGAAAGAATGGATTGCTGTTGATTTCAATGGCATCACATGGCTAAATCTGGTCTGGGAGAATAATTCTGCTACAGGAGGGCAAAAGGCTGGAAGAAGGACAGATGGTTGTGTTGGCATCAGAGACCCTGATGCCCATCATTTCAGTCTTTCCAAAGTCTGGCTACTCAGCAACTCTTCTGAGTGTGGAATTTACCTCTTTATCTGATAATAACTCCCCCATATAACCATTTCCCCCCTAACCTATATGATGCATAATGAGAAAACTGTCTAAAATATCAGCCAAGGCCTGTGAGAATTTTTTAAAGCTTATTTCTTTATTGAGGTGGGGAGAGATAGATATTGAGAGAGAATCCCAGCAGGCTCCACACTGTCAGCACAGAGCCCAATACCAGGCTCAAACTTGTGAACCATGAGATCACGACCTGAGTCAAAACCAAGAGTTGGATGCTCAACCAACTGAGCCACCCAGGTGCCCCCAACTGTGAGAAATTTTTTAACCCAATTTTCATCCGAGAAAAGGAGATTCTAAGGATTTGAACATTCATGAACTTCCAGTGAGTGTATGAGCCAATAAATTCCCTTTCGGTGCTAAAGCTAGTTTTAGCTGAGCAAATGCAATATAATTCACCTGCTTTTTACATTCTGAAAACTAAGAAGAAAGTAGTCTTGTTCTTCTAGTGGAAAAACAATCCCAGTAGAGTGAATGGGTGAGAGCCAGATACTTATCCTTTTCCAACAGCATGCCCAGTTTCCACACCTCGCTGGAAAATGCTCCAAAGTGTTTCATGAGGAAAAACAAACAAACAAACAAGACCTGTGTGTGTGTGAAGAATAAGGTCTTTAATTAGACAGTAGAGTACTGCCCATTTTCAACTCTTGATTCAAAATTAACAGCAGAACACAAGGCTTTTCTCAGTAAGAACAATATCATTTGAGTGGAATGAATATAGAATCTGATTCTAGTTATAAAGTCACTCAACGATAATATCAGGATCCTGAAGTCAATGTGCTGAGCACTGCATTATAGTAAGGCAAATTTTTTCCATTTAGTTGTGAGTCTTTCTTTAAAGAAAAAATATCCCATTCTACATTATCAATTGCTATGAATAAGTTCTAAGAATATGAAATGCTTGTATTTGGGGAACTTTCCAGTGCTCTCATCCTAGCACTTAAATCCCATTTTGTATGTGTAAAGATAAAGGCACCTGAGAGAAGTTAATTATACAACAAGGTTATAAAAATATTAATAGCTAAGAATTGTATGGTATTTACTAAATACAAGGTACTATTCTAAATTTTCCACATATATAATTTTGCTTTATTCTTAAAACAATCTTATGGACTATTATTATCCCCATTTTATAGATTAGAAAGCTGAGGTATTGAGGTAAGCAGTTTAACTTGGCCAAAATTATGCTGCTAGTAAGAGGAAGAGGCTGTGTTCAGATGCAGGCATTCTTGCTCCAGAGCCTGTGATTGTACTTCTCAAAGTCAGGCAGGCTCTTAGGTCATGGACTAGGCACCTTTGGTTGCTTACCCAGATTCTACTTTCCCCTTATTTTTTTCACAAGTTCCTAGATTTTATGAGGTTATGAAGTCCATGAACTTTATGAGAAGCTCAGCCTACACTGAGCCACCAGAATGCAACCTGGATGGCAAAGGCCAGCTTGTATATACCATCCCCCCAACTACAGCATTTAGTTCAGGAGCAGTCCCAGGACCTCAGAGAGCCCGAAGGCAAGCCCCCACCTCGTTGTTACAATGCTAGAGCAGACCCCTCGCTTTCCCAGTCACACATGGTGTGGTATGTGGTCATGAAGGCTGAACTGCTGTAGCCACTTTACCACCCTGAGGGAACTGGTCTAGCATGAAGCGTAGCGTAGAAGGCAGGGAAGAGTGACAGAAGCCACCAGTGTCTTTGTGACATCATTGAGCTACTGATCAGATTGACTCTGAAGTCTGACTTCCCATGAACTTTCAGTGTATGAGCCAACAAATTTCCTTTCGGTGTTGAAGCTAGTTTGAGCAGAGCAAATGTATAATTCGCCCGCTTTTTACGTTTTGAGAACTGAGAAGAAATTAGTCCTGTTCTACTAGTGGATAAACAACCCACTAGAGTGAGAACCAGATACTTTATTTATTTTTTATTTTATTTTTGAGAGAGAGAGTGTGTGAGTAGGGTAGAGGGGCAGAGGGAGGAGAGAATCTAAAGCAAGCTCCACGTTCAGCTCCGAGCCCAACGCAAGGTGGGGCTGGGGGTGATCCCAAGACTTTGAGATCGTGACCTGAGCAAAAACAAGAGTCTGATGCTAAATCAACTGAGACACGCAGGTTCCCTGAGAACCAGAGACTTTACGAAGCTGCATTTATTCAGGTCAAAATATCAGTCAGCCACATATGGTTTTGCTTTTTAAACATTTGTTAATGTAGGTCAGATATGGCAAACACATAGGACTCAGGCTCTCCCCATTCTGACACCCGTAGCAACATTGCTAATCGGCCACGACACTTCTGTTGAGTGTTTCTTCTCGTCATTGTGCCCGAGGTGGTCACAATTAAGGTATCAGAGTTTGCAAGTAAAATTTGTAATCACTGATATAGGTAATCACTGAATTTTACTACAAGATAATCTTGGCAATTTTGTGAAAACACTTCACTGTAAATCAGCATTTCTCTGTAGGAACATTATTATAATTGGGACTTACATTGTCACCTAAGAAGCAAATGGGATCATGGAAAATGTGACAAGAAAACACAACTCACCGATAAACCTTTATAATAATTTAAATTGTACTCTGAAGCCTATATAAAAATGTCTAAATCTACCATATGCATTTTTTGTAAGGCATCCCAATATACTATAAACATAACCCATATAGCTAATAAAATTATGATTTTTTACATTAAAATTTTATGTGAAAAAAATCTATGATATAAATATTAATTAAACTTTTAATTAACATTGATATTTTAATTTACATAGGCCTTTTTGGTGTGATTGGATGGCCCAGGTCATTTAAAAAGTAATCAGTCAGCCAATCATAAACCAATTATCCAATTAAATTTGAGAGCTTTACCCACCCCCCGACAATAAAAAGACTAGAGAAAGTGGATAAATCCCGAATCATTCCTTTGATATTACAGTAATTCTCAGATCATGTTTGTTACATTCATGTTAATGACTATGGCATTTTTTTCCTCATTGATAATAATCTTGAAACATTTCATCTCACCCTTCCCTATCCTGTTAACTGTAGATGTAGCTATCCCATATCATTTAAGTAGCGACCCTAAGAGGTATCATCCATGACAAGAATCACTATTTAGGAGTCTTTTAAACTATTTAGGAGACCATTCCTTAGTCCATCATTAAGTTGTTATAGAAGTAAAGCATTGATTCATATGTGGGTATCTACCTTGTGCTGGGTGTTTTTTGGGGCACTTAGGACATGTGATGATAAACAGAACACACATACTCCCTGCTCCTATGGAACTTAGCCTGATGTTTGTTCAGTGGAACAAAAGTCCACAACAACCAACATTCATAACTAGGTCTATCCTTAGTCTGAATGTTTTAAAGATTTTACCCAGAATATTTGCAGTTACTGATGGATGTGACCAATGAAAACGAATGCATATTTAGTATCCCAAACCATATTCTATGTCATCCTTGCCTTTTCTCATTTAAGTTCCCTCTTTCCTATTCCCATGCTGCTTGATTAAGACACGATCCGTGCAACCTCTGTGTTCTTCAGGATGTGTCAGAAGGGTTTGGACACAGTGGAACAACAGCATGTCCTCAGTCAGTGTGACATCTTACTCCTGTCTCAGCAGTTCAAGATATGAATTGAAAATTCTTTTAAAAGCTCTTGCTCATGACCTGGTAATTAACCGTATTTATGGAGATCCAGTGATGTGTGGAATATTCTACTAGCCTGCCAGCACAGTGTCCTGTCTCTGTGGCAGCTGTGGGGTGTGAGAAAGAGATATGTAGCCATATGTACAATCTTCCAGTGACAGCACACCTTTGATCCAATTCTTGTATCCTTCTAGGTAGCTGTACCTTTGGCCATGATGCACTGGGAAGGCAAGGGGTGTGGGGTGGTCATGCCAGAGGAAGCCCTGAAGCTTAATGCCACATTCTTTCTCTTGCAGATGTTTCCTTAGGGTCAAGTTGCTAGGATCTCTTTCTTGTTCAGGTAATAATTCCTTTCTTTATGTAGCTAGCCAAGTGTGATGTGTAGTTGACATTGGTGCTGTTCTTACTCAAGGTACAGGATCCGTTCTATGGTGATTTTTTTTTTAGCCTCAGTTTTGTTTGAACTAAATTAAGCTCAAAATTTCAGTACTCTATGAGGAAAGTAACCAGGAATTAATTCATTCCTCCTTTCTCTCTCTTTCTTTTTCTCTCCCTTTCTCCCTCTGTCTCCGTTTTTCTTTCACAACTGAATTAACTATTCTCAGCTTTATACCCATAAAAGATAGCTTTATACAGATCGTTACACTCAGAAGTTTGATAGCAATTGTACTTTTGTTTATGGAAATTAAACAATGGAATTACTATTATTAACAGAGTTTGGGGCAGCTGGGTGGCTGAGTCAGCTGAGCAGCTGACTTTGGCTCAGGTTATAATCTCACAGCTCGTGGGTTCAAGCCCCATGACTGGCTCTGCACCGACAGCTAGGAGCCTGGAACCTGCTTCAGATTCTGTGTCTCTGTGTCTCTCTGCCCCTCCCCCACTCAAAAATAAACACTAAAAATACTTTTTAAAAAAGAGTTTGTAATTCAGACAGTGGCTATTTGTTCACTGATCTCATTTCCTTTTCTCTCAGGGCATTTAGCCAGGCTATATTTTCCTACCTTTCTAAATAGGTGTGCCCCAATGATTGAGTTCTAGAAAAATGTAGTGACATACACCTTTTCCATCCATGGCTACTAAAATCTTTTCACTCATGATCTATGAGCTTGATGCAAACAAGCATTTCAATGGTGAGAGACACACAACAGAAGGAACCTGGATCTTAAAATCGCCATTTGGAGGAGAGACAGATGTCAGGATCATCTGCTTTGAACCTCTGGGAGCTAGGGAAAAAAAGATGCATCTGGCCATTAAACATTTTGAGATTTGTTACAACACCTAGCATAACCTTAGTTGATACACTTAGTACCTATAATTATCAAACTCTACAGAATAAAAGTAGAGGCAACAGATTGACTTTCAAGTGGAGATGTTCTCTTTTGAAACTGATTTCTTAAACATAGATTTCAAAATCTATAATTACAACAAAACCATAGCAATAAAGCAGAGAACTCAAGAACCACTTTGTCAATGCACACTTTTACCCAACAAAGATAGTAGTCTGTTATTACGGAAAATTTTCAGTAGCTTTCTGGGACCAGGTCCATCCATCATTTTCCTCTCATGGAGTTAGAATAGGTGAGAGTGCTAACAGTCATTTTTATTTATTCTCTAGATAAATCTGGAGCTCTAGCACAGCACTGAGTGTCTAAGCTGAGTTACAGATACCTGACAGCCTTGTCTGTTCAAGTGGGCTTCTTCTCTCTAAAGTCTCAGTCAGTTTCCATGGTGATAAGAACTGGGCCCACCTGACGCCTTCTCACTGAGGGGCTTGGTGGGGCTTGGGGTGACATTACAAAGGGAATATGTGAAAGTCTTAGGATGAAGTAAAGAAAGGGTCACCGAGCATTCAGAATGGCCTCTTCTTCACCAGATTTGGTAGTGGCCTACAAGGAATCAAAGATGAGAATGAAAAGGCAGAAAAACATGGATTCCTATTGTCACAGAAATCTCCAGAATCAAGAAGGGAAGTTTTATTTTTAAGTCAGAGCCAAAGTGGCTGACAAGAATTTGTGAGGCCCTGAAGAAAGACAGAGATGGATTAATTCCACTCTCCAAGCCTTACGGTTTTGGCTTTCATATACAAGAGCAGAACTCATTGGTGAGTTCCAATGATCTGCTCCCACAGTGAACAGCTAGAAATGAATCAAAAGCTGGCAAGAGCTTAAAAGGGAGAGGGCATGCTTCTGGCTCACAAATGTAATATAGAATTTCTGAATATATATCGACGGGCAGCATCAAGAATAGAAGTTGCCACAGTGGGCCAGCCTTTGTGGGAGATTCTTCTGTCACCAAGCCGATGTGTAATATGTGTTAGAGTCATTACCAGGACATTCAAAGAAAGTACTGTTAAGAGAAGATGGGTTGTTTTTTGTACGAGCAGATGAACAGAAGTCACATGAAGCATGGCCAATTTCTTTTTGAAGTTCTAGTAGCATCCAATGCCAGTGTTCCCCATTCATGCTTTGGCTCCTTCCAGAAGCACTAAAGGGAATTGTGTACTTGTAATACGTGCTGCTTATCCATAATTCCTTTTGAAAATGCATCTTTCTCATTTTCAGCTTTGAGTTGTACAATGCCCCCTGCTGTTCAAGGCATAGTTTGTAATTTTCCTCAAGCCCCCATTCTGCTGTCCCTGTAACGTATTGGCTGAATTAGAACAAAAATGTGGGAAAATAATTTCCTTGAAACACACCAAGAAAGTGAAGTCCAAGAAGTTGATGCCCCCTTTGGATCTCACAGGGGTGACTGAAGATTGCATTCTCTACTGTGCTTCCATTTAAAGAATTAGCTTTCTGCCCGCACCCCCCCCAGACCATTTTTTTTTTCCACAACCCCAATCTGTCTTACTTATCCTAACTTATCAAATGTATTTTTTCCTATTAAGTATTTCCCTTTCAATGCACTTTATGGAAGCATAATGGAAAGTGGAAAGAAACTTGATGAAATGCTTTGCAATTTTAATCGAATATTTAAAACCAACAATCTTGTGATAGGCAAGGCAGTATAATCAGACACAATTAGCTAACACAGTTCCCATTTTCCTTCTTCAAAGCCAGTTGATCTTGTTCTACTGGATCTTTGGGAATACAACAGCCTTACTAGTTTTTAATTTGTGCTTTCCTTTCCATTTATCGAATCCAAGAGAGAGGAGCACATGAAGTTAGTCATCTCAGGAATTTAACACCGTATCCATCTGATAGCACATGAGCTTAGAGAGCAAGTAAAAAAAAAAATAGACAAGTAGCAAGAACAGTAGCCATGATCTTTGGTTCCAGCCTTGCCAACTTCAAGTGCTCATTAAACATCCATTATCATCCCTGCTTATGAGGATACCCCACACTGCAGTAGTTGTAGGCTCAGACAACAGCAAAGGTGATATGGCAGCTGGCTTACTCTGGGATTGGGAACACAACACGCCCCCAAAGTAATACAGTTTCTTATTAAAAGGAAAGATATCTTTAACTGGCCCTTCATTTCCCCCTGAGACTGACAGGCAATTTCAACTGTTTATTTTTACTTAGCTCCGATGAATGGCTCTATTTCATTCAGCTTCACAATAATTTGGTGCTGCACGCTGCTGCTGGCACTGAGTGGAAGTGAAGGGCATCATTAGAGGCATTCCACAGCAATCTTGGTGAAATTAGATTCTTTGGAAACTAAATCAAGCCTTAGTTTCAAGGAGGGGAAGTTGGACAAGAGGAAAGTGATGTGAAATTGGTTGAATTATCCCTATCTTTCAAGACATTAGACAAGGTCAGGAAACCAAAATATGAATTATATTTTCACTCATGTGTGCACCCTGTCTATAATAACTAGTTAATAAGCATATTAATATTTACACCATGCCTGTTTACTTTTAGAGAGCACATTTTCATTAAATTGTGCAATTGTGGGTGTACGACTATAGTGCTAGTTGGTGAATTGCTTTATTCTCTTTACTTGAAGTATAAGTAGATTTTAAGTACAGTCTAGCAAATACTAAATGAGGCCACTGAAAACCTTTCCTCCTGCCTCCCGGTTCCTCCTTTCTATTTTGAATATGTTCAGTGAGGGTCCCTAAACTTCAAGCATGTTCCCATTTCTAGGCATTTCTGTTTGCATTCCTCTCTACCTAGAAACCTCTTTTTTTTTGTAGCCCTATCTGGCTCACTCTCTTCCTATATCAGGTCTCTTTTGAAAAGTCCTCTACCAGAGACACCTTCTAAAATGGTTCCATTTAAAATGGTTAATCAACCTTAATTTATTATTTGCTTCCCAATTTGACTTATGTCCTACCTGTGAGTCACCTCCATGTGAAATGATATGTATCATGTCACTTGCTTTTTTATTTTTTTTACCTCCCAATGGAAAGTAAGCTCTTGAAGTATTTTCCTGTCTTCTTCACTGCCATAACGCCAGCTTCTGGAATAGCATGTGGCACATAGTAGGGCTCTTTATTTCTTTGGCACAGATTAATGGATAAATAAGGGAAAGAGACATGGCGGTGCTGTAGGAAATTAAAATGACACTCCTCAAATTCCCTCTCGTATAAGAAAGCAAAGCAGAACATGAATAATAGCAATAGGAGAATATCTTTGAATCATTGGTTAATTATTAAGAAAAAACAACTCTACCACCTTGATCTCAAATTCTATTTTTTAAGTTTCACTGGTAATGACTTGCTTCCAGTTGTGATAACAGTGTGTTCCAACATCTGGCTTAGAGGCCCCATGGTGTGAATACAATTGTGACTAGATCAGGGTGACAAACTCGTATGCTCCTCCTCTGTGAACACTTTAATTACTTTTGGATTCTCACAAATAAAATAACCAGCATCTAGCATCCAGTGCCAACTCATTTGCAAAGCCACTAGGA
Source organism: Suricata suricatta (assembly GCF_006229205.1). Classification (NCBI taxonomy): domain Eukaryota; kingdom Metazoa; phylum Chordata; class Mammalia; order Carnivora; family Herpestidae; genus Suricata; species Suricata suricatta. The sequence continues at coordinate 16,511,860 of NC_043704.1, read as the reverse complement.
ACCACACAGATGAGTGAATACACTCCTCCAATTCTGGAACATGCCAGGCGGGCCAGCTTGGAAGGGATGCCATCAGTTCCCCTGGATCTCATTGAAGGGTCTGCCCAGATCAGTGTGTGAACATTTCCAAAGGTGGAAGCCTACAGCAATATTTTGGTTGATGTGTTTGACATCTCCGTTATGCATTTCATACTTGGTGACTAAGTACATAGACATAATGGGTAGGGTTTTAGAATGCTAAGAGAAAAAATGTATAAATACAGGGGAGATAAGATATTCCAGTAGAGGGGATACACTGGTATTTTCCATGCATCTGGATTCAGAGAATTGTGTTCACAGAATTTGTGAATCCAGCACTTGGTTAAATGGGACAGGCTGATCTGTTGTTTCTCCAGGGAGCTTTCTCAGAAGTATGTAATTTCTCTCTCCTTACATGTGTGGTACATGCATGTAGAACTTTGCATGTTTGAAAGATGTGTTGTCAAGATTTGGTGATAATATGCACCATAGAATTGCTGATATCACCCAGCTGAAGCATGATAAGTATTGACCTAAGAATAATTTAGACCGAAATCCTACTAAACAGGGTGAAGCAGAGCCCCAAAATTAATTCTTGCTGTAAGAGGGGCATTTTACATTTCACCTGATGTGTTGGTTCAGTCATATCTTGGCACCATGAGAATGTAGGTTAAATCACTGCCTAAATAGATGGGTCCTCACAGCAGTGGAGCACAAGAGTGTACAGATTCTGAGAAATCTCTGGGAAAATTCAGGCGTCATCACAGTGGGTGATAATATACTTGTGTATTTTGTTGAGGAACTAGGTTTTATACCTATCTTGAGATCAATAAAGAAAAGTCAATGTCTGTATTCAGTATTGCTGAGTATTATGGACATTGGGTAAATAAGGCATGTGGCATTGAATAAATATGAGGTGGGTCTTAAGCGGCTGTGTTTAAAAAAATGGGACAGTCATTGTAGTCTGTATATTAAAATAGTCCACCTATTGCAAGATAATGATTTCTTCCTTATGATTTAGATACTTTTTTTAAATGTTTATTTATTTACTGGGGTAGGGGGGAGATGGGAAGTGGCAGAGAGACAGAGAGAGAATCCCAAGCAAGCTCTGCACTGACAGTGTGGAGCCTGATGCAGGGCTCGAACTCATAAACTCATGGTGTTGTCAGAAACCATGACCTGAGCTAAAATCAAGTCATGGACACTTAACTGACTGAGCCACACAGGCACCCTGTTTAGATAATATTTTTAAAAATATTATTTGATTTGTTCTCCTCACACAATACTGTAGTGTGAACCAGATTCATGTCAACAGTGATTGTAAACAAAGAAACTGAGACCTAAAGAAGTGGCTTCCCTATCCATCCCATAGTAAGCACTGAGACCACAGGTTAGACCCTGACACTTGATATATAAATGCATGATGTCACAAGAAAGATGCTGACGTGTTTCTACCTGGTGCCGGTGGTGTACTTTTTTGATAGACCTACTAACAAAACAAAAAAGTATTTAACATGTGTCCCTTTGTCATGGGGAATTTTTTTTTAGTTCCACATCTTAATATAAATGAGGGTGCTCAACACAAATGGGGAAAAATCTACTTTTGGTCCACTGACTAAGGAACAAGAAGTCCTAGGGCCAAACTGCATTTGCCAAGTGGTATTTCTCTCTTCTTTGTTTCAGTTCTGGGCAGCGTATAGATTTCTGGTTTCCTCACTTCCCTAACTAAGGAGAAGGAGTGTGGAAGCATTCTATCTCCTCATTTGCTTGCAGGAGTTTGTGGTCCCTTTGTGATAAAGAAGAGACAGGCAGACACAGTCTTTGTTTATTCCTAATTTACTCAATGCAATGTTTCCTGTAATTAAGATGCTCCTCTCGTCCGGATTTGGGGATGCTGAGTGTTGGAAGAGCACGCGTATGGACGCGAGATGTCCTACCAGGCTCCCGTGAGCCAGGAGCTCAGAGGCAGCTGCACCGTTTACAGCTTAATTGGCAGTGCCATAGATCACAGGATGCCCAGAGTTCACCACGAGGAGATAGAGATGTCAGAGAGGACCCCCGAGGAGACACATCAAAAGCTTCTCCCTTCTGCCTCTCTCGATAAGGATTCCAACTGTGTATTGCAGGTTGTGTGTTGTTATGGTTACAGGAGGAGGAAGAAGTTGGGAGGCGAAGGGAGGAAATAGGTTGGACAGGATCGCATCTCTGAAATCTTTGTGAGATGGGTCTGAAATATCGGATAGCTTGTGGGATGTATAGTTGGGCCGCAGGATGTATGATGAGTGTGGGCATTTTGAGGTTAATAAAGTTTTCCTTTTTTTTTTTTTTTTTTTTTTGGTCAAAGCAATAGTGCATGGCACCCAAGACCCTGAGTGAACTCTCCACACCAGAATGCTTCATTTCAAAGCGAGTCTCCACTCGCTTGTGTGTTGTGCCATTTTAGCTGTTACTTTAACTCCCTGGATCTGTAAAATGGGGATAATGATAATACCCATTTTCAAACCATGCTTTGAGGATTAAATACATTGATGCACAGAACTCATGCCTCCCCCAAATAAGTGACTGATACATTCTGGCTGTTGGTGATTATCCCACATTTTCACAGGTAGTGGTACAGTGCACATGTGTCGTTGAAAGCTCTGGAGTTGACTGTTGAAGTTTGAATTCTTGTTCATTCCCTTTCCAGCTCTGTGACTTTGGGCCACCCAACCTCGCCACCCCTCAACTTTCTCATCTGTAAAATGAAGATTTTTATAGTAGATATCTCATAAGATACTTTTAGAATCAATAGGAATAAATGAAGGAATCAGTTGATTCCAGCTGTTATTATTATTTAAGGAAGCCATGGTTAGGGAGGTAGTAGAATGCCAGGAGTGGGGTGGAATAATGGTACCTCCATGTAATAAGATGCAGAGTCCTGCCTGTAGTGACATTTTTCTTCTAGAATAAGAGTTCCCATTGACTGAAAGAATTTAATCCATGAATTTTCTCTTGTCCTTTCAAATACTAATGAAAAAAAGAGTACCCATAAAGACTGTATTTATAAAAGAATGTCCTTGTCTCTATATCCTGGGCAATCTTGGATGATTATTATTGCCAAGAGAATAATTAAAAACACCCAACAACTATCACTGCTCAATATTTATAGAACGGACACAATAGATATTAAAATTGATTAAAGTACGACATCTCTTAACTCCTAATTACCACCAAAATTGAAAAGAAATTGAAATTTTATGACTCCATGGTTATCATCTAATAATGGTAAGTCATATGTATAAAGTCCCCAACAATTTACTGCCTCCCAGGACGCAGGGCACACTTTCCTGTCTTGATGACTTTGGGTTTGGCCATCTGTCTTTTTTGATTGACAAAAGATAGATGGAAGTTATAATATATAGTCATACCTTGGAGATCCCGTGAGTTTAGTTTCAGACTGCTGTAATAAAGCAAATATTATAATAAAGTATTTTATTACTAAAAATGCTAAGCATCATCTGAGCTTTCAGTCAGTCATAATCAGTGCTTACAGATCATCATAACAGATATATTAATAATAAAAAATGTTTGATATTCTTACAGAATTACAAAATGTGACACAGAAACATGAATAAATCTATAGGAAAATGATGCCAGTAGACTTGCTCCTATGGGTTGCCATTTGTAAAACAACAAAACAAAACCAAAAAAATGGAATCTAGGAAGTGCAATCAAGTGGAATGAAATGAGGCCTGCCTACAGTGTACATAAACTTTTATATGCTCTGGGAAACCAAAACAGTCATGTGACTCACTTTATTGCAATATTCACTTTATTGCAGGGGTCTGCAACTAAGTCTGCCATACCTCTGAGCTATTCCTGCTTCTAAACAAATGCATTAAAAAGCATCTGGGATTCTTGCCACTCTCTTGAGTTTTTGCCCATACCATGCCAACAGCATTTCTTAGAGAATGGCTGCTCATTCAGGGAAGTCACATACAGCCCAGTCGAGCCAAGCCGAACCTGGCAAAATTACAGCAGACATGTAGCCATCATGAAATGGAACAATAAATTAAATATATACTCTGTAAGTTGCTGAAATTTCAGAGTTGTTTATTGGTGCAGCAAAAGCTGAATAATAAATATAGAACCATTTATAGAGGACTTGTTATATGCCCAATGCTTAGGTAAGCATTAAACACATTCTCTTATTTTGTCTTCTTCCTATCGTTATGGGCTAACCATTATTATTCCTATTTAGCAGTTAAAAAATAGAGTAAATTTTGAATAATTTGCTATACAACTAATGAACCAAGTTGAGATTCAGCTTGGGACCATTGAACTCCAAAGACTGAAGTCTTAGAGAATGAATGTGCTGCATTCTAAGGATAGAAATTATTATGAAAAACTATATACAATGGATGGTATTGAAGGTAAAACATGTCCAAATCCTAAGCATTCCATAAAGTTCAACCTAACCCTTAGGTTGAACCATATATGTATATGCATGAGAAACCATGCACACAATATTTTCTGAACATATCCAAAGTAAATAACAAATATTGAGGAACAATAAAAATTTGCCAGGACTGACCCTTTAGTGAAACTAGATTTACTTAGGTGATTTTGATACAGCCTAAACCTCACTGAATCTTACTCCACAGATTTGAATTCTCATGGAGAAAAGAAGCTGGATTTTTAGTTTAATTCTTTGATATTCTTAGCACAGTCTCTGTGGCCCTTTCTGTGTAAACTCTGGTCTTAAGAAAAAAAAAGGGCCCCTGGGTCTCTGGGACTTTCTCTCCCCAGCCCAGCTTGGAGGAGTTCTCTCCATTTGAGAAATGAATAATTCAGAATTAGAAACTACATGGTCTCACCACTCCTCAGCCTCCCAACTTGGTCATATCCTCATTATGGGAAAAGCCATTCCAAAAGGCAAACAGCTTTTCATAATTGTTATTTAATGGATATTGCCTGCTCCAGGGATTTCTTTCTCAGTATCTATTTGTAATTCAAAGGTCAGCGTAACACCACTGGCATATACAAGGATTCTGAGAGATTTGTTCCTCCTGATTGAAATTCAGAAACAGTGGAGAGTAGATTAGTCTAGGAGCCTCTCATGTGGTACGGGTCACAGTTAGGAGGGATCTGACCTCATCTGGATCTTCATCATCATTCAGAAAACTGACCTAGGAATGTGAAATATGACCCAGAACATTTCACTAGCCTGGCATAAGGGGGAGGTCACCAAATACAAAGGCTTGGCACTCTGCCATGGTCATTATCCTTCCCCTTAACTGGCCCTAATATCACCTAAATGGGGTTCTCCTTAAGGTAACTGAAGCAGGAAAAGGTGGCCTCGGAGAGTAATTTAGGCATAATGTAGGTACATCTTTGCAGGATTTATATAACAAGCTACACTTAAATTAGTAATGGCAGTCTCATTTCAAGATATTATATATTGAAATATTATTCAACAAGAAAGCTATTTTCCAAGTGGGCATGGATGATGATTATTTATTAGGTTAAAATTCATCCCTTCTTCCCATGTGATTACCACTTCCATTTCGAACGAGCATAAAGCCCTCACACATTGTGGTTTATGCATAAAGACTGGCTGCTTAGACACACTTGTGGCTTGAGCTCCAGGGAAAGAAAATACTCCCATACGGTTCACAGTATTTATGGTAGATGCTTGTTTACTTCAAAAACAGAACCAAATTAAAAATTAGAAAGGGCAGATTCTAGAGCTGCCAGCATGGTTTGTGTATGTGTGTGTTAGTGTCTAAGAGAGAGAGAGAGAAATAGAGTTTTTCTTCTGTTTTTAGTTTATAGCATGATATTTGGAGTTCATTGCTGAGGTTGTTTCCTTAAATTGCATTCAACCCTGGAACAATGTATAGGTTGCCAGCATGGATGCTAGTGGATTATGGGCCACACGTCTTCTAGGTTTAAATGGAGGATATAAAACTAATGTCTGTAAGGTCAACATCACTTCTCTTCCCCCAGAGAGAATCTGGCAGTAATTTTGAGGATAGAGACTTGAAAGGAACAGCCAATAGTTCTTGAAATAAAAGCAAGGAGAGGAATTAAAGCTTGTGAAACAAGCCAGCGAGGTCAAGGGATCAGTTTCTGTGTGAGACCCTGACTCCAATGACAAGGACAGACCTCCACACACACCCGTAGCCCGTTGGACTTCATCTTATCAAGTCATCAACTGCTGGGTTGTTTACAAAGGGTAGCTTACAGTCGAGTCTGGGATGAGCCTGAAACAGATCCCAGACATTTTTCTTTTAATATATATTAGATATACAAGATTGAAACATGATGTGACCACGAGTTGTCTTTTTCTTGAGCTTTCTTTAAAGCCAAAAACAACTGCAAGTTGTCATGCAGAGTGCTCATCCTGTGAAAGGTGCTGATGTGGGGCTTTCAGCGCAGCATCCCAGATAGAGAGAACGCTGGCTGCATAGAAGTCAGTGACAGACACCCACATAAATAAATAAATGTCTATTCATTTTTGAGAGAGCGGTGGGGATGGACAGAAAGAGAGCGGGCCAGAGGATCTGAAGCAGGCTCTGCGTTGACAGCTGTAAGTCTGATATGGGGCTCAAACACATGAATCTCAAGATTATGACCTGAGCCACTGAGGCACCCCAGGACAGTTAATTCTTGAAAAAGTTGCCAAACTCTCAGTGGCCAATATTTTCTCTCTTGTTCTCACTTCCAACCCAACAAGATTTTCACCTTGGTCATTTCATTCCACTCTGCTTTTAGCACGGCATCTGTCAAAGTAAATCCAAAGGTTCTTTCTCAGTATGTATCCTTCTGGCCCCATCTGCAGCATCTGAGATACTATCTTCTGTAATGATAATGAGGGATGAAGTGGGAGCCTGAGAAGTTTCCTGAGAAATTCTAATTAGGATTACATTTCTGAGGGAAATAGTAAAGATATGCTGGCAATAATCAGTGGTGGGATGGAGAGGAAAGAAGACACAGCACAGAAATGTGGACATGAGATGCCATGTGGCTGAGTGAGGGCTGCAGGAAATCACTGCAAGACTGCAATGAGTGTGGCTGTGGTAGTGTGTCTCATTCACTTGCTGGAAAAATATGGACTCCGTGGCCTGTAGCTCCTCCCCACTAATGCCAACGAAAGCTGTAGACATTTTTGAGTTGGGGAGAATGATGGGTAAGATTGTTAAATGATTATTATCTGTGAAGCATGCTGGGAATCACAGGCATTGACTGACACCTAGGCAATCAGGATTCGCATCCTGATTTTACAGACAACAAACTGAGGTTCTGAAAGGCCAAAGACTTTATCCACCAGGTAAGTGAATGTGCCAGGATTTGAACATGGCTTTTGGAACCATGAACTCAGAAATTTACCCAGGAACCTCTAACGAATGTCCTATAATGTTGGAATGCATGAATGTGTTCAAAAACATGGCTCCTTTGTTGTATCACTCACTGTGCCACACTGAAAACATACCAGGTACTTAGTGATTCAGATGTGCCCACCTAGCTCTCAGAGCAACAGCAACCCTATAAGATACACACACACACACACACACACACACACACACACACACACACACACCTTTATATTCCCATTTTACAGATGAGGAAACAGGAATAAAGGATTTGCCCCAGTTCTCACAGCTACTTAATGCAGTTAGATGGAAACCAAGGTACATCCTATTTTATTACTGCCTTGTGTGTATATAATTTCTAAATTAAAAAAAATATATTTGTATTGAGGCTCTTTTTGTTGGGGTCTCCCTTTTTATACTAACAGGGTTGGGTAATTAAAAATTTGGAGTTTATCTTAGAAACGTGAACCCACTGGTCTAGAGCAGGTATCAGGAAACTTCCTGTAAATGATCATATTGTAAACATTATAGGGTTTGTGGGCCACATAGTCTCCATTCCAACTACTCAGCTGTGCTAATGCAGCCACAGATGATACACATAGAAGTGGGCATGGCTGTGTTTCAGTAAATCTTGATTTACAAAAACTGGTAGCAGGCTGGGTTTGGCTCCCAGGCCAAACAGTTTCCAGACCCCTGAATATTCTGTTGAAAGAGAATAGTCCCGTTGATAACTGTGGCAGAGAATCCTATGTCATCCCATCATACCTATTTTTTTTTGACAATAGAACCTGGGGACACTTGGTTGGCTCACTCGGTGGAGAACATGTTACTCTTGATTTGGGGGTTGTGGGTTCACACAGAAGTAGGCATGGAGCCAACTTAAAAATAGTAATAATAAAATCCTCTAAAAAAAAAGTAGAACCTATATTTTTTTAGCTGTTCATATGATTATCCAGATTATAAGTCATTCCATCCCTTAGCTGTGACCATGTGACAAGTTCTGGCCAATGGGAAGTAAGCAAATATTGTATACCCATCTTCCAGGAAATGTAAAAGGAGGAAATCTCTTTCTTGTGATTTGGTATTTGGATGGAATATATGGAGTCCCAATAGTTATTTTGGCCCAAGATGTCAGCTTCAGAATGAAACTATACATGATGGAACAGAAAGGGAGAGGAAACTGAAGTTCTCCAAACCTTGGGGCACCAAGGCATCCCATTTCCTGACTTCCTCTACATGAAAGAGAAACAAGCTTCTTTCTTGATTAAATTTGCTATTTGGGTTTTCAATTACACTAAGCCTAATCTCATCCTACATGATACAGTGGTCTTGGATCTTTAACTATATCAGGAAGGCACACTTGTCCTGCAGTACTAAGGAAATGACAGGATGGGAAAATAATGTGACATAAGAAGTCAAAACCTGATTTAACTTGAAGTCAAACCTGGCTCTGCCACTACTGTGTGATTCCGGGCAAATTGCCTTAGCCTCACTGCCAGCTTCCTCATTTGTAAAATAGAGTTGGCTACAACTAAGTCACAGGGGTGTTGTGAGGCTAAAATGAAATATGTGATAGTGAAGGGATAATATTTAACCAATATTTATAGAAATATATGTATTCTACAAATATATATCAATTCACATGTGCATATATATGTACATAAATATGTATATAAATGTGTGTGCATACAATATTACTATGGAAGAAAGAAAGTAGGTAGCAAATGTTAGGGAACTAACAAGAGATATTCTTACAAGCAAGGATGACCTAAACTTATGGCAGCCGTGCTGTATGGATTCACCATTTTCTAATTGTGCTAAGCATCTTTTGGCTCTCTGTACATTGACCTATGCTGGTCTTTCTGACATGCATGCCATTCCCTGTTTAATAAACTTTTGCTCATCTTTAAACTCAATGTTTTCTATTTCTTTCTAATGTCATTTCCAGCTCTTCCAAGCAGAATACATATCTATTTGTAATTCTGTCATACACTATGAATATGTTCACCATAGCATTTCATAATTATTCACTTTTATTCCAAAGTGGAATAGAACTTCTAAGGCATCTTCTACTTTTCATTCATTCACTCAAAACATGTTTCTTCCATACATCAGGCACTGTTTACATTCAAGAGTTGCCAGAGTGTACAAATAGATAAACACTCTTTTCTCATGAAATGTACATTTCACAAGGAGGAGACAAATACCTAAAATCTAAATATATGAAATGTCAGATGGTAATAAGGTCAAAAAGCATGGTTAAGTGGATGAGAAGTGAGCCAGGAGGGGTTTTCAGTTAGATTATTCAGAAAAGGCATCTCTGATGAGATTTCACTTGCATAAGAGAACCCAGTAAAGGAAAGGTTGAGCCTTCTAGATGAGCAGAGGTCCTGAGGTAGGAGCGTGTTAATAGGACTGCAGGTATGCTGGGGGAGAGCGAGCAAAGTTTTTGTGGAGGGGAGCGATTTACATGCGTTTAGAAGAAGAGGAGCAAGATCATGGAAGACCATTTGACTTTTATGGGTAGACTGAAGAGTCCTGAGAAGGCAAGTAACAACCAATGTGCTTACCAGGATCCCCCTGACTTCTCTGTGGAGAAGACATTGAAGGGGAACAAAGGCAGAAGCACTAAACCAGGGAGGAGGTTATAATCAGGGTAGAGATGGTGAGGAGTGGTTTGAAATGGGATATATATATATTTTTAATTTTTTTTTAGAGAGAGAGACAGCATGAACAGGGGAGGGTCAGAGAGGGAGGGAGACACAGAATCCAAAGACAGGCTCCAGGCTCTGAATTAGCTGTCAGCACAGAGACTGACACGGGGCTCGAACCCATGAACTGAGAGATCGTGACCTAAGCCGAAGTTGGATACTTAACCGACTGAGCCACCCAGGCACCCCTGAAATGGGATATATTTTGAAGTTGACTAGAAATTAGTATCTCCAGTCACAGAACAGATATCTAACATATGTTTGTGGGAAGACTGAATTATTGAAATAAATGATTCAAGATTTAGAGCTAGAGAGTCTTAAAATTTAAGTGAGTATGAAGAAGCACGGCTAACCCTTGAACACCATGGGTTTGCACTACATGCATATATTTTTCTTACAGGACAGCACAGTACATGTATTTTCTCTTGTGGTTTTCTTGACTTCCCCCCATCCAGCTTACTTTATTGTAAAATATGGTATATATACATAGAACATAGAAAATAAGTTGTTAATTGACTGTTTATGTTATCAGTAAGGCTTCTTGTCAACAGTAGGCTATCAGTAATTAAGTTTTGAGGGAGTCCAAAGTTAAACACAGAAACACAGTTGAGGGCTGTGTAGGGATTCAGTGCCCTCAACCCTCGTGTTGTTCAACAGTCAACTGTAATTCAGTTTCAGTTCTAAAATGGAGAGTCATCAAAGAAGCAAAAATGATTTTATGTATTTTGTGGATCTCTGTGAGAAAGTTACAAACCTTTTGGAAACCGTTTAAGTTTGTGTTGTGAAAGCAAAGTCTTTAAAAACCATGGAAGGAAGATGTTAGGCTAATATTTTCAAGTCTTCAAACAACAGCACATTATGGTATTGAGGGTATCATTAAATAATAATTAAGTCAGTGCTGTTAAGAAAACAAATGCATTTTTACTTCACACAACCTAAGATGGCTTAGACGATCAAGAATAATCAGAAGTGTTTATGAAATCTCTAATATCTGTGGGTTGTGAGAGAAAAATATTCTGGGCATTTGCATAAGTTTTAGATGGCATCTTTAGATAACATATGAATAGGTTAATATTATGCAGAATGATGACAAATGATATTTAACTGGCTTTCTGCTTAGAAAGGATAATGCAGCAAAGTTTCATTATGATGAGGTATTTTGTTAGTGGGACCTTTAAATTTCTGTGAATCATATTGAGACATCACATAAAAGGAAAATGTGAAAGCTTCAACAATGATCTCAATCTTACATTATTCTCAGAGAAAAGGAGTGTTGGTCTAAAGAAGAGAACTTCAAGAATATGTTTGGGTTTTCTAAATTACTTCTCAAAAACATCCTTCACACAGTTTTTAAATTTGTAACTCACATGCAAACATATCCTGGAGGATGCATGTTTAGATGTGGAAACAGAATTGTTCTGAAACCACTTATCTGAATGCTATTTTAGGGAACAATCCTATCCCTCCTCATTAAAACCTGCATGATCTTCTTTAGGAGGAATTTCCACTCCTTCAGAACAATTTCAACCAGTAACTTGCAGCCTCCTCCCTGCCTTCACAATCATTTCTCTTCAAGGGATGAGAGTGGCATCAGATAGTAAGACAGGAAAGCATGATGAACATGGCTTGGTCTTTCTTCTCATACTCTGCACACAGTCTTCTCTCTTCCTCATAAAAGAAAGGGGGCACCTGTGTGGCTCAGTCAGTTAAGCATCTGACTCTGGATTTCAGCTCAGGTCATGATCCCCCCAGTTTGTGGGACCAAGCCCGGACTCAGGCTCTGTGCTGGCAGCCTGGTTGGGATTCTCTCTCTCGCCCTCACTCTGCACCTCCTCCTGCTTACACTCAAAATAACAAATAAACATTAAAAAAGAAAGATACTTACCTGGGTAAAGGCCAGTGCATGGGTCACGAATGTGGGGAGGTTTGAGTAGCTGGAAGCTCATTTGGCCATTTGTCTAAGTCATGACCTCTACTCAAACACTGCTACTGCTCATCTCCATCTATATGACACCTGAGACTTACCTCTCAGTTGGCTCAGATACAAAGGTGAGTCTGGTGGTTTATTTTATGTGTCATCTTGGTTGGAACATGATGCCAGATATTTGGTCCAACATTATACTGGTATTTCTTTCTTTTTTGTTTTGTTTTGTTTTAATCAAAACACCAACTTCTGTTTCATGTAATTAGTATACTGGTATTTCTATGAGAGTGATTTACTTGGGGGGACTTTGAGTAAAACAGATAGCTCCCTAATGTGGGTGGGTCTTTATCAAATCAACTGATAAATCAGTTGAAAACCTGAATAGAACAAAAGAGTGACTTCCCCCAAGCAAAAGGAAGTTCTGTAGCAGAAGTATTTCAAACTTGAACTGAAACATTTGCTCTTCCCTGAGTCTATAGCCTGATAGCCTTTGGACTTGAACTGTGGCATCAACCTGCTAGTCCACTCTGTAGATTTTGGATTTGTTATCTTTACAATTGCTGAGCCAATTCTTTAAAATTTTATGTATACACAGTATATATAATAAACACATTATATATTTTTATTATAATATATTATATAATTTTATCATATATAAATTATGTATAAATATTATTATATAATTATTTTTTATATATTCATTCTCTGGAGAACTCTGAATTCTGTAAGGTGGTAGAAGGACTTGAGTAATTATCACTTCTTAAATCTCAACATTATCAACATTATTTTCAAAATATCAATCGAATCAATTGCTTGTATTATAAACCTAAATAATAATTTCTGAAGTCTTCTACATAGTGCTAACAGATTTGAAATTAGATACATTGTCTTGGGAACTCATGCCTTCAATTATTTAAGTTTATTTATTCATTTTGAGAAAGAGTAGGAGAAAGAGAGGCAGAATTCCAAGCAGGCTCTGCATTGTCAGCACAGAGACCGACACTCACAAACTGTGAGATTATGACCTAAGCTGAAATCAAGAGTTGGATGCCTAACTGGCTGAGGCACCAACGCACCCTTCATGCCTTTGTTAGAAGGGCAGATTAAGAAGCCTTTGTCAAAGCCACATTGTGCTAAGGTGATTCAGTGAGATCATGGGGCTAAAGAATTACTCCTTTGGATAAACCTTCGAATTGTGGAAACTCATTTTCAATGAAAATTTGGCAATACTCTAGGGTTACTTAGCTGGTTTAGTATAATCAGAGAAGCATGACTTAATAAAAAGATATTACAAAATTTAACATTTGAAGTTCTTACATTTGGGGCGTGGAGTTGCTATTTTAATTCAGAACATCCACACATTTTAAAGCAGATAGTATTTTGCACTCAACCGCTAGGTGAAAATGATTTTTTGCAGCTTTAAAGAAAATCCAACCCCAACAGAAATAGAGATTAATGAGTGTTTTATGAATACAAACATATATCATAATATTTTACAATGCTTAAATCATGATAAGTCAATGTTATCATGTTAAGTCATGTTCTCATGATAAGTCAGTGTTATAGCACTGCAAAAGCATAAAAAGATAATTAAATGCTCATAAAGCTGATCCTACAGACTTGTAAGCCTGTATATGATGTAATGTTTGGCAGCTACACCCATGTTGGACTCTCATGTTTTCTTGAATCCTATTATCATTAACTTGTATCATAAATGGTGTAAAGGACTCAAGAATGATATTGTAGGGCACCTGGGTGGCTCAGTCGGTTAAGCCTCCGACTTCAGCTCAGGTCAGATTTCACATTCGTGGGTTCAAGTCCCGCATCAGGCTCTGTGCTGACAGCTAGCTCAGAGCCTGGAGCCTGCTTCTGGTTCTGTGTCTCCTTCTCTCTCTCTGCCCCTTCCCCTCTCATGCTCTATCTCTCTCTGTATCAAAAATAAATAAAACATTTAAAAAAAAGAATGATATTATAGATCAAGAGCTTTTACAGATTTACCAATGGATGATCAGTGAAATGGGAACAAATGGGAAGAAATCTAAGAAGTGTGTGCCATGGGGAAAGGGATTGAAAAAAAGGAAAACAGTTCTATTCCAGTTATCCATGGATGTTCAAATAAATGCCCCAAGATTTAGTGTTTTAAAATAAAACATTATTTCCTTTGCTCACTATTGCTGCTGTGGGCTGAACTCAGTGGATGGTTCTTCTGTGCTCTCATCAGTGGTTGCTTATGTGGCTGTGTTCAGCTGGTGGGTCATTTGAGGGCTTGGATCAGCTGGGACACCAGGAGGATTGAGCCTGTCTCTTTCTATAATACAGTCTCTCAGGACCTCTCTAGATCTGCATTGTGTCTCTGTAAGATGAGAGGATTTCTTACATGGTGGTGTGGGGCTTTCAGAAGAGCAAAAGTAGGAGCCAACAGGCTCTGGAATTGACAAAGCATCTTTTCTGCCACCTTCTGTTAGAGACAGGGAGTCTGGTCAGAATCATTACACAGGGCATGTCTACCAGGATGCATGGTTCACCAAAGGTCACCAATGTAGCAGACTGCCACAGCTCAATGCCATTTATGCCTGAAAATCTTAGGAAATGATCTGGGTATAGGTCAACCTGTGTTTTAAGTGGGTTTAAATATAACTAAATTAAATTTCACATTATAAATAGATTCTTTCTTATAAACCCTGACATTGTTTGACACTTTATAAAAGGCAGGAATAGGGCAATGCATTTTTATATAATTTACTTCCTTATTATACCACCTAGTGAGATAGTTTTTCATCATTAGTCCAATTTTATAAATGGAAATGGGCTTAATACTGACTTGTCTGAGGTCACATAGTAGAGTAAGTATTCAAATTTAACCAGTTTTATTCCAAAGCGAGCCCTTTAAATCAGCCTTCCTTGCTGTAATCCAGTCTTAGAAATTCAGTTTCCAAAGTTACAGGTGTCCATCACTATGAATTGACTGATTCTTTCCTAGGCCTAAATTGAACTCATTTCCAATGTGACTTAACACACAAAAGAAGAGGAGGCGATATTAAATTCCTTATGTTTCACAGAAAGTTGTTTCCTAGGTAAAAGTGAAGGCACAAGTTAGGAAACACAGACAGTTCCCTACTTCCATTGGTTCATTTTATGACTTTACAATGGTGTGAAAGCAACATCTTCAGTAGAAACTGTACTTTAAATTTGGGTTGTTTTTATTTTATTTTATCTTTTTTGTGCTTCACATTTTGAATTTGGATCTTTTCCAGGAATAGCAGTATGTGGTACTAACCTCTCTTGTGATGCTGGACAGCAACAGTGGCCACAGGTCCCCATCAGTCATGCAATTGGAGGGTAAACAACCAATATATTAACAAGCATTCTATACCCCTACTACCTTTCTGTTTTTCACTCTTAGTACAGTATTCAAGAAATTACATGAGATATTTGACACTCTATTATCAAATAGACTTTGTTAGATGATTTTGCCCAACTGTAGGCTAATGTAAGTGTTCCAAGCACATTTACGGTAAGTTAGGCTAAGCTATCGTGTTCAGCAGGTTAGGTGTATTAAATGTACTTTAAATTTTATGATATTTTCAATTTACGGTGGGTTTTTCAGAACATAAGCATCATAAGTTGAGGAAGATCTCTATTTCACATGTGCCAATGAACTTAACTGAAATTCTGCTAATTCTGCTAATTCTGCCATTCTATTAATTAATTTTAAGAACCTATTTCTGGAACATTATTTGGTGGTATATTCTCAACATATTGTCCTATTCAAATCCTGCTTGTAATGTAGGCAAAGTATCTTGGTCAACTTGTGGTCTCTTTACAGCATGGACCTTAGTGAGATATGATTATCTTATGTATCTCTACCAGTGGTGGTAAGATTTATGGAGTCAGAGACTGTGTAATACTTTTTTTTTTTGAACCTCTAGCCTTGAACACCCTGCAAGAACCAAGTAGGAGCTCAATCAACATTTGTTGAATGAATGTTTGATAGTGACAAATACCTACATATTATTTTATCTGTGTTAGCAAGCAGTGCCACCGAATCTCATTTCATTCATTCTAAATGATCGATTCTGCCACCCAAGCAGAAACACAATGAGCTGATGCAGATGAATTTAAGAAGCCCTTTGAAGACCTCTCTGCCATGGAATGTTGCCTGATAGAACTCAATACCTCACACTGTCAGATATGAATTATTCATTGACACTTCACTCCTACATCATTATACCTTTCATTCTGCTGTGTCTGCACAGATAGGATTGATTCACACATCATACTCCATAACATTTATAATCAGAAAGACTGGAAACATTTTCACAGAGAAGAAAAACATGTGAGAATATACTTAGGCTAACCACACTGGTAATTGGTTCTCCAGTTTCCAACTAAGTAAGAGAAGAAGAAAAAGAAAGAAAAAGTGTGTTGTTTTTTGTCAAACTATTCATTGTTTAAGAATTAATTAAAAAACAGAAACACCTATTT
Organism: Suricata suricatta; assembly: GCF_006229205.1. Lineage (NCBI taxonomy): Eukaryota > Metazoa > Chordata > Mammalia > Carnivora > Herpestidae > Suricata > Suricata suricatta. The sequence continues at coordinate 16,495,367 of NC_043704.1, read as the reverse complement.
TCAAAAGGCATATAAAATCTGGATCAATTTGTCAAATCTTACACCACATGTTCCAAAATAGAGTATTTGGATGGCAATAATTAGAAAACACTGGCTTGGAAAATGTAGACACAGAATCGTTCCAGCCATGGAAATGTGTAAATTAAGGACACTGTTATGAATTAATTATCACTCTGTGTGTGTGTGTGTGTGTGTGTGCGTGCACGCATATATGTGTGGTTGGTGTGTTTAGTCTTTTCAAGAGAAATCATGAAGCCTGCATTAGAAAGATGGATCTTTATACACATGAACACATACCTACTTACACAAAGAAAGCAAAAGAAATCAAATTAGAAATGAGCTTGAATTTAAACAAGCCATAAATACTCATGGTGAAAATCTCCTGTAAGGTGTATTCTATAATATTCTATTACCACAATTTATCACAAAGGATAATATACTGGATACTGAAGTAGTTATGAAGCATACATAGACTCATTTGACCTCTTCTTTTAATATCCTTTCTGTTTACACACACAAAAAATAAAGAACTACTGTGTACCATTAGTACTGTGAAGTGACCAGGAATAGAGAAGTGAACAAGAGAAATACAGTGCTCATTTCATAAAGCTTAGTCTCTCTGATGACAGCCTATACATACCCTACTATATCTCTTTATAATTTATTTTTTATAGACTTTGACAGTGCTGGAATCTACAATTGCAATATAAATATACAATGAATGAATAAAAGAAAGTTCTGAAAACTTAATGCCATAGAAATAACTGCAGTTTATAAAATTTAGATACTATAGGTTTATAAATGCTGATAGGAACAAGATTATTTATGCTATCATGTGTGCAAGGATCCTAGAGATTCCAAAAAGAATAAAAATGTAAGAATTCAAGGTGATAAAATAATGCAACAGTGGTGCAAAGATATTTATGATATTAACTAGAAGCAAAATCACATAACCATGTGCATTTGGTTGGGAGGGAATATGTTCTAACACAACCAGGAAAGCAAGCTTCCACATGTCTATCTATATGGGCATTTAAAAAAATTCATAAATACTCATGGTGAAAATCTCCTGTAAGGTGTATCCTATAATAGTCTATTACCACAATTTATCACAAAGGATAAATATATTGGATACTGAAGTAGTTATGAAACATACAGTACTTGGTAGAGGTGAATGTTTTGTGCTTAATAGATATAAATGGGGAAATGGGGACTAAGGAAAAGGTGCTGATGCTTGACCTATGGGCCTGGTGCTGCTCGCTCTGGCCCCTCTGTCTCCCTGGGCTTTGTCTCCACTGATCCAGCCCTTGAGCCTCTTCTATTGTCCCCTGAGGGTTTCATGCCATCAGACACCAAAGGGCACTTGCAAATGCTATGCCCCCTTGCAGAAATGCTCTTCCTGCCCTCCCTTCAACCAACCATTATGTCACACATGACTTTAGCCAGAAGCCATTTCTGAATTGTCATGATTGTGGAGAAACTCCATTGAGCTTTCTCAAAGCACCGTGAGCTTCTCCATGGTATTTATGGCAGCCCTAATTTTATATACATAAATACAATGTTATGTGTAGAATTAATTTTCTGTGCAATTTTATATGTACTTTTATCTACATGTTAACATGTTAACCCTTCACACATGGTTTACTGCAGGTCTGTCATACTGTGAATTCTTCATCTCTGTTTATTGAATAAAAAAATGAAAGGGGGGGACTGTCTGGGTGGCTCAGCGAGTTAAGTGTCTGACTCTTGGTTTTGGCTCAAGTCATGATCTCACAGTTGGTGAGTTTCAGACCAGCATCAGGCTCTGCACTGACAGTGAAGAGCCTGCTTGGGATTTTCTCTCCCTCTCTTTCTGTCCCCTCCCTGCTTACTCTCTAGTCTCTCAAAAATAAATAAATAAAGATTCTAAAAAAATGAATGGGGAGAGAGAAATATTAGAAATATCTGATAGTGTTATGATAAAATTTGAGGACCAACTATTTTGGTGATTTTGATATTTTTTAGAGGTATGATTTGATAATTTTTGCTACCATGTTGTTAGCAACTATGTTAATTTCTCCCAAAGTATAATCAAGCATTTGGAAGTAAATTGATATTTTTGGAAGCCACTTAGCAGCAATGATAATACTCTAAAAATATTTGTGATAGTCACTGAGATATTGGAAGAGGTTACTCATGCAATACAATCTGTTGTCACTACTGATGTCAACAAAACAAATAATTGGATAGATTGTGCTGGACCTGCTTTCTCTCCTGACCCCACTTTATTCTTCACTCCTTGGTTGATTCCTACACTTATTTGGCTCTTCACCTTCTACTTGACTTTATGAATGTTGAAGAACATGAGCTTCGACTAGGACAGATGGGGGTTTGAATGATGGCTTTACTAGTATATTCGACCCATAACTTCTCTACCTCTCAGCATCCTAATACATAAAATAGGAACAAAAATTCTGCTTTACAGTTCTTGTGAATGTTTACTGAGGTAATGTATGTAAATTGCATAGTGCTTTTTTGGCACTAGTTAGGATTCAGTAAATAGTAGCTTTTTATGTGTTATTATTCTTACATTTGTCTTAATTTCTGTTCCCCTGGTCTAGGTTACGGGTTTGGCTTTTCTGATGTTCACACTCAGTCTTCCTATGGGTATGGTGTTTCTGCACTCTTTCTCATCACAGTGCTCTGGGGAACATACTCTACATGCTGGTGTGCTCTGTTTAGGCTTCTTTGGGTCATCCCCTAACTCAATATTCCCTTTCTTTTTTTTCCCTTACTTTTAGCTCTGTTGCTATATTTTGTGTATCTTTATATATTAACCTTGCAGCACCTAGAAGTTTCTGCCTGCCTTGAGCTGCTCACTTAACACACATAATGGTGGCTGTAGCCCCCTCCATGACAGGGGAGAGGAGGGCAATCCCAGAAGTCTTTTTGGAAGGGTGGTCCTGGGGGGAGGCTAGCTGCAGGCTAAAATCATGACACACCAGGTCTTATTTCTTCATCCTAGGCCTTTTCTATTTGTTTCCCACCAGTGTTCATACTGCTCTGAGACTATCCATCAAATCCAAGCATCTCATTCATCAAAACCTTGTTGAAAACACAATTAGGTTTTGAGAGTTCTCTAGAGCCTCTGAATCCCATAATCAGAAAATTAAATGAAGATAACACACATCTCCAAATGACTGATCATTTGATGAAAACATTTTCAGGGCACAAAGACAGCCAGAGAGAAATTTTGGGATTCAGGGCCTCTCCGGAGCTTTGAGACCATATTTTATATTCCATAAGTACATTTGGTGTTAGACCCTCAAAGCATTTAATTCCTTTGGCCTACAAATAAGTCATTAGCCCATAATAAGTCATATTTAGGAATAGCCCAAGGCGTAAGAATTATATTTCCCCTTTATTTTTACTTCTTAACTTGTTTACCATCATTTCTGAAAAGCTCAATTCAGAACGAGCAATGATCTGGTGACTTGGGCCCCCTTTGGTTACATAATTCTGACTCAATAACCTGTTCCTTAATAGAAGATGTGTTTTCCCCACTTCACGTGAGTTCCTGCCCCACTTCATGGCAGCACGCACGTGTGGTGAAAGAAAGCTGTGGGACAGATTGGTCCTCTTGCCCCTCACAGCCCTGGCAAGCTGCTGCCCACTGTTGGGTTACCATGCACATGCGTCCGTGTCAGGCACTCAATGCACTGCACTTTGTAGAGAGTGTGATTTCTTAGAAATAAAAGCGGAAGCAGAAATCAACCAACTGGAAATTGAACCGAAGCATCAGAGAATTTAAGAGAGACTTGTAATATTTCTTTGTTTTGAATACAGTGAAAGACCCTATCACAAGAAATAACATTTTTTGGGGCCAGGCAAGGACAAGATGGCTGTGTAAAAGTACTAAGTCAGATTATCAATCTCTAGAAAGGACTGTGAGACATGCAGACAGACACATGTCCCCTGGTTTATTTGCAGATGTTAATTTTAGGTTATTTCTATGTGGTACAACTACATTCCCCCCCCCAGGCCAATTTAATCTGCTTTGTGAAAAGTCCCTATGTACAGTGGAATAATTATTATGATAATAACAGTAAGACATATTAAATCATGAAGTCTCTCCTAAATTCAGATTAAAAATAAGATCTCTGATTTGCCATGGTTGAATATGAAGCATGAGTTTATAAACATGAAAATTTGGTAAGCATATGTAAATATCTAAATAATGTATATATATCTATGTCTATACCTATATAGAGATCTTTACACAGATGTTAGCAGGCACTTTCTAAACCTCACAATATGAACAATCACACAAATGTTAGGCTAACCCTCTAGTTGTGTGCACATACCTTTTTCTTACGCTTAAAAAAAGCAGTGATTGTACTGGTAATAGAGAAGACATGAAGCTTAGTTATCTTCTTTTGGAATTCATCTGGGTCTCAGTGATCATTGGGAGAGTGTGAGAGATGGGGCTATGGAAGAGAAAATAAACTCCATATACTTTTGTTTCAAGGACCTCAGGAAATTTTACTTTCAAAACTGCCCATAGTTTTAGAGATAAATTGAAACTCTTATCTTAGACATAAGGTTCTTCATGACCTAGCACTTGTTTCGTCTCCAGCCACTTTCACAAATGGGGATCCTTTGCCCTAAGCACATCCTAAAATCTACAATCTTCAAACACCTGAAATGTAATTTCATGCTCTTCCCACATGTTTTTATGCCTGGGATGCTTTTTCTCCAATTGCTTGGCTAGCTAACTTGCAGCTGTAAGTCAGAAGTACCCTTCTGACTTTAAAATCCCTGATGTGTACATCTCATATTTTCTGGTATCTTCCTTCCTTCCTAGAGGGGATATCCTGGGAGTTTAGGGCCTTGGTCTGCAATGACCTCATATTTCTGTGCCCTGCCCAGGCCTGGCACATAGAAAAGGCTCAATAAATGTTTGTAGAGTGAAGGAATAAGTGAGTGATTGACATTGAACTTCCCATCTTCTTTCTCACTAGCCAGAAGTGTTTGAACATCACCTGATGCTTGTTAACATAGATATGTCCAAGGGAGAGTAACTTCTGGGTATTTATACCTCTTTTTAAATCAATAAATAAATGTGTAGCTATAGTTAGTTGGGGTCACAGGAGGCAGGACTATGAGAAAACCAAGAAACTGAATAACAAAATCGCCAGGCTCCCACTGAGGTGGGGCAAGTGGCAGCTTGGGGAAATATGGGAAAACAGATAACTTTCCTATGTATTACTTCTTTTTTTCTGAGTCAGCCTTACTCCTGGACATATATTTCATATTCAGCATAAATATTTCAGAATCTATAAAGAATGAACAAGAAGAAAATTGTTTATAATTAAGTCAAACTTCAAAGGAAACTCATCATGCTGATAAGATTTAGAATATCAAGACAGCAAACAGTACACAGTACAGAGTATAACCACCATATTAGTGGTAACTAGAAGAAATAAACCTACAGTAGCCACAGACAGCATGGCCTTTGATGCCCTGAGTGTGGACAAGAAAAGAGCAATATTCTATAATTTACCCCAAGGAGCATCACATTTCTGGGAAAACTAATATCTACCTTTTGATATTCTACCTAGGAAGGCAAATTTAAAATTTTCAGAAAGAGAGTATGTTTGATTACATGTTGGATTCTGAAAAGGAAGATGGTTCAACAGGTTAAAAAGTGAAATTTGTCTGTATGTTCCAAAAGGAAGCAGAAAAGGGAGAACCACTTAAAGTCACAAGCATGTTTGCAAAGATCTGTTCAAAGAACTTGCATATTAAGAGCTCATTCTATGCATAATAAGAAAAGAGAAGCCCAATAATCCAAGGGAGAATACATAATTTAGAGGCTCATAGGAGAGTGTCAGAAAGTCAAAGTTCTAAACACTGGAGGCTGTAAAAATCAAGTTGGATGACCAAAAGAATAGTTTTGTGTTTCAAAGTCTGAGTAGTACCATGGCTCTCTGAAGAACGTGGTGGCGATACAATGGAGATGGATATCACACACAACAAAAGAGATCCCTCAATAGTCATTTAGCTTCTCTTTTGTTTGTGTTGAAAAACAAAATCAAAAGGGAAACAGTTATTAGTAAGTGGGAACTAAAATCCAGGATAGGTTTAACAGTCATAAGTGGATTCTTGCCCCCAACACACATATGCACCCCGCACTGCTCTGAGGGCGCTCTGTCTGGTAGCTTACTTGGGTTAATTCCAGGGAGCTTGGTGACCTTAGAGACTGCAGAACTTCGAGATAAATCACAGCAAGTGTTAGAGATATCAGAAGGCTGGTGAAGGGCAAATCGCTACCTAGTTTTCAATAGCGTAATGCGGATTTTAAAAACCAGAGCACTGAGTTTGAGTGGATTACAGTAAAGATTGTAAAATTGACCATTAAAAGAGTGCCCTGTGATCTCTTAAGAGGAAATAATTATTACAAAGATCAAGCAGCGTTCGTCTGAGGGAAAAAAAAACATGAAAATAAGGCTTATCTTTTTTTTGTCAGAAGTATGAGACCTACAGATCACAAAGATTTAGTTGACAGCATTTAAATTATATAAAGGAACAGGACAGTTTTTCACTACAATGTGAGTAAGATGTAGAAAAGCATGTTTAGGCCAATCTTTAAACAAGTTAAACCACTATACATGAATAACACAAATTAATGGATCAATGTCAGACTGTAGAGAATGTTCTGGTTGCACCTTTTCGTCATTCATATAACTCATAAAACCACTTTAAAAACTGAGTATAGTTGTCACATGATGCTGCATAACTTCAGGTCTACAGCAGAGCCATTCAGCAAGTCTATACATTATGCTATGTTTGCCGTTACTGCAGCCACCACCCGTCACCATGTAACACTATTACATCATCACTGTCTGTTTCCCTATGCTGTGCCTTTTAGTCTCATAATTTATGCATTCCATAGCTGGAAGCCTGTATCTTCCAATTCCCTTCATCCATTTTGCCCCTCTCCCAACCACATCCCCTCTGGCAATGATCATTTTCTTTTTTACATTTATAGGTCTGATTCTACTTTTTAAAAAAATATTTTAATGTTTATTTATTTTTGAGAGAGACAGAGATGGTCTGTGAGTGAGTTAGGGGCAGAGAGAGAGGGAGACACAGAATCCAAAGCAGGCTCCAGGCTCCAGGCTCCAAGCTGTCAGCACAGAGCCTGACAGGGGGCTCAAACTCACAAACTATGAGATCATGATCTGAGCTGAAGTCAGACGCTTAACCACCTGAGCCACCTAGGCATCCGTGGTTTTTGTTTTTCTATCCATTTGTTTTGTTCAGATTCCACATATAAGTGCAGTCGTATGGTATTTTTCTTTTTCTGGCTTCTTCCACTTAGCATAATACCCCTTAGGTCTGTCCATATTGTCACAAATGGCAAGATCCCATCCTTTTTCATGGCTGAGCAATATTCTTTATCCATTCATCTACTCATGGACAGTAGACGGCTTCTGTATCTTGGCTGTTGTAAATAAGGCTGCAGTAAACATAAGGCACAGGATGCCTGTCTGACTCAGTTGGTAGAGTATGTGACTCTTGATTGTAGGGTAGTCATGAGTTCAAGCCCCATGTTGGGTGTAGAATCAACTTTAAAAAATTAATTACTTATATAAAGTAAAATGATTTCTAAAAAAACACATAAGGATTGCTATAATTTTTTGGTTTAGTGGTATTGTTTTCCATGGGTAAATACCTAGTAGTGGCTTTGGTTTGAGTCAAGACTGTTCATGAAGTTACCAAACATAATTGACACTTGCAGATAATAAGAGATTAAAAAAATTTTGGATTCAAACCTTTCTGGAAGACAATATTAAAGGCCTATGTCAACTTCAGTGATAATTGTGAGATGTTATCCTTGGATTAAAAAAGAATGAAGACAATTACAGAAGGGAAAAGATGAGACTTATTGGCAGTATCGTCCACCTTAGGGATCTGAATGGGCAGTAAGTGTAGTATGAATTACCAGTGAGATGTAAAGATCCCAGTCTGGTACATGGAAAGTGATGGTCCCGGGCAAGTTTATTTACTCAGATTGTATCTGGAATAAATTCATAAGTTCCCTGTGTTTTTTTTAAATTTTTTAAAGTTTATTTATTAATTTTGAGAGAGAGAAAGAGTGGAGGATGGGCAGAGAAAGAAGGGGAGAGAGAGAGAGAATCCCAAGCAAGCTCCACACTGTCAGTGCAGAGCCTGATGCAGGTCTCAAACTCATGAACTGTGAGATAATTAGATGGAGAAAAATATGTTTAGACTGCTAGATGCAGTGGAGTGGTGACTGGAGAATAAGAATATGATGTTGGACTTCAGGAGTCAATGTCCCTTTTCAGCCTTCAGATTAGATGATTCTATGATTTGAGGGAAAATTCTTTCATCTTCGTCCTATATCTTACACTAACTCATAGTTTAAGAGAAAAAAAAAAGATAAAAAGACATACCTCACCAGGAGTGCAAACATGACTTTTAGGAAAGGGGATGTGAAGTCTCAAAGTGTTCAAGAATATTAATATTTTTGGCAGTCAGATACTTCTAAAAGAAATCACCCTTTGCCATTTCACCTCCCAGAAAGACATTGGAAGGGATAGTTTGAGTTTCATGTCTATAAATAGCCTTTACTTTTGTGTATGACTTTTTCATATTACATCGTCTTTGAGAATCTTTGAAACAGAGGACAGAGGGTGGATAAGACACAGCATAGCTATTTAACCAACTGGAATTCCTGAAATTCACTTTCTAAGGAGCTCCTCAAAAATGACTTGAAGAATCACTACCAGCCCAAAGAAACTATTATTTCAAAACAGTCACGTAGAGGATGGATCAAGTTTGACAAGGGGCTAACTGGTGAAACAGTGATTTTGTGCAAAATAAATGCAGTGATTGTTTTGGCTCAAAAATAATATGTTTTACACTGTGTCAGAACACTTAATGACATTTTCTAGTATTCTCTTGTGGAAATATCAGGATGACTCTCAAGAAAGTTTAAGGCTGAATCCAAAAGTAATGCACTATAGAAAATAGCTCCCAAAACACAGCCACCTTGATAGCCACAATTTTATAAAATACAGACACCAGTTAGAAAAACATAGGGGATTTGGGCTGGCAAATAAATGGGAAGAGGATATGCCTTAGCAAGTGGCTGATTATATTGGTTGACTGAACTTAACTTTACATCTGGATGGTTTGGCATTGTTTAGCTATCTAGTGAAAGCATATACAGTATTCGGCTTCCCATTTTGTTATTTACTTGTATAAATATTAAGAAAGTCCTATCAACTACATTTCTATTTTTATGAAACGTTTAAATACACATCGGACCACAAATTGAACAATGAGTGGTTTAACTTGACGATGATAGTGATAATGACTTTCCACTGTCAATTGAAAATCAATACATGCTTACTGAATCCAGCTGAAATAAACCATTAACCGATGGAACACTTCCACATTTCACAGTGTACATCAATATTAAATAAGTTTGTGCATTGCTTCTTTCTGTTTGTGACAAACACTGTGATTTTAGATCCTTTGGCAGGGATTTTTGAATGCCTCATCATTATTTTAATTTCCTTCTGAGGATGGCATGCTGTCTTTGATTGGAGGACAATATTTCAGATACCTCCTTAGTGGTAAAGGAGTTATTCTTCCGATAGAGACAATAAATGTGAGTGCCCTGTTCATTCTGTGCTCCACCTCCTTTGAGATAGAACTGGAATTCCATCTGGGCCATAATAGAGTTAACAGGTCCTTATATGGCCAGGACCCACAAAGGGATAGAAATCCTTCACAAATTAAGCCAAAATAAGCCATTAGTGGGTATATCTCGCCTCTGACAAATCAGGTCCCTCTCTATGCCACTCTCTGCACTAGGATCATGCCAGTGTTATCACAAGATAGACCAGGTATATACTGATATCTACCTATAGTTTCAAAAACATCTGTTTATCCTAAAATTACTTTTTTTATGGCCCTTTTCTCTTGGAAACATTTCCTGGAATTAAAGGTGATAGTTTTTTGGATCAGTTGCCTCATTCCAAATACCCACATTTACTCCTGCTACAAAACAAGCAATACTCAATTCTGTATAAATACATTTGCCTGAGTCTCAGGGTCAAATCTTCCTATTAATTTTTTAGTCTGTTTCATGTGATCACATATTTTATTATTTCTAAGTTAATTATCATAAGATATTCTAAACCTCTAGTTGATCCTTTTTCTCTATGTGCTTTGCTTTAGCAAATATAACAGTCTAATCTGCCAAAAACATGTAATGCATTACAAAGCCAATTATGAATAATCTTGATAAATCTACTCTTTTGAATTATCCAGACCATTGTTTGCTTTCCAAAGTGAATATTCCAGAGATTATGTATCTTTTGGTTTTGGTTGATCGTCTAGGGAGGATATAACCAGAAATTTAATGTAGCTTACCTCTCTATTTCTATTTTCACGATGATTTGAAAGTGTGTTGAGAATGAGAAAATGAAATATTTGTTACAAATGATATTTATGTTCTTTCTTCTTAGGGACATAAAATGAAGTTTGAAGGGTGAAATACACACACAAAAGGACTGCTCTGCTAGATATGGGTGAGCATACTTCAAATTCTGGCAGCTTATAAGAAATTTGCACAAGTTGTGGTGCACATTTTTGGAGAGTCTATGTAAGATTGTTAACTTCCAAAGAAGGATCTTGTATTCAATATGTATCAGAGCATCACTTAGATTTTTAAAAATATACATATATATATTTGATCAAGATAGGAGAGTCTTTTCCCAATGATAAAAGTTCATTAACTTCCATTATTATAACCAAGAAGAGGAAGACAAAGATTGGGTGATGATAACCCAAAAGTATATGATGGACAAGTCAATGCTAACTTTTTATAGCATTGTTATATTAAAATTTTTATCTTTGCAGTGTACTTTACTACGTAGCAAGAATCTTAATATTTTGGTACTGAATACAGAAGGAATGCTTAATGATTTCTCACTCATGAAATTTTACACACAATTTAAGACCTAACACACCTCTTAGGTGACTCTTTTTCTGGAGATCATATATCTCATTTCATGACTGACTTCAGAACATTAGTACAGGGATGCATTATATCAAAGGAGATTTAAGAATATGTTTCAAATTATATATTTCTGACCTTACATGCCAACTATTTGTTTACTTCCCTCTTTTCACCCATATCCCCAGTTCTTGGGCTCCCTACTTTTCTGAATGTCATACATGTAATAGGGCTCAGTAAATCTTCACAGAAGAGAAGAATGAATCCTTGAACAGTTTCTTCTGAGTACAGTCATGTTGTCAAAGTACCACATTTAAAGGATTTGTTGGATTGGTTCATGAGAGGGACACTGAAACTCTCTAGGCATCCAAAGTAATGTAGTTTGCAGTTCAAAAGAGGGGAACACATTCAGAATCTGAGTCAGGACCCCTGAGTCCAATCTGGTTCCGCTTCCATTGTAGTTTGACCTTTGGAGGACTGAGTTGTTGGTTTTTTTTTTTTTTTTCTCAAAAAACTAGACCTACTATTTTCTGTAGTGAAGACGAAATGCGGGTTTTGAAAAACAAAAAGCTACAACTAGGATCCTAATGTATGATGCTTATGTAACTCTCATTGTGCCAGTATTTTAACATTTGCTGAAAGTAAGATTTTTTTTATGTGAAAAGCATTAGATATTTTTCTTATGTGTAAGATATGGACCCGATGTTTTAAAGGATTTCTTATTTTAGAATTCCGGTTCCTGCTGAAAGCTTCAGAGGACAGCTCGGAAAGAGAAATCTCTATTTCTATAGGAGGAGAAAATCCCAAGGGAAGATAGATGGATTTTAATTTAGCAGGAATAGACCTACAAATTAATTCATTTGTCGGGGTTGGGGAAGGTGACTAACTAAGGGAGATAATTTGGAACTGGCTCTTCTTCCTTCATTAACAGAGCTCTGCTTTGCTGCTGATTTAAATTTATATGCTCACTCCTTCTGGAGTGATGATTCTTCCTTTTGACTGCTTTAGTCCCCACAGACTCCTCGTTGTAGGGCTGGAAGTTGGTTCTGTCACGTCAGAGTTTTCACTGTATGATAGTCCGTGCATTGGGAGTAGAGCCCATACAGGCAACTGTCATTTTCTGACAGCAGAGTGACGATGGGCACTGTCATTATGCCATCCTGAAAGGCACAGAATCTCAGGAGTAAACACTCTGTAGTTTATTGACCTTAATCTGATGCTTGCTCTAATAGACATCTCTGTCATTTGGTGTTTTTCTTTTGTTTAATTTTATTTTATTTCCTATAAATATGGATTAAAAAAAAAAACTTGAAGCATCTAGAGCCTTAATTCATTTTACCTTGGAATGTAATTCTTATAGTTCTCAGACTGTTTAGTCCATGCTACCAAATATCTGACATCAGCTTATACCCAATTGCGTGGAAACTCAAAGGTCAAATTAAACCCTCAGCTGGGGTCCACAGACAGCGGTTAAGGAAATACTGTAGGTCTCAACTTTGGACTGGTGATTTAAACTTCTTCTTTAAACATCTATTAAGTTTAAATTTTGATGCCTTTAAGGAAAAGATGCTGAAGTGAAACTAGAGGAATTGTTTTCAAAACAAGGTAGTGACCAAAAACCCCTCTAGATTTAAGGAAAATGTAAAGAAAGACATGAATATTGGGATTATTATAGATTTTATTTATTTGTTTAGTTTTGAGAGACAGAGAGAGACAGTGCCAGCAGGGGAGGGTCAGAGAGAGAGAGGCAGATACAGAATCTGAAGCAGGCTCCAAGCTAGCTGTCAGCACAGAGCCTGACGCCAGGCTCAAACTCACAAACTGAGATCATGACCTGAGCTGAAGCCGGACGCTTAACCAACTGAACCACCCAGGTGCCCCATTATAGATTTTTAACTACAGATTTCAACTTCAGACAGTATCTTATGATGCTTTCCAGAAGAATTATAATTTTTTAAATTTTTCTGAAGGTTATTTATCTTGGGAGAGAGAGAGAGCATATGTGAGAGAGAGCAGAGGAGAGGTAGAAAAAGAGGGAGAGAGAGAATCCCAAGCAGGCTCTGCACTGCCTGCATGTAGCCCAATGTGGGACTCAAACTCATAAACCCCAAGATCATGACCAAAATCAAGAGTTGATTACTAACTGCCTGGGCCACTCAGGCACCCCTATTCAAAGAATTCTTAATAACGATGTCCCTTGTTACTGCACAGAAGGAGTAACCTACGTGTCTTCCCACCCCCTTAATTTTGTCACCTGCCCATTTGGGTAAATTACATCATTGCTTTCACATTATTGAAGTTTTTAACATTTACATAGTGTTCCCTCCAATTACTTTTCATGGGTTGATTGACTTCTGTAATACTATTAAAAGATGCAATGCTGGTAACAAGGCTTTTTACTATAACTTTTCAATTCTCTAGGTCTTTATTCTGATTTACATATTCTTTGGCTGGATGTTTTTATCAGACAAATTTTCTGGGGCGGGGTGCGGGGGGGTGTTGGTGGGCTGTTCTTGCATGTATCTATACTTGATGAACAAAGAAGGCACTACTAGACTTTCACTTACTTTCAACTTGTCTACAATTTTCAGCCACAGAGTTAGGAAGGAGCAGTCAAAGAACACTCAGGCTATTTATTCCTTACACTCACATAAAGATTTTCTTTATCTTTACAATTAAGTAACTTCGGGGCACATAGATGGCTGTCAGAGCATGAGACTCTTGATCTCAGGGTTGTCAATTTGAGTCCTACCCTGGGTGTAGAGATTACTTAAAAATAAAATCTTTAACAAAAACGATTAAGTAACTTTACTAGAATATTTTAAAGTTGATTGTACTGCTCTGGTTTTTTCCAGAGATCTGCCTAGAATCCTTGTCATTTTAATTCTGGGGAACTTATTTTCCCTTATATTCTTGGCAATTGTTCCTCCCATACTTGTTGGGATCTCCTTTCTAGGACTACTAACGAAGCAAAGCATATGTTGAATATCTTTTTCTGTCTTCTGTATCTGTCACCCTTTTTTGTGATCATTTAAGAAGCCTTGTTCCTTTCCATTTTGTTTTGTAAGATTTCCCAAGCCTGTCCACGGTTTTATGGTTCTCATTTCTGTTAATTCTGCTTGGTTATTCTAATGTGTTTTTTTTTCTCTAAAACATTCACGCTACTCTTTCACTTCTTTGCTAGTTATATTAATTCACCCCCCCACCCCCAAACACACACAAACCTTTTAAAATCTCTGATTTGCATGCTATTCTCTCCTCTTTACAGCATCCTTGTGTGTTCCCTTAGGAAATCATCCTGTCTACCATTTACTTGAGAAAATGAAGAGTTGCCTAAAATCTTTGGATTTTTTTCTTGAAGAATTTGTTCTCACTGGTCTTTTGTTGATTTATATTTTTCTCTTTTTATTTCTCTGTACCGTGTGCACCTACATTCCATGTGAGAGCCTTTCAAATTATTTTTCCTTTTTTCCACAGGGTTAATAGTTTGGTGAGGAACATTCCATGGGAGATCCTTTCAGATTATTTTTCTTTTTTCTCACAGGTTAGTTGTTTGCTGAGGAATTGTGTGGGGAAGGGCAGCAAGACAGGAGGTGAGTGAGCACACTGCAATCTTGGTTCAGGCTATCGCCTGGAAGTTCTCTCTCACCTTGTTACATGTCTCCTCCCAGGGGAATATCTCTCTTCTTTTTCTTTCAAAAAAGGCATGGCTTAGAATAAAATCCCTTGATTCACAGGCCCTCGGCTCCTAGTTTTTAAGGTCCACTGCTTACCTTTCCCTCCTTCAGTTTCTTTTGCCCCTGAGCCCACTCCTCCCTCTTGGCTGAAATACCAAGTGGAAGACACACGGCCCCCTCTCACGTTTGTCTTCTGTCCTTCTTCAGAGTTGGACTGAGACTCTCCCCATTTTGTTTCTCTGCAATCACTCTTATATGTTGTTGCTTTACTCAAAACCAGAGCAGGACTTTCCAGAACTGTAACACACATTTGATTTACAGGGAAATCTGTCCTGCTTAAAGATTGAGGAGGTATATGGGACACCTGGGTGGCTTAGTCAGTTAAGCACCTAACTCTACATTAGGTCATGATCTCACAATTTTGTAGGTTCAGGCCCCGCATCAGGCATTGGGTTCTGTGGTGACAGTGCAGAGCCTGCATGGGATTCTCGCTCCCTTTCTCTCTCTCTGCCCCTCTTCCACCCATGCTGTCTCTGTCTTTCTCAAATAAATAAATAAAACTTAAAAAAATTTTTTAAAAAGGCTAAGCAAGTGTGCTTTTTCTTATTATTCTCCTTCATCTGGGTTCAGATTTGATGGTATTTGGCAAGTTTTCTTTATGGTTTCTGGATTGAGATTATAACTATTTCCTTGTGTTTTTTTTTGTTTCCTTCATCCATTTTCTTTATATGTGCATATCTATATTTAATTATTTTTTTAAAAGTTTTTGAACAAAAGTGTGGTATAAAAGTGTGACTTTGTTTAAAGTCCTACTCTCTCCTGAACACATTTTATTTTATCTTACTGCCTCTTTTTCATTATGCCTATTTTCTCCTTCTCTCTCTAAAAATGAGTCATTTTTAAAGAATTCTTCATAAAATTTGGGATTCCTAAAGGTGTAATTCTTAGCCCTTTGTTCTGCTCTTGTCCTTTTTGTTATTCTTCCCATCAATTTTCCCCTTTTCTCTTTTTCTTCATCTTTCCTGTCATCTGATGTTTCTTCCACACATTCTCTCTTAACACTTCACTCATTCTATGCAGAATACTCCCAAATTTATATTTCTGGGCTTGGTTCCTCTGAAGCTCTTCATGTGCATTGTCATGACTGATTAGCTTTCTGTTACCTCAAATCAAACCTCTTCCAGAACAGCGCACCATCTTGCCCTCTGTATTTGCTCTTTAGCTGAATTCCCATCTTTTCATCACTGAAATCTGGATACTGGATAATGGCCTCGAAAGCGGTATTACTATTCCTAATAGTATTGCCATGATCTTTCCAAGTTACTTGGTTTTGTTTATTCAGGTCTCAATTCTGTCTTTCTCTTTCTCTTTCTCCTCTACTACTGTCTTTCATACACAGAATTCACCATCAGGCTGTGTAGCCATAACTAAGAGTAGGAGCATTCATATTCTCTCAGTCTCCTAAGATTAAATTCAAGTTTTCTTGGACTTCTCTTTCTATCTTGATCTTCACAGCCAATTATATTCCAATACTTTCCTTAGCAATACACTTTCCTTACTACCTCTGTAAGACGCTAATGCCCTGTCCACTGTCAGTGTAGAGTTTTACAGGGACTCACTCTATTCTCTTTCCATCTCTTCCAGTATATAATGCACACTGGGGCCGAATTAGACTTCCTGAACCAGAACTACACTGGATCACTCCTCGGCAATAATACTGTCTGTGATCCCCTCATTCCCTGATGAACTATTAATTTTTGTGCATCCTCTGTAATGTGTTCCAACCTGAGTTTGCAGCCTACTACTCAATTGCTAGAGCTCGCCCCTCCACTTGTTAAGAGTCCAAAACAGGTGCAAAGCTCATAGCATTGCTTTTATTCAGAAGTCCGGCTATCTACCCTCATGCTTATCAAAATCATATTCATCTTTCTCAGATGGGAAACTTCTTTATGAAACCTTTTACTTCCCTGTAGCTAGGTGTGCTGCTCTGTTTTTCAGCTTTTGCTGTCCTCTGCAAGGATCCCTATAACCTGGTTCTCTGCATACTGTTTATTATATTCCAGCCTGCTGGTCTTCTTTGGGCTCCTTTAGTATGCCAAGCTGTTTCCTCTTTTAGGATCTTCGCATTAGCTGCTTAGTGTACCTAGAATGCTTTCCCTTTCATTAGAATGTGTTGCTTCTATAATTGACAGCTCCTATGAATGTTTCTTTTCCCATCTTTTAAAAACAGATTTTTAGAACCTCCTTGTATGGGAAAGGATACTTATCACATTAGTCTATTGTCTTTTCCCCAGTTGACTGACAACTGCATGAGGATAGAACAGAACCCACATCTGTTGTTTTAACCAGTGTTTGTACAACATTTATTGAATGAATGAATAAATAATTGAGTACTTTGTTTATAAATTTGCTTATGTTATACTCTGCATAATACTTTCTAATATGTCTGTCTTACCATTTTTATAAGGTTTTAAGTCCTTTGAAGTAAAAAGAAAAAACTTTGTATTGTTTATCTTGGTATCCACTAGTCCCTAGTATGGTGCCAAACATTTATGAGATTAATAAATATTTGCAGAATTAAATAAATTTGGATTAAACCTTCAGAACAATATTAAGTTATTGGCAGGACATCACAGATGGTAAATGGCAATCTCCTTTGTTAATAGCTTCCAAGGTTGATGATGAGATAAAATCAGTCAAGCATCTATCAGTATGGGAAAAGCTCCTAAATACGAAATCCCTTGTTTTAAAATTATTGTGCTGTTGACTCATTTGTCATATTAAAATTCTTTGTTTCATGAGCCCATTCTTCCTTAGAGCATCAAGCATAGCTTTTATGTGTCATTGTGAAGAAGATAGGTATAGGGTAATGAAAGAAAGGAGAAAGACCTGTAAGAATAGGCTGTATGTTTTTCTTGACCAAACACTATGTGTCCATGTGGTTTTTGCTCCCTTCTCCTTACTTAACCCCCTGACTTCAATTTCTCAACCTACCTCTAATTAGACACTGTGTATTAAATTCAAGGTGAGTCACAGGTAGGCTCTAAAAAGCTCAGGCTTTTCAGTAGCATGTTGAGAAAGCTCCCCCAGTGTTCTGCAGGTGTCAATTAAGATAGAAGCTATCATAAAGGTGGAAAATGTTGAGGAGGGGCTTGCTCCCCTGGTCTCCATGCCTTCTAGTGCCCTCTAGTGCCTGTAAGGAAGAAATAGTGAACCAAACAGGTTTTCTTGGTTATTGGAGATGCTCTCTATTAGCCAGTATACTTGAGTGGAATGAGACAAATAGTGGATCCCAACAGAAACATGTTTAGTGTGTAGAAATCTGTAGAAATCCTAAAAAAATGTATTCCCTTGAAGATTATGCCTGCCTTTTTTTTGGTTCTTTTTTTTTTTTTTTAATTAAAGTTTAGCTGACCCACAATGTTAAGTTTCAGGTTGTACATGTAATGATTCAACACCTCTAGATGTTATACCATGCTTACCACAGGCATAGCTACCTTCTGTCAATATGTAATTCTATTATAGTATCATTGATGGTATTCCCTATGCTGTGCCTTTCATGTCTGTGCCTTATTCATCCCATCACTGGAAGCTTGCTCCTCCCACTCCCCTTCACCCACTTTGCCCATCCCCAAATCCCTTCCCTTCTAGCAACAACCAGTTCTCTGTATGGGTTTCTTTGTTTTGTCTTTAGATTGCACATATAAGTGAAATCATATGTATTTCAAAATATTCACTTAGCAGAATATCTGTAGGTCCATCCACGTTGTTGCAAAGGCAAGATCTTATTCTTTTTTATGTCTGAGTGATAGTCCATTGTGAGTGAGTGAGTGTATGTGTGTGAGTGAGTGTGTATGTGTGTATGTGTGTATCTACTTTATCCATTCATCTATCAATGGATACTTGGGTTGTGTCCATATCTTGGCTACTGTAAACAATGCTTTGATAAACATAGGAGTACATGTATTTTTTTAATTAGTGATTTTCTTTGGTAAATACCAGTGGTGGAATTACTGGATCATATGCTATTTCTACGTTTAATTTTTGGGGGATCCTCCATACTCTTTTCCATACTGGTTGCACCAGTTTGCATTCCCATCAACAGTGCACTGGGTTCTCTTTTCTCCATCCATCTCCTCACCAATACTTGTTATTTCTTGCGTTTTTGATGCTAGTCATTCTGACTGGTGTAAAGTGGTATCCTACTGTGGTTTTGATTTGCATTTTCCTAATGATTAGTGATATTGAGTATCTTTTCATGTGTCTATTGGCCATCTGTGTGTCTTCAGAAAAATGTCTATTTAGTTCTTGTGTCATTTTAAAATCAGATTATGAGAGAGAGAGAGAGAGTGAGAGAGAGAGTCAGTGTGTTGGTATTGAGTTGTATAAGTTCTTTACGTATTTTGGTATTAATCCCTTGTTGGGTATGTCATTTGCAAATATCTTCTTCCTTTCAGTAGGTTGCCTTTTCATTTTGTTTCTGGTTTCCTTTGTGGTATGGAAGCTTTTTATTTTTTTGTAGTTTCATTTTTGGTTTTCTTTCAATCACTGACCTTTAGAAGGATCACAATATTTCCTCATTTCATTAAATTTTGCCAGTAGAATATGCTAAAAAACTATCTCAAATATTTAAATAATCTCTTTCACAACCAAAATAATCCTCCATTTGTCATAGAGTTGAATATTTATGTAGATCTTGAGTAAGGCTTGTTAATTTCTTCAAATATGAACATAAAACAGATGTAAAAATTTTCTTTAGGGATACAAATTAAACAGCTTGTAGGTTTTTAAATCCTATTTTGTAAGTGTGTGGCTATGTGTGTTAACTCCTTTTAAGGTGTTTAAGGTTAAAGATAATGCTGCTATGTGTTTAATGTTCTAATCACATACATACCCTGGCCCCAATCTCTAGCATCCACTTTTGTGACTACATCTAGTCAAAACAACAATAACAGTCATAACAATAACAACCACAACAGCACACAAACTAATGCTGTGGATGGATAATGTGGTCACAGGCACCAGAAGGTTATTGATGAAAGTTATTTCTGAGTCCCTACTTTGTGCTTCTAACATATTGTGTTCTTGCTCTCTGTCTGGACTTTGGTGGTTTTTTGACCCTACAATGTACTGGGCACATAAATTCTGTTCATTAGGCATTGGAACCACTCTTCTCATTTTGTGTAAACTCATCAGTCATATCCTCAGCTCGTTCCAAGTAGAAATCACCAGTATAAGAGGGGAAGAGGTGTATCCCAAAATGAAATTGATATTTTAATAGTGCATACCCTGAAACCAAAGTTTGAATTATCAATATGAGCTAATTCAGAAGATGCCAATAATAAAATTCTACTTTTTATAACTGTTTGTACAAACCCTTAACTTATTTTAGGATCAATGAAAAAATTAATTTATGTCTATCATAATGACCCACAACAAATGATTTTCTGAGACATTACAGTGATATTCCTTGTGCCATGTAAGGTGGTTACAAATTCAATGAGACAAAAGGGAAACAAATTAATAAGATGCCATATATTGGCATCTTCCAGGATCACACATCAGCCTGTTAGCCTTTGCTCCTCCTTTAACCATATAACACAGTGGAAACATAAGAGTCATGCTGACCTTAGCTAGAATCCTGGTTCTGCCTCTTACAGCTGTGTGATTATACATTTGTGACCAAGCACATTAATCAATGTCCCTGGGAAAACTTTTCTTTTTTATAAAGCAAGGATCTAATAAGTAACTTACTGAGCTGTGAACTTAACTAAGAAAGCCATTTGCACAGCACCTAATGCAGGTCAGGCATACTAACCCATCCTGTGGCTTCAGCAACCTTAACAACTAGAACAGTTTCCAAAACAGCATCTTTAGTGTTGACTGGCCCCTCTTCTGAACTGCAATTCTTAATTGAAGCAACAATCTTGACATCTTCATTTGGATGAAATGTCCTGTCTTTAAATTCAACATGTTGAAAAATCAACATATTTTCTGTTTCCCCAAATCTGCACTGATTCTAAGTATCCTAGTTTCTGTTAAAGGTACCATGATACCCCCATGCTTACTTAGATGTGACATATCAAGGCCATCTTTGAGCCTTCTCCCTCCTAATCTTCATGGAAGAGTTGTCTCAAATCCAACTGTTTTTTCTTCCACAATGATTCATATGTCTATTCCCACCTTTCCAGTTCCCATTGTCAACACTCTAGTTCAGACCTTGGTTACCTTTTTCCCAAGCTCTTTTGATGGACTCCCACCTGTTCTTCATCTCATCTATATATTTCTTCTTCTCTCCCGCCCCTCCTCTTCCTTCTCCCCTTTCCCCTCTTCCTCTATCCTCCTTCTTCTCCTTCTTCTTCTCCTTTCCCTTCTTCCCTTTCTTCCCCTTCTCCTCCTCCTTCTTCTCCTTTTTTATTTAAATTCAAGTTAGTTAACATACAGTGTAGTATTGTTTTCAGGAGTAGAACCCAGTGATTCATTACTAACATATAACACCCAGTGCTCATCCTAACAGGTGCACTCCTTAATAGCAATCATCCATTTAGCCTTCCCCATCAACCTCCCCTCCAACCCCCAGTTTGTTCTCTGTATTTAAGAGTCTCGCATGGTTTGCTGCCCTCCCTATTTTTATCTTATTGGTTTTATTCTTTTCTTCCCCTATGTTCATCTGTTTTGTTGCTTAAATTCCACTGTATATTTCTTCTTGAAGGATTTTCTTTAAACACTTCTTAGCAGGTCAGTACTTCTATCTTGATCTTCATGCCAATAGCTTGACATTTAAAGTTTTCAAGAATCTGATCGTATTTAATTTAAATAATTATCTCCCACAAAACACCTTTTCATTTATGTTGCACTCAAAGGAAATGTAAATAGTCAACTACTGAACCATCCCCATACCTTGAGCACCTCCATTGAGGCTTTGATCACTGTTACTCCTACCAGGAAGGTTCTCTCCTGTAGAAACTCTATCAATTCCCCAAATTGTGCAGACTTCTCTTCTGCCACCCCTTGCTAAACTAAACCTCATTTATCCTTTAGCAGTTCCATTTTGTACAATAGATTATACCAGAGAGCACAGCTCATATTTTCTTCACATAGGCTCATAGTACACCCTAAATAAACGGGGTCTGGAAGTTAAAGTGAATGAAGGAACGATCACATGAATACGGAAACAATTTTAGAAACTTTACTTTACTTTTACGTTTGTCAAAATGTTTCTCAGCTGATGAATGCTTTATACAAAGTAAAGTGTTGTGCCATTTCTTTATGATATAAGGGAATATTTTCTTAAGTCAGCTTGAGAATTATTTTTTTAAGTCTTAGCACTTGTGTCAAATTACTGTATTTCAACTGTAAAATTGAGATTGCAGTAGGAATATATTTTTATTTTAGTGCTTCTTAATTTATAAAGCTTCTCTGATATATATAGCATATTTATCAATAAACTATGTAAGGTGTCTAGATAAAAAAACTCTCGGTAACATAATTCTGCTGATCATATATCATAAAGCCTTAAATTTGCATAAAATCAACACATCTTCTCACTCTTAAAGTATTATTTTGTGCTATTTTAAAAGCAATAAAAGGATTTTTTAATATAAAAGGAATTCTAGCCTCATTGAACAGTTTAAGTAAACCACTTTTCCTCATCCTTCTACTAGCAAAACATTTTACATTATCTTTAAAAAAATTGTTAAATTAAAAGGAAATGACTATAAAATTTGTGCCATAATGAATCTTTCTTTCAAGTATGAAAGAGCTCAGTACTTAGGACAAGAAAAGACTTAACATATATCTAGTAGTATAAGATTTGTCAAACTCTGCATGACTGACATTTTAGCCTGGGTTTTACTTACTCTTAGTTTTGCTATAGGGGCTGTCCTGTGCACTGTAGAATGTTTCATTGTACCTCTGGCCTCTACACACTACCCAGATGCTAGTAGAAACTCCTACTGTGACAACCAAAACTGCCTTCAGACATCACCAAGTATCCCTTGCAGGAAAAGATGCCCCTAACACTTGAGAACTATTACATTAGAAGTACGTACTACCTTTTTTCCCCTTACTAATTAATCTATCCAACTTAATTTTTTAGAGAAAAGAATAGCTCTACTATGCTCTTCCCTTTGTCAACTGCATATGATTCATGAAAATGTCTGATTCTCCCCATCTGTGAGAGAGCTGATAATAAGTGTTCTGTGAGTGTTCATTCATTGGGTAAATGTGTGTTGAGTATCTACTATGTACCAAGCATTCTTTTAGGCACTGGCAAAATCGGGTAAAATTTCTGAAACTTACATTCTGATGGAAGAAGCAAAACAATAAACAAATAAAATATATAGCATATCAGATGAAGATAATGGTGAGGCAAAAATGAAAGAAGTGATAAAAGAAGAGGCAGTACTTCAATGACAGTGGGGGCTGTACTTATACTTTTAAATAGAATGGTGAAGGCTAGTCTCACGGAGGTAGAACATAACAGAGTGAGCCTTAGGACACTTGGCAGAATAGCTTTCCAGCCAGAGGGAACAAGTACAGAGGCTCAGAAGAGACAGCATGCCAGCAATGATTAGGGATACCAGGGAACTTTGGACCTTTGGAGTGGGGGAGAGGAATAGGAAGTATTCCCAGGGAATGGAGACATGCATGGAGATCACATGACTTTGTAGGTCATTGTCAAAGATGAAGGAATGATTGATTGTCAGGTGAGATAATATATAAAACAATGAAAACAAAAATGTTTTCTATTTCTATTGAATCACACTCAGAATCCTATAGTGGTGACTCAAGGACCCCAGGGGATATCTTTCTGGTTAGTTCCCTCACAATGTCCACACTCTTGATCATTCACTTCCCTCTTCTTTGATCAAAATAAAACAGCCTCCTTCACTCATATGTGGAATTTAAGAAATGAAACAGATGAACATAAAGGGGGAAGAAAGAGAGGCAAATCAGACTCCTAAAACAGACTCTTAACTATAGAGAACTAACTGAGAGTTGCTGGAGGGGAGGTGGGAGGGAGCGTGCATTAAATGAGTGATGCGTATTTTTTTAATTATCTTTTTACTGTTTATTTACTTTTGAGAGACAGAGAGAGACAGAGCATGAGCAGGGGAAAAGAGGGAGACAAAGAATCCAAAGTGGGTTCCAGGCTCTGAGCTGTCAGCACAGAGCCAGATATGGGGCTCAAACCCATATACTGTGAGATCATGACTTGAGCTGAAGTTGGATGCTTAACTGACTGAGCCACCCAGGGTGATGGGTATTAAGGGGGGGTACTTAATATGAAAATTAATGATGAAAGTGATGAAAATTGGCCATTGGATACACAATCGAGATTTCTTGGGAGACATTATGTCTGAATTTTAGATTAAAAGTCATAGCAGTGATTGGTTTCTAATATTGTAGAACTGGGAAGATCACTCAGAGAGACTACACATTTGGAAATAAGAGATCCTCATGCTCATGTCTGGTCTACATCCAGATTATACATGGAGAAAGATGTGCCAGAAAAGGAGACTGAGAAGGGAAGGCAGTGACTTTGGAAGAAAATTACTAGCATGGAGTGTCAGAGAATTCAAGAAAATTGGGGTGGCCAGTTATGTTGAGAACTTTGAGGGGTCAAGGGAAATGACAGCAGAAAAGTGCCATATGATATAACTACATGACAGTTACACAGCCTCCCAAAAGTATGCAATAACCCAAGTATGCTGTAGATATACAGTAAATGCTTGTAAAATAAATTAAAAAGACACCACAATCAAGGCTGACTATAATGATCCATTTTTGCTGGGTTGAAAATCATTTATTTTGAAAATCATTCATTCTGAAAATTATTCTATTCTGAAACAATCACTTATTCCACCCTAAGTGCCAGATATTGTGTAAGCATGTTGATATAGAAGTAGAAGACACACAAGATGCCTGGGTGGCTCAGTTGGTTAAGCATCCAACTTCAGCACAGGTCATGATCTCACAGTTCATGGGTTTGAGCCTCGCATCAGGCTCCTTACTGACAGCTAGCTCAGAGCCTGGAGCCTGTCATTGGATTCTGTGTCTCCCTCTCTCTCTGACCCTCCTCTACTCATGCTATCTCTTTCTATATATAAAATAAATAAAAACAGTAAAAAAAATAACAAAAAGAAAAGAAGTAGAAGATATAGACACAATGCTTGCTCCTCTGGCGCTTACTTTCTCCTGAAGAAAGTTAGACAGCAATCAAGTGATCATTTATTTTCACATAGTGATACATGCTATTATGGAAAGAGACTAGGGCAAATAGAACACAGAGTTCCTGAGGTGAGGGGTGTAGCTCACAGACATTTCAGAAGAATGGGGGCCTGAAGGATGAAGCCAAGGCAGCTATGTAACATCAAGGGGAGTATTAAGGGAAGAATGAAGACAGAGTTTAAGAACTGTGGTTGGAATGAATCTGTTGTGTTTGAGGAACTTCTGGGTGCTCAGTATTGATGGGTTGTATAAACAAGGAGGGGATTGTTATGGGATGAGCTGGGAACTCAGTGGAGGACAGATCACGTAGAACCATGGGAAGGACTTTGAATTTTATTATTCAAAGTGTAATTGGAAGTTATCGGAGAGATTTAAGCCTGGTGGCTATATATACATAATCTTTTATTGGTTTCAGAAATATAACCCTAGAGCAGTTGTAGAGAATGAATTACAAAGGATGAGTAGCAACGAGGAAGCAGAGAGGTCAATTTGAATGTTACCATAGTGATGGGGGGGGTGAGGGGGGAGATGGTGGATTGAAATGGTAAATGGCAGAGCTGTGACTCCCACAATGGGAGTCATCACATCAAAACTGTGTGGGTTCCCATTATTTCAGTCTGCCTCTGAAAGCACCACAATTTGGCGATAATTCAGGAGTCAGTATTGTAGATACATGCCAAATCACCAAGAAATTTCTCTTACAATACGTAAATGTGGCAAGCTTAGCATTTGTATAGGAAGCTTATATAAGATCTATCTGGGAAAAAAACAATAGAAACAGTGAGTTAAATAAAAATAAGAACAACTTAATGACTTAGGTGGGCACTTATCAGACCATCTGTTATTAGATGTTGGCTATTTTTGGAAGACTTTTATCCTGAAAATAATTTTTAATTGAAAGGCATATTTTGCAGTGAAAACTTGAAAGAACTACTTTTATAGTAAAATGATAATAAAAGTTAATAGGCTACTTCAATTATAAATTGACAACTAATAATCCTACTATGATATATTGCAACATATTTCTTTTCTTTGGATATAACATGGCTATTTCTAGGTCTAGGATTTGAATTCTTATGTCAAAACTAACCAGAAACCCGAATTGCTGAATGTCCATTATGGTCTGGTGTCCTGTGAAGCCAATCATTTTCTAATTTTCTGAGAAAATAAAGGCAACCAAATAACCACGAAGAGGCAGACAGTGTGAATGCCTTTCCTGACCCAGAAAAGGCAACACTCTTCAATAATGGCATCTTTTGTCCATGATGCTCTGTATAGGGTCCCCCTCTGTCACATCTTGTTTGCAGCAACATCTCCTGGGTCAGGGGCACACATTGTCTCTTTGGAACCTCTTAAGAGTGGCACTTAGTGGTCATCCATGTTAGCTCTGCTTCCTGGAGGAAGTGACTTCCTAGGAGCTGCTCCTTTGGGGTCCCAGCTATTTCTTATTTTTGCTAGAGAAATACTCAAGCCTCCCAGTGGTAGCTGAACTGTTCAGTTCTGAGCTATCAAGACAGTTCACAGCAGTGCCCTTAAGAACTGTTTTATGAAGTCCTTCCAAGGGGTTTGTTTAAGAAGCCATGGGGCTGCATGAGGGAAGCAGCCAGCCTCATGAGACACCACCTTGTGCCAAATGATAGCTGCATGTCTTCTTAGAGGTAGGAGCTGGCCCTCGGTTGGTGTCAAATCTCATTTTCCTTAAGAGAGATTTGCTTCTATAGAAAAGCCTTTTATTCCATTCTGGCAATGTCATCATCGCTCCATGTAATCAAGGGGCAAACTCACAACTTCTTTGTATACGACCCCATGGGATCAAGGGGTCCTAGCCACAGCTTTGGAAATTCCAAACTGGCTGAAGAGAGTGACATAAACTAAAATCTTGAAAGGGTTCAAGGATCAATCCCACAGAATCCCAATGCTGTCTTCGAGCTTGAAGGGATCATAGTAAAAAGACAGAAGTCTTCCATGGAGGTGTTAAGTGTAGAAGGTACTCCTGTCCATCACATTGTGAAGGTGGAATGGAAGGTTTCCTTTAAATCCAACAGTGATGCTCTTGGCTAGGTGACATCCAAGGCAGGGCCTGCTGCTGCAAAGGATGGTTTTGATTCATCAGCAGTTATTGGAGCATCATCAGAGATCCCAGTTCTGAGGACACTACCTTACTGCCTCACCAGGCCTTAGCGTGCTCTTTTATAATGTTTTGGAATTTGTTGTGACAAAGATCAGAATTTGAATTCTGCCTCTACTGTTCTTTGGGAAAGATCAGGCAGTTACCATAACTTCTGGATATCTAAGTTCTATGTTATGTAATGTAAAAATATTGATACCTAACCCATGGGGTTGTCGTGAGAAGTAAGTGAGATACCACTTATAAAGCACATCACTCATCCTGGCTCATAGTGGGTGTTCAATAGATAGCAGTGATTATTACATAGTGCTCTTCTTTCACAAAGAAAGAAAGTGGGGTGCGTAAAGGAAAGTCACTGGATGCCTCATGAAGGCATGTTGTGAATCAATAAGAATCAAGGGCTTCTAAGTTTGCTGAGGGCCAGGGTTTGTTAAGAGACCAAGAGCATATAGGGGAGTTGTATTGGTGTCTAAATGATCTTTCCAGTCAGCACTGAGACTCCAGGGAAGATAAGAGTCTGTTTACTCTCAAGTTCTTCAATTGCTGGAAACCTTGCAGCTGCACCTTGAGCACAGATAGAAGCTGCCACTGTCACCCCCAACCTGGGTCAGCAGCTGTGCAATTGGAGCCCACTCTTGCTGCCTTTTGGCTCAAGATGAGAGAAGAGAATATGCCCACCGGCAAGGAGGAGCCAGGGTCAAGGACACAAAGAGGAGCTGGTAGGAAGCTCCTATGCTTCTCTTACCAGCCCTGCTCCCACCTTTGATCCACTACCTTTTCACCTGAACCCCTTGCAACCCACAAAGGACAACTTATGTCAACAAAAGTGTCAAAGATACTGATACCGTGTTCACCACTAGATGGTACCCTGGTCTTTGGTATTGAAATGACCCCTTGACAAAACCTTTGATGGTTTTGATTCCTTTAAATGTAAAGTATGTGGTTGAGACATGAGGGCAATCAGGAAGAGGGGAGTAGGTAATTATTGCAACTTAGATACATACACACACATTGTGATGTGTGTGTATGTATCTAAGTTGCAATAATTATATATATATATATACACACACACACACACATACACATTTTAAAATTTTAGAGTGAGACTTAAGTAGAACAGGAGAAACTTAAGAGAGGACCATGAGGGAGTGGAAGGGGAAAAAAATAGGTTGGGAGAAGGAGGGAGGCAAACCATGAGAGACTCTTAAATACTGAGAAAAAACTGAGGGCTGATGAGGGTAGGGGAGAGGGGAAGGTGGGTAATGGGCATGGAAGAGGGCACTTGTTGGGATAAGTACTGGGTGTTGTATGGAAACCAACTTGACAGTAAACTATAAAAGAAAAAAAAAATTAGAGTGAAAAAGGGAGTCTCAGAAATCATCTAGACCTGGGCTGTCCAATATGGTAAACACAAGCATCATGTGGCTCTAGAGCATGTGAAATGCAGCTAGTGTGAGTCAACTGTGGCCTAGGTGGAAGCTAAGCATTTTGAAGACTTAATAGAAAAAAAAAATAGAACAATATTGATTTTTAACATGATTAAACATTGAAAATGATAATATTTTGGATATAATGGTTTCATAAAACATATTATAAAATTTATTTCACTTCTTTTTGCTTCTTTAAAGATGGCTCCTAGAAAATTTAAAATATGTGACTTAATGTGTATACTTCCCACTAGGTTGAAGGATGCTGTCCTAGACCCAAGTCATTATTTTATTTTTTTTTATGCTTTTAAATTTCTTTATTTTGAGAGAAAGAGAGAGGAGGAGCAAGTGGGGGAGGGGCAGAGAGAGAGGCAAAGAGAGAGAGAGAGAGAGAGAGAATCCCAATCAGGCTCTCTCTGTACTGTCAGGGCAGAGTCTAACTTGAGGCTCCATCTCACGGACCAAGAGCTCAAGACCTAAGCCAAAATCAAGAACTGGACACTTAACTGACTGAACCACCCAGATGCCTTTCAAGCCCTTATTTTAGATGAGGAGACTGGGGCTCAGAGAGCTGAAATCTGGAATCATATATGGTTTTATAAATGTTCTGTCAGGTTACACGACCACTCCATGTGTGCTAGAAACCAACTAAATCATCGCCTTAAATGTCCTCATTATTTTTAGTTTGTATGTATGTAGTCTGTTGTGCTTGAAATTATTATAGTTTTGCTGAGAAGCATGTAAAATGCCGTCTACTCCCCTGCTCTACAAGTCTAGGCACTTGTATTTAAATTTATATTTATCCTTTATTCATAATTTTGAACTCATTGATTTTTAAAGAAAAAATTTATTGAGCTAATTATAGTTTCACATTCAGTCATAAAAAATAATATAAGGATCTCTTGTACATTTTATGAAATTCCCTAAAATTTTAACATTTTGTGAAACTGCAATACATGACCACAATCAGGATATTGACATTGACACATTACACCAGTCATACTTATTCATTTGCATATATTCTACATTTGGTTCTCCAAAGTGTATACCTGAGTATTTCATTTCTTAGTAGCAATTATAAATGGTATTAATTTTATATATTTATTTTTAAGAGAGAGGCAGGGCAAAGAAAGAGGGAGAAACAGGCTTTGTGCTGACAGCAGAGAGCCCAATGTGGAGCTCGAACTCATGAATCGTGAGATTATGACCTGAGCAGGAGGCAGACACTTAACCGACTGAGCCACCCAAGTGCCCTGTAAATGATATTGTTTTTAGTTTTAGTTTTGTATGTTCATTGTTTGTACTATATTGAAATACGGTAGATTTTTGTGGATGCTTATTCCTATGGCCTTGCTAAACTCACTTATTGGTCAGCGCCCCCCCCCCCTCCACTTGTGATAGATTCCTTTTTGGAATTTTCTACAGTGACAAGAGTTTTCAGTTTTATTACTTCCTTTCCAATTTAGATGCCTCTTATTTCTCTTCTTTGCTGTATGGCACTGGCAAAAATTTCCAGCCATATGTGTACAGTCATACTGAGAGTCGATGTTCTTCCCTTGTTTCCAAAGGGAAAGCTCGGCTTTTCATCATTAAGTAAGATGTCAGCAGTATGTTTGCTCTACTTGCTCTTTATCAAGTTAAGTTGATTCCTCTCTTTTCCTGACTTGCTGAGACATTTTTATCATGAATGAGCAGTGGATTTTGTCAAATGCGTTTTCTGCATTAATTGATTTGATTATATGCTTTTTCTTCTTTAGCCTGTTGATATGGTGGATTACACTGATTTCTTTGTGAATACTGAACAAACCTTGCATGGTCATGTTGCATGCTTCTTTTCACATTTTGTTGAATTCACTTTAAGATTGTGTTGAGGATTTCTGCGTTGAATTGTTTGAGACATATTGTTCTGTAGTTTTTGTTAATTGTTTTTTATTTTAAATTTTGTACTGTTTTTGAAGTTTTTTATGTTTTTATTTATTACTGAGACAGAGAGAAACAGAGCATGAGCAAGGAAGGGGCAGAGAGAGAGAGACACACACAGAATCTGAAGCAGGTTCCAGGCTCTGAGCTGTCAGCACAGAACCCGATGCGGGGCTTGAACTCACGAACCATGAGATCATGACCTGAGCTGAAGTCAGCCACTTAACCAACTGAGCCACCCAGGTGCCCCTGTACTGTTTTTGGTTTTGTTGTCCTAGTAATAGTGGCTTCCTAATTACTTATTTTTTATATGAAGTATTTTCTTTAGGTTTTTTCCCCCCTCCAAAATCTTGTTTTTAGGTGATGGTGTTCCCTGTATTTTACAATAAAATCCTTCCTTTTTAATTCCAGGTTTTTTATAGAGATTAAAGAAAAAAGTATTCTAGCAGGGTCTAACTTATTATCTAACTTACTGTTCATCATTGAACAGTAAAATAGAATTAATTAGCTCCCCACGACCTGAATAAATATGAAGATCAAAATCCTAGGTATGTAGAGATTACCCTAGCTCCCCAAGGTCATGGAGTGTGGGTGGCATGGCTCAATGTTCTCTATCCTTCCTCGCTGACCATGACATCAGCTACACTTCACATCACCCACTTTATACAGGTACTCATGTTCCTTTGTTTATTGTAAGAAACAAAGAAATGACTATTAGAGAAAAGGCAAAATAGCAAACATTCAGGGAATGTTTATACTTTTAATAAGCCCCTTATTTGTAAAGGAGATGAGTCAAATGGTGGCTAGGCAGAATATTTATATTTATGATAGAACTTTCCAGGGTCTGTAATTGAAGATCTTTGTGCTATGCTAAATACAGAGTAAAATCTAAGTATGTAGCAGGTGAATTTTTTAATGACAACATAGACCTTAACATTTGGTTTGCTGGCAGTATTCCAATGGTGATGGAAAACTATGTAAGGATATATAAAGGCATAAATTTCAATGGTCTGTATTATGTAATATAACTATATATAGCATTATCATATATACTTATATATATATATATATATAAATCCATGTATTGAAATATACTACACATGTCAAACCTTACAATTATTTTGATATTTTTTCATTAATCATATCTGAGACTTTAATGCCTGAATATCATACATAAGTTTCTCCACACATTAATCTGTATAAGCATCAGTTGTTTTTGGATGCTGATTTTCATAAAATGTTGATTCTTGGATTCAATGGCTAGCGAGTCTGATTAAATAAGTCTGGGATGGAGATCCAAAGTCACACATCAAGTTCCACCAGCACCCAGACATTTCGTGTGTGGTTGTCCAAAACTGTTCAGAATTTTGTAAAATCAATTTGTGTTTTACAAGTTAAAAATATATATGAAAAGCTTATTTTACAAAAGACAAATTTTCTATCTACCCTCCAGACTCTTAAATCCTGACCCCCAGATCATCTCCTCTTAACTCTCAGCTATTTCATTTGGCAGTTACCCACATTCCTAAACATCTTTTAAATGTTTTTTCATATTTATTTATTTTGAGAAAGAGACAGATAGAGAGAGAGACAGAGAGAGAGAGAGAAGTGCAGAGAGAGGGAGAGAGTAAATCCCAAGCAGCTTCCTGTGCTGTCAGCACGGAGCCCAATGCGGGGCTCAATTCCACAAACTGTGAGATCAAAACGGGAGCTGAAATCAAGAGTTGGACCTTAATCAACTGAGCCACCCACACACTCCCTATATATGATATTTATACTACTCTCTTGATTCTTTGTTTGATATTGTGATTAAAAAGGAGGCTATAGCTCATTTGGAACAACAGACATAGTCTTTCTTCTCTCCTGTCATTCTAATGTCATTTTATCCCGATTGAAAGAAAAACAGGGTCAGTGCTTTGACTACCACACTCCTCTAAATACTGCTCACAGCAAAGATGCACAATGAATGATGTCATTTCCCAAAGCTCTTGGTGTTTTGTTTTTCTCTGCAGGTAATAATTTTTGTTTCATTTGTTTAGCCTTGTATGGATAGTTCACATTTCCTTCCCCATCTCTCACAAATTTGCAGAATCTTCTTCAACAAGGTCGAACACATGGAAGAATCTGGTTGGTTCCATGGTTTTTCCTTAGAGATACAATACTCGTATCCTACCATCCTCCTCTTCCACTGGAAGGAATTGTTTTTAGGGCTTCAGTTTCAAAGAGGCTCTCTTCAACATTATTTTGAAGACTATCTTGGCCATTCTTTGTTATTTGGATCTTCCTTCATTTTGGTGAAGTATATTCAAAAGTTTTCTATCACAGGATGCATTTAAGGTACAATTTTGAGACATTTCTTTGTGATGATGTCTTTATTTTGCCATGATGCTTGACTGATAACTATGCTTATTAGAAATGTCTAGTTAAATATTATATTCTGTCAAAATATAAGGGATGGGATTTCATTATTTCTTCTATTTTCCTTTGCCACAAAAAGTCAGATACTATTCTGATTCCCAAGCATTGCGTGCAGAACATTTCTCATATTATTTTTTGATGATTTCCTTTACCCTATTTTCTCTGAATTTTGACCACCTAAATAGTTCCCTCAATTTTGCCCTTTTTACTCCATTTTCTATTTATTTGCTCCTTAGCGTGAATTTTTGAAAGAATTCTCAATGCTACCTTTTATTCCTCCATTTCTTCTATTAAGTTTTACTTTAAGCATCAGAATTTAATAGCTGAGAGGTCTTGTTTTTATACTTTAAATAAGAGCTTATATTTATTTCATGGATACTATGTCTAGTCCAATCTCTCTAAAATATTAATAATAGTATAGCTTGAACTTTTCTTCTGCTTTTTATATTGCTTTTGTTTTCTCTGTTCCTCCCCCTTCTTTTTCCTTATATTGCTCTTTGTCTTTAATGCAGAATTTTCTGGGAGTGCTTTTTTTCTTCAGTGGGGGTATTATTTTTAAATTCTGTGAGCCTGAGTGGGGTTTGGAGGATGTTACTGTAGGGTAGTGCATCTCCACTCAATGGCATTTGTCCACAGGAGACATCTGACAGTATTGGACATTTTTTTTATTGCTGTGACTGGGTGAGTGAGGGGCAGTGCTCCCAGAATCTGGTGTGCAGAGACCAGAGATACTACTAAATATTCAACAGTCCACAGGACAGCTCTCCAACAGAGAATTAATTTGCCTCAACATCAGCAGTGCCACTGTTGATAAACCCTAATGTAGGGTGAGGAGGGGACAAAGTGCTGGCAATTGTGCTGAGTTCTTTGCCTATTAGTGTGTATAGGACTTTACTTTCCTTGTGACAGTGAATTTTTGGGAAGAATTGTCCAAACTCTTGTCTACCTTAGAGGGGTAGAATGATACTTTAGAAATGCTGTTAGAATGGTACAATATCCAAAAAGCATTTAAAACTTTTATACATTATAATTTATTTCAAATATAACCAATTACTGTAGATTTGTCTTCTGTACACTCCCCCCCACCCCACCCAAATAAAAGCAATTACTCTCTGGGCCTCAATTCATCTACCATTCTACATTTCTTAAAAATATTCATAAATTCATTAAATTTGACCTTTTTCACGAAAACACTTTTACACTATTTTCCAAAGCAAATACGTGATATTCCAGTTCTAGCTGAGAGGTGATTATCAGCCCTGTTGGTTTTATCACAGTAAACACAATGAAGAGAAGCAGATTTCAGCAAGGACGCTTAGTTTGCAAATATTGAGACCCTCAAAAATCACATAAAGGATTTTGTTGCACAAATTATTGGGCCTATGTGTTAATGGGTGTTGTTATTCACCCATTAACAACAGAGAATTTTTAATTACGGACATAGGAAATATGTGCCGTCATTTTAACTGAGAATTGCAAACTAATTTTGAAACATAGTTTGGCAACAATTTTTAAAATCACATATGCATACATCCTTTGACCCAACTATTTCGTGTATACAAATTTACAGTATGGGCATGCCCGCCCAAATATGCAAATATATGTGCATAAATATTTTCACTATTGTTGGTGATTGTTGGCAAGAGCTGGACATGTTTAAAATGTGCATTAGTAGGTGACTGTTTCCAAAGAGCACACAAAGCATGGTATTTGCATGGAGTGCCTTACTCTGCGGTCATTTTGGTACAAGGAAAATCAACATTTACTGATAGGGAAGCACATTCCATGTTTGTCCCACGGGCCAGAAGGGTTTTTTGCACTTTTAATTAATTTTAATTGCATGGAAATTTTGTTGAAAGGAAGCTCATGAAACTTCCCTGATTTTATCTCTGAAAGGTGGCAGTGAGGATTAGAAAGAGACAAACTTTATCCTTTTCAATTCAGTCCCTTAGGTATGGCTTGAAATTTTCACAGTGAACATTCTTGCTTTTATTACTATCAAGGAAAATCACAGCCTGGACACTTGGCCGTGGTGGTGATAGGGGAGGCATGGTGACTTATGTGTCTAAAATTTGGGAGTGGAAACAAAATCAATGGCGAAGACACTTTAGATGAACAGACTATCTACAAAGGAATGCAGATGTGAAGGATTGTGGCATGTCATTAAAAAGAACATTAAAACAGAGTCTGGTTCATATGATTGAAATGACATTTCAAAGTGTTATTTTTGAAAAAGAAAACAAGTTTGAGCTCAGTATTAAAAGTCAGTTCTGATGTTTCTTATTGCAAAAAGTCAAGGGGTATCTGGCGTGGAGAAAAATCAGGTTCTTCAAACAAAAGTACACGTGTATATCTACATGCTCTTTCAAGCTCAGTGCTTACTTTGGTTCTTCAAGTGTCCAGTTCATTCCGTGCATAAGCCTCATGCATCTGTTTGAACTCAGCGAAGGGTCAACAGATTTGTATTTTGATTTTAATATGATTCATAAGCTGCAAACAAAGCATGTAAGAGCAAAAGGGATAATAGCATTTTTAGCATATGTTCACTAACCCTTTATGAAATACTCCCAGTCTCTTGTTTTGGGTGCAAAGAGTGACTTAGATGTGTTAGAATTTAGAAGCTTTGAGGACCACTTGCTTGTTTCTTGGTGTGGAGCTGCCTTAGGGAGTTAGCATAAAAGATCCTTGGGGACAAAAGCTATAAAGCGGTTTCTAACAATGAAAGAAAAAGAGGCAATGCTAAAAATGAAGAAGTAAAACATAAGCTGAGGTTAAGAAAATAGAACAAAGCAAGGAAAAATAAAGCGGGGGGCGGGGGGAGGTGGAGCAGGCAGGAGACCAGTGGGACCCCAGAGGAGGGGGAGGGGCCGGAAACGCCTGCCGTGCACCGGATTTATCCCTTTAGAAGTGCTCCTGTAGTGGCATCATTCAATTATTAAACCTTCAAAAACACCCAGAGAGGAAATAATGAAGGAGAGAGAAAGAGGCTTCAAGACAAACAGGTATGGGGAAGAAATGTCTGGCAGATCCCTTCACCTCACGTCTGCTTTTCAATCGCTCCTCAAAGTAATTCACAGAATCAGATCTGAAAAGACAGTGCTTGGTTTGTTTGCTGTTTTTGTAATTCGGATTTCTAAGGTAAGTGCATACAAAAACTGAAAATACAGTTGAACAACCCAGCGGTTAGGAGCGCTGAAACCCAATAGTAAGAAATCCACACATCACTTTTGATTTCTGTCTGAGCTTAACTACTAATAACCTACTGTTGACCAAAAGCCTTACCAATAATGTGAACAGTCAATTAATACATATTTTTTATGTTATACGTATTATATACTGCATTTTTAAAATTTTTTTAAATGTTTTATTTATTCTTAATACAGAGAGAGACAGATCACGAGAGGAGGTGAGGCAGAGAGAGAAGGAGACACAGAACCGGAAGCAGGCTCCAAGCTAGCTGTCAGCACAGAGCCCGACGTGGGGCTTGAACCCACAAACATGAGATCTGACCTAAGCCGAAGTTGGAGGCTTAACCGACTGAGCCACCCAGGCGCCCCTATATACTGCATTTTAAAAGTAAGCTAGAGAAAACAAAATGGTAAGAAACTCATAAAGAAGAGAAAATACATTTACAGTGCTGTACTGTATTTATGGAAAAAGTCCACATGTAATGGGATCTGTGCAGTTCAACCCTGTGTTGTTGGAGGTCAACTGTATAGTGGAAGGAAACTAAACCCACTTTAAACAAGGAGGTCTGGTTTATAGCTTCCATCCTCCGTGTGCCTGTGGGATCCCACAGAAGTTGCTCTTGGAAAACACTGAAGTCCAGTGGGGGGAAAAATCTGGAAGCTTTAAGATGCTTTAGAATTTTTTCTTCCAGTTTTACTTTTTCAGAGATCCTTTGGACTCCTAAGCCCAATAAAGTTTCTCTACAAACATATTCTTTTACTGATCTTTGTTTTTCCTTATTTCCATTTTTATGGAACATGTATTTCTACTCTGGTATTTGGAAAAGCAATTCCTGAAAAGCCATGAAAATTATGGAACTGAGACCTAAATATATAGCAGGTTAACCCTAATGAGAAATGCCATCTGATATTTTCTTATTTTATTTCTGTCTTTTATTCACTCACTCAGTTTTTCAACAAATGCATACTGAAGCTATTCCCAGGAGTGTGGAAGAAGGAGAAGAGTTTGCTCTGGAATAATGTGGGGGAATAAGCTTAGGAATTCCCCCAGCCTGCGCTGATAGCTTAACAAGGCATAAAGAATTAGAAAGCCATTGGATGCTCACACCCAAGTTTGGGTAAACAAGATTAGGTAAATAGGTAGAGAGAGGGCTGGCAAAGACCCCAGTATAGAGACGACAGGACAGAGGCTCCCCCTATAGAGGGGGTGGGGCAAAGACTCCAATACTGGACAAAGGTATATGAGGAAAACATGACTAGGTATTCAGGGAGGAAACACCACCCCCACTCCCCCAGTTTAGTACTGTAGCAGAAAGCTGCTTTCCCAGGAAGGAACGACCAAATTAGGAAAACAGGTAAATAGGGCTATAGACTCTGCAGGGCAAAGTTGCCCAGAGTGGAGGTAATTAACAAAAGAAAGGTGCCTTGTTGACCCTGAGGTAGCATGCTCTTTCTGGTCCCCTAGACCAGTTTAGGTAAACAGAGGTGGTGCCTCACGTCTACTGTAAAAACCTGCCACCTGGCGCCAAGATCTTCTTTTGTATTAACCCTAACCTCTAACCCCACCTACCTTCAATTCCCCTTTCCCTTACATCCCTGAGTTAATGTTCACAGTTTCATTGTCTCTTTGTGCATGTCCATCACCTTGTTTGTAAGCCTTCTGATCCTAATAAAAATGGAGAAAGACCCTTAATCAGGTTTCTTGTCTTCTCCTGGACATTAGCCATCTCTCTTTTTAATCCTGCTTCCCACTTGCTTGTTAGATAAGAAAGAACTCTAGACCCAGAGTCTACAAGAGAATAATGTGAAGGCATTGGTGATTGATGGTGTGGTAGTAGAGGAGAATTGAGATAAGGTGGAAGGAGAAGACTTCCTAATGGATGACACTTAAGCAGAGAATTACTCATAGTCCTGGTTTTATGCCACGGAGCTAGCGGTTACTGGAGAGAACTTTGTGTCTGAGGATAATTTGGGAGTGAGTAGGTATTCTAACTTATATAGCTCATAAACGGGAACCACTGCTGATGTTAAAAGTGGAATGGAATTATACATGAACCTATAAAAACATAAATATTTTTTTCTGCTCATAGAAATTATTAATTCATGCTTATTATAGAAAAATATAAAGATAAAAAAGCATACTAAAAGCTAAAAAAAATCTGTAATCAAGCCTCATCACTAAATTGACTTTGGAGTATTTCCTTTCTATCTTTGTTCAAAGCATATCTTTACTTCCAAGCTTCATAACTAACTGCCATTATTTGAGAAAGAGAGAGAGAGAAAGTGGGTGAGAGAAGCAGAAGGAGGGAGAGAGAGAATCTCAAGCAGGTTCCATGCTTAGTGTGGAGTCTGATGTATGGCTCCATCTCACCTACCATGAGATCATGACCTGTGAGAAAATCAAGAGCCAGTCACTTACCTGATTGACCCACCCAAGTGTGCCAATATATTTTTTATCTTAAATTTCTAAATGGTGCTTTTTGAAGATTCTTTAAAATTAGGATTGCCAGATTCAGTGAATGATAACACAAAACACCAAGATCCATTGAATTCAGATAAACAATTAATAACCTTTTTGGTTAAGTATGTCCCATGTAACATTGGTACACACTTATACTACACAAATCATTCATTTTTTAATTTGAAATCCAAATGCAACTGAACACTCAGTGTTTTATCAGGCAACACTATTTAAAACACATACTGATTGCAATCTTAAATGTCCTCAGAATATGAGATTACATTGACCTATCATAGTTGAGTTCTTTGTTGGAAATGCATATTTCCAGTTTCTTAATTCTGATAAGTGTTGCTGCATTTTACATTATATCCCAATAGAGATGCCTCAAAATGAAATTATTAGGCCCAAGGGCAAAAGCAAGCCTTTCAATTCATGATAACAATTGCCAAATTATACTTGCTTTCATCTTTCCTTTGCCAACATTATAATTACTTTTTATAATCCTAGCCAATTTAGGTGAATAATAGCATACATTTTTACATTAAATAAAATATATTTAACATAATAATTTTATTTTAAAATACACAATTTCATTATTTACATTTTTTAAACTATTTCTATTTAGTCACTCATATCTATGCTTCCTCTCCAATATATACCTTTGTATTTAGCATATTTCCATATTTCAATTCAGCCAGTTCATGTTTCACTTATCTCTTCCCTAAGTCCAGTCTTACCTTTCACCAATCTCTGTAACATAATCAGAATTACATTTATAAGTCTGATTCAATTTCTCTGTGCTTTAAATGCTTTATTGACCTACTTCATCTCACCCCGTTATCAATGGTACCAAATTAGTTGGTCAGGAAACCCCTCTTTTACTGTGAAGCATATAATCAAAATATTGCCCATAAAAATTGGGGGACCAGTTTTGAAGAGCCTTGAATGTCCAAACAAGTCTAAACAAGGTTTTAGATTTTATCCTATAAAAACAAAAAGGAAGCTGCCCAACAGACCAGGGGAATAATGTGTTGAAGCTGGGTTTAAGGACAGTGTATAGCATGGGCAGGGTGCGAGAAATGGAGTATAGCAACCAAGTGGCAGGCAAATGTAATAGTTCCTTATATGGAGATGGGAGCCAGGGCTGTGGTGGAGATTGTTGGTAAGGTTGGAGCGTTAGACACCACAGAGCGATAGATGGAGAGAACCTGGCAGCTGGTTCTCGATGGATAGTCTGGCTTCCATGCTGTGTAAACACACCATATATGTTGATTCATGATTACATAGTGGGAGCCTGCTATTTCAAAGTTTCAATTAAGATTTTCCAAACTACTGTTTATTAAGAACAGGCATGCTATTGATTTTACTATTTTTTCTGAGTATATATATCAGAGTTCACATATAATAGGTCCAGTTTTTAAAAGGAAAGTGTGTGTAAACATAGTTTCATTTGTCAATGTTCTCTTCCTGTTTCCTTCAAAATAATTAAGCTTACAGATAATAAATTTATTTTTACCTCAGCCCCACTTCATCAATACTCCTTGCTAATTATAGCCTGTTTTCCCTGGACATCTGAAGATCAGATTACTGTTTAGTGCCTCTGTAATTGGCTCGAGAAAACACTTTCAGTTTCTGGGCCATCATTTCCACCAGACTTCCTTGTAGAAATTATAACTCTCTTTCCTCAGCCAGTGATGCATTGAAATCAATAACTGCTGCACATTTCCCAGATGTCAAGAGAATCTCACCCCAGGAGAGAGGGTAGAGCTAGATTTGGCTCCATCATAGCTTTGCTTTGAATCTCCTGCTCAGTGGTGCCATTTCTATTAGTTGTCACCCATGTTGGTAGATCCCAAATACCCTTTGCATTGAGCTGCAGTGACACCTCCAATGGGCCACCATTGTTTACACCAAATCTCATTGGGTGATTTCATTTAGGGAAGCTTCTAGAAACATGGACTCCCAGCATATCCTCTTCTTTCTTCCTTCTTCCCCTTCTCTTTTTCTCATCTCTCAGGCCTCCCTGTCCTCTTCTTCCTTGTCCCTTTTTCTTTCTATTTCTTCATTTTTTAAGCCACTATATACTTAGATAATGAACCAAATACCACACTGGGTCCTTCATTTATTTATTTAGTTGAATCTGCGTAGAATCTTTTGAGGCAGTGATTATGATGTCCATTTTGGAGATAAGCAGTTGAAATTTCAGGAATATCCACTAGGGTTTTGAAGACTGGCTGACTCCAGATTTCACGTTCTGACTCCTAAAAACAGTGATGGAAACTTCTCATGTGTGAGGTCTCTTGTCATGACCTACGATGGCCTCCCTAAAGAGGATTTTTGATTGTTACTGTTGGAAAAGCTGGAACATCTGTCTGGCCTCTCAGTCATCTAGAAAGCACAAAGCTATCCTGGACAGTCACTCAAGTGCAGGTTCCCACCCAAGCTGCCATTGTCCATTAAATGATGAGAGGCTCCCTCAAGGGCACCTTGGTCAAAGAGGCCCATTGTTACCTTTAAAGTGGTCCCACAGTCTGCTTTCTGCAGGTTGGAGACCCAGGAAGGTCAGTGGTGTAATTAAGTCTGAGGCATAAGGTCAGTGTCCAAGGGTAGGAACAAATGGACATGTCAGCTCAAGTAAGAAGAGCAAGAAAATTTCCCGTTCCTTTGCCTTTTTGTTCTATCAGGCCTCCAACAGATTGGGTAAAGCTACCCACATTGGTCTACTGAATCAAATGGTAATTTCTTCCCCCAAACACCCTCATAGACACATCTAGAAACCATATTTTGCCAAATATTTTATTTATCTGGAAATCATTTAGCATAGTCAAGCTGACACATAAAATCAACCATCTTATAGGTATGTATATGATATACACATATGACATATATATATGGTATACATATATGACTTACATATGTGATTCCATGATTATGGTTATGTATACACATATGCTTGTAGCTGTTAACCACTATGTACATATATGCTATATCCAAAGAGTTGAACTTAGCTTTTTAAGATGTAAAAATACCATTAATAATATTGACCTTGGCATGCCTGTGTGGCTCAGTCTGTTTAGCATCCGGCTTCGGCTCAGGTCATGATCTCAGAGTTAGTGGGTTCGAGCCCTGCATCGGGCTCTGTGCTGACAGCTCAGAGCCTGGAGACTGCTTCGGATTCTGTGTCTCCCTCTCTCTCTGACCCTCCCCTACTTGCACTATCTCTCTCTGTCCTTCAAAAATAAATAAAAACATAAAAAAAGTTAAAAAAAATAATATTACCTCATATGACTATTGAGCCATTTTATAAAAGAGCTTATGTGATTATTAAGCACTTATGAAAGTGCTTGATGTGATACTAACATCACTAAGTAATCAGCAGCTGATAGCAATCTCTTTTCTTTCCCTTTTTCTTTACATCAAATACATTATTTCTCCCCCCAAACGATAGCAATAAATTTGTGTCTCATTGTCCCAAGTTCTGAATGCTGTAATTTTCTTGGTTCTACAGATGCTTTGATGATACCAAAATCTACCCCCTACCGGTTTGCATCTTTTGTCACTTTATTATTTTTTTGCAAATTATATTCAGCATGCATGGCTTTTTTTACAGCTTTTTCTGTAACTTTGCTGTTATTTTCATCTTGTGATGCTCACATTGGCCTGGAAAGGGTTATCTGTTGGAATTATACCAATGTTTTCCCAGTGCTATTAAATCATATAGCTGTGCTTTTCTGCACTTTAATCCAACACCTTCTTTGGAGTTCATTTTGGAATCTGAAGTAGAAATTCATGTAAACATGCTTTATTTTTTAGGTGATCTGTAACATTTTAGAAAACTCTTCACTTTTACCACATACATGAATTGAATAACTAAGGTTTGATCATTTCTTTAGCTTTTGAAAAATAATTATGGTTCAGCAACTATGCCTCCTAGAGAAACCACCGAACCAAGAATACACCCTACATGATAAATTACGACTATTTAATAACCTGCAAATTAAGAAGGGTGAGCTCAAAGGAATGTTAGCTCTAAATATAGTTTGGTTTGAGAACTTCTCAAAATATGCATAGTCTAAGATACATTTTCCATGATATTTGAATAAAAACTTGCTAAAATATCCCTAAAGTGTAACTTTTTCAAATCTATATTTCCATATGCCATGACAAAGATCAATATTTATTTATGCATTTATAATACAATCAGTTTTGTCTTTCTTTGAAGCCTGCAGAAATAGTTTATAGCCCATTTATAACTTTAAAATTTCACTGAAGCCAGGTGAGTAGCATGGAGATGTGGTCCTCTTTATAAAGGAATTTTAATCCTTAATTAATCATTTTTACAAATATATTGCAGAAGGGGGCTTTTGAGGATTAATGAGAAAATATTTCAAGGCATCTTCTCATTAATTCTCAAAATCTTAGATAACAGGCACTAGATAAATTAAGAAGGATTATATTACTATTATTCACAACAAGAAAGGGAGAGAATCAAGCAATTCCCTAACTAAAATTTATAGGATGAAATCTATAAATCACTAAGAGTTTATTATTAGCACTACATGGCACCCAGTTCCCAAATTATATCTCGTGCTATGTTGCAGATTGTGGATCAGGTCTTTTCACAGCTTTACAATGAATTATATTGGAAATATTTGCTAGCAGATATGTTTCCTATTATTAGACTTGTGGTCAGTATAGTTTTGTATGTCAATATTGTATCCTTAACATGATTAATGTTGTTAAGTTAGGTGAGTATCCTCCAATTTTAAGAATAGTATGACAGGGACACCTGGGTGTCTCAGTTGGTTAAGCCTCTGACTCTCAGTTTTAGCTCAGGTCACAATTTCACCTGGGAGATGAAGCCCTTCATTGGGCTCTGCACTGACAGCATGGAGCCTGCTTGGGATTCTCTTTCTCCCTCTCTTTTTGTTCCTCCTCTTCTCTCACTCTCTCTGTGTCTCAAAAAAAACAAACATTTAAAAAAAAAGAGTAGTATAATA
Source organism: Suricata suricatta (assembly GCF_006229205.1). Taxonomy (NCBI): domain Eukaryota; kingdom Metazoa; phylum Chordata; class Mammalia; order Carnivora; family Herpestidae; genus Suricata; species Suricata suricatta. The sequence continues at coordinate 16,451,880 of NC_043704.1, read as the reverse complement.
GGACACAGAGTCCTTTGTCCTTAGTAAATATATGGGAGACCTAGAGATGAGAAAGTCATCCTCTCTACTTTCCACATTCAAGTAAGAAAATCAAACTTGGCAAACAATCTTGGACAAAATAATAATTAAAGATATAATAAAAGAAGTAGGAAACATACTTTGAATGTAGGTGGGATGCAGTGAGATTCTGTCTAGAGCATGCTCTGATACGGTTTTTGAAGGAAATATCTGGAAAAAATTCTTATACATAGAAGTACTTCTATAAGAGATGTTGAAATAAGGATATATACCTTTGGAACAGTTGAAAGCAGAGAGGTAGGAAAGTACAACTTAGGGAGTTGAATGGAGAAAGTAGTCCAACTAGTGATTAATGTCCATGTTTGCTTGGGTTGTGGGAAAGGGACAGCAGGCAAGAGAGGCCAGTTTTAGTCTCCACAGGAACCAATAAGGAAGATACAGGTACTTGCTGAGCACCTCTTGTATGCTGGGAGGTGGGAGCCGGAAGGTAAGGGAGGTTATACAGCAATGTGATTGGCACCATGATGGAAGTAAGCATAGGGTACCATAGAAATATTCAGGAGAAGCGCATCACTGGAATGAGGTTGAAAGGAGCAGTCAAAGTGAAATGGAGGATACCAGAGAAAGGAATGGAGTTAGGAGATTTCAAGGGTGAAGCAACAGAAATCAGCCACTGAATACTTGAAGGAAGGGCAGAATCAAGGATGAATATGAAGATTCTGTTCTGAAACAGGAGGATCTAAGACTGCCAATGCCATAAACAATTAGAAACATAGAAAGAACAACTTTAAGGGGAAGACAGAGGGGCACCTGGGTGGCTCAGTCAAACTTCCGACTTCAGCTCAGGTCATGATCTCACGTTTGTGGGTTCGAGCCCTGCATCAGGCTCTGTGTTGACAGCTCAGAGCCTGGAGCCTGCTTCGGATTCTGTGTCTCCTCGTCTCTCTGCCCCTCCCCCTCACATGCTCTGTCTCTCTCTGTCTCAAAAATAAATGAAATGCTAAAAAATTGTTTAAAAGTTTAAAAAAGGGGACGACAGAGAGCTCAGATGCAAACATGGGTTTAAAACAATTGAGAAAAAACTAATCGGAAGTTCTCAAAACACGGTAGGATTTGGTGGTCTGGAGTTCATGGGGAAGTCAGCTGTAGAGACATCTAGGTGGGACTCATCAACACAGACACAGCACTGAAATGACTGTGTCCAGGAGCAACTTCAGAGTAAAGTTAGCTGCCAAAGAGGAAGGAGAGCTAGCACAAGCCATTAAGAAGTCACCCTGTCACACTGGCCATGTGGTTACACACGTCACATCATGGAAAACTATCTTATAGCTGGATAAGTGTTTGGATGTATCTTGGCATACCTGGCAACTTTAAGACAAATATTTTCTTCTCTATTTTTCTTTTAATTAAGTGTATTTAGGTTGACTCCAGAGTTTTAATCATCATGTTAAAAACTGATGACTGTAATGTTGATTCATGGTTCCTCTCCTTGAGCTGATTTTTTTCCCTTAAGTTAAAACTAGTAGAACAATTAGCAGGCCCAATCTTCCATATGGAGACATTTTAGGACAAACAGTAGCTCATTAAAGTGTTATTTTATTCAAAAGAAACAGGCTAATAAGGTCAACCAATTTTGCAACTGTCTTCAACTCATTTCCCTTCGTTACCATCTTCTTACAGACCTACTTCTTTGTATTTAAAAAAAAATAAATGCTTGAAATCAAACAGAAGGTGGCAAACTTCAAGCAAACAATCTCAAAGGCTTATTAACATTTAACCTCTTACTATTTTGTGGTGCAAAGAATTTCCATGGGCAGTTGTTACAATAATGACTCCCTGAAGCCCCCGGGGGTTTTGTCCTACAGTGGGTCTACAGATTTTCAAAATATCCTTTTTATAATACCCTAATCAGGAAATAAAATCACTGTATTTTAAACATAGCATTTGCCTCTAATGTAATCAAATATTGATGTGTTAATACAATTATAAGCTTTAATTCTATATTACTGAACATACCATTTATATTCCCTAATCATGGACAAGAAGTGAATGTTTACCCTTTTCTTTGTCAACAAATGAAACGCACACACACATACACACACATGACCACTATTAGAAAAATCTTTACCAAATCATTTCATGTTACTTTTAATCAGAATGATTTTATTTCTCTGCCAAGGAAATGTAGCCAACTTCAGCTGTGCATTAAGAATAATGGTCTAGCAAGATAGCAAATTCCAATTTCCTATGATCAGAGAATCTTATTACCTTTATCCTCTCCTTCCTTCCTGTTCACATAGAAAGTTAAAAGATGTTTTTTAGTTTGAATTTGCTTAGCTCTACATTCTCCTAAGTGGAAGGTGATGTTCTGGGGACCGGCCAACCACTAACTGCATCTAAGAAATGCAATTCCAAAGCCCAAGTTTATTTCTAGTTGCTGTTGAATTTCCATTTGTTTTTAAATGTGCAGACTGCAAAGTAGCATATTGTTCGTGACAACTTTCCGCAGTGGTAGAGATCTGCAGATGGTGTCTTTTCAAATATGATAAATGCCTAATTTAAGCCTGATTTGTGGCAATCAGGACAATGCTGTAGGCGCTTTGGGCTCAGAGATGTCTGGAGAGTAGATCCAGGGCCGTGAGCGGGTTCAGATATGTGCATGAACTTGTGATACCACCCGCCAAATACTACCCACTGTAACTTTTAAAGCATTTAAGCTGGAAGAGACCTTCATTCTTATAAATGAGTAGATGGAAGTCCAGGAATATTAAAAGATTGGGTCCAGGTCTTTGGAGCTGGTGGTACCCTAGGGTCAGGCTCCTGGACAGTAACACTGTGATCTGTTTTGAGGAGCACCCAGGTGGATAACAATCTTAAGATGTGAATTTTGTAGAAAAATGTTAGCCTAATTTGTCTTAATAGTCCAGGATAGATTCTTAAATGTGTAAATATCATTACGTGTTTGTAGAATGGAAATGAAATTTAAATGATTTAAAGTACTCTGAATCACCTGTACCTTTTGCTAATATTCTGCCCTTTAAGACAACTTTGTCTTATTCTGCCTCTAGTTAATACCCAGTATATTTGCCTGGAGGGCTACATCCTTTCCCACTGGTCTTTAAATGCTATTGTGTATATATTTATTTGCTTTGACTAAGAAAATTACATTAACTGTATTAAAAATTGTATTTTATTTTCCTAGAGATTCAACCACAAGATGAGGTTGATAAAAGAAAGTGAGCTCCAAACTCTAGAGATCCATAATGTTCAAAGAAAGAATTAAGAATCAGAGAGGCTGAGTGCCTTGCTCTGCGCCACACAGCAGATGAGTGTCTTGGAGAGTTAGAGTCATCTACTAGATTTCTCTGAACTCTGTTGGAAATATTCATGTACAAAAATCTTGCTTAACAATAACTAGGAAACTAATGTCCAGAGAGGGTAAAGCCCAAGTAGAAAGGTCGCCTGGTTCACAGGAGATAAAACTGGAATATAAATCAAGATCACCTTATTTCCTGTTCCTTTCTTTTTCTACTATACCATAAGCCCCTTGGCTAGAGTGGAAAATCAATCTTCCTACATGAGTTGAAATCATCCCTTGATATAAAGGACTGCATATATTTACCAACTTTGGAATCAAATGTTTTTCAATACGATATTCAAAATACTGTCATTTTTAATTTAGAAAAAAAAGAACATTTCTGTCAGAGGTGGTACATTTTCCATATTCTCTGGACCATAATCCATTCATTTCATTCTTCCATTCTTTTATTGAGCCTTATGCAATGCCAGGTGGGGATTGGGATTTAAAAATTAATCAAGTCTAGTCCTTAGTGTCAAGGGATTTATAGAAAGAAGAGAGCAGACAGTTGGAATAAGAATGTTTGAGGGAAAGCCTTTAGAGATAAGACTAGAGATAACAGTGACAATATATAATGAAATAAGAAAGAAGCTTTAACAGGGATTTTTAGGTAGTTTAGGAAGAGATAGGATATTAAAGTGGTTTTACTCTTTGGAAAAGCATGAAATTATGTATAATTATCCTTGGAAGACGTTTTGGAAAAGATATTCAAAAGAGCGGATTGACTGTCATACATATTTGACATGAGCTTCGCTTTCTGTGTCCATTCCCACCCTCCACACTCAATTCCATGGTTCCCGATGACTATCATATTATCTATAGGTACCTTTTTTTTTTTGGCTTAAAAAAAGACAACAACCTGGCCCACCTGTAATTTATTTCCAAACATTCACCAACATCAAAACTTCGGTGAGCTATTTCCTTCTTTGTTCATTCCACTTCTCCTTTGTCCCTGAGGAAATACTTCAGTGATAGAACTATTTCATTATTGAGAGAAATGTTGAAAGAAAAGAGGGCTGATGGGTAAGACTTGTTTGTGATGTCACCCTCTCAAATTTGTGGTGTCATGATAACACTCTAGTTTAGGGTCTGGCTCCTTGGAGGAGAAGTCATATAAAAAGCACCTCAGGCAGTGTGAGGGGCTAAAGATGTCACAAATTCCTTGCCTGTCCTCCCCTTGTTGCTAATACCCAAGGAAATCAATTCAATACTAATTCAACAAAATTATGCTTTTTGTTGTTTTTTGCATATATTTACAATATAAATACTAATTTGTTTTCAAAGTACATATTCTTTTTAACAATTTGCAAAAGTTATCCAGCATGGGACAGCAATTTAATGTAAAACCTCTGTAGTAGTAATTAAGGAAACATAGAACTGTTTTGGGAATAAGGAGTTCTAGAGGAATCTGAACTTTCAAAGGGAATGTGAAGCAGCTTAGTCCACATTGCACTGCCAAAGGAGCATGTTACAGGACCAGGATGTGAGACACCAACCTGGATGGGGTACTATAAAACCTAAACCTGGGAGATAGAAAGAGTACACATGCTGGCAGGGTGTGTTAATCTTAAAGAAGCTCAACACTTCATTCTCATTTTCAATAAATTAAATGAGTAGTACTTAAAACACATCACACAAAATTAAAGATTTGTGCATTTTGCATTTCAACATTAATGTCAAAAATATGATTTTTACATAGGATTTGTGCTACATTAGAACACTAGAGACAAACATCACTTGAGTATTAAGGAAAACATTAAATATTAAATAACTGAGAAATAAAATGTGTAAACACTAATCTAACTGGGTGAGGGGTGGGGTTGCTATTGCAACACATCCAATGAAGTGGTTTCAATTATACAAAATGAATTAGGACATGAGCATTTCCAGCTTACCTGGAATATGTAGATCTCATTCCAGGAATTCTTTAATAAAAACTGGTCCAGGATAACAGGAGAGGATCCACCCTCCTGGTTGTTAATTGGTGCATTCCATTCTTCTTGGGGCCCATCAAGCCAAAAAGCCTGCAGAGGTGATTCCACTGTGACAGGAAAGCCTCCGGGGGGAGTGTATGTAATCGCAAAGTCCCTAGCTTTGTCTAGGAAGGCGCTACCCTGGATAATGGTTGGCCCTCCCCACATTTGAAGATCAGGACAAAAAGAACATAGGTCCTGGGAGACTGGGGTACAGTGCTGTGTGGCCTTTGGGACCCTGCTTCCCCCTACTTGAAAATGTGTGCACTTGACTGCTTGACCTAAATGGATCAGAGACTGGGGTTAGTTCTCCTATTATTCATACCTTGGTGATTGTGGTTTCAGTAAATGGGCAGATTTTCTGATTGAAACTTCCTCCCTGGTTAGAGGCACCTTACTCACAGACTATTGTTTGAACCTTTAAAGAAAAATAGCTTTGTCATAAGTTTCAGTTAATATTACACTATATACTCAAAATAAGACCCCCGCTGAAGTATTTTTAGTAATAAATTATGTTTTTTGATCTTCTGTATTGTACCTCATTCCTGTCTTTAATTTTCTGTTCTCTCTTCCGTGAAAACAATGATCTTTTCTAAAACATGTGATTCCTAGGAAGTTACAAACAATGTAATCATTAAAAGAAAGATATAATCACCTATGGTATATAAGACACCAAGTTTCACAGTAAAGTGTGGTCTCTTCCACCATTCACTTTGTCTGTGTTCTTTCTTATAGATATTTCACCGACACCAACCCCCTACTCAGACCCTTAGACTCTGGTGCATGGGCTGGTCCCCCTCACCGAGTGGTGCCTGAACAGGGACTTGAGTAGAAGGCATTTCAAAGGTAAGTGGAATATTCCCTGAAATAGTTCTGCTCCTTTCAGGTTGGTTAGGATCTCACCCAGTGTGCCCGGGGCACTTCTGTGCGTGAAGATAGAGAAAAAGGAGGGTGAGTAATCTATGGTAATTGCCCAGTTAAATGTTCTTTCTCTAAACGTCTTAGTCTTGTCTGTAAAACCTCTGTGGGAGGGAATGTAATAACCTCTGGTGTGTGTGTGTGTGTGAAAGTGAATGTGCGACTTGGTTTGGCATGCCTGCCGAGTTCGATTTTGTGGCTCCATTGGTGGGCACCCTTAAGGTCCCCAATAGTCTACGGAGTCTGAGTGGGCCTAATCTGCAATACCGTGGTGAATAGCATATGGTCTATGAGGGCATTCGAATAGTTTCTGATCGTAAGTCACAGTCCGCTATGGCTAAGCATCACCTAAGTTCCTTCGGGACATGGCCAGACAGGTATCGGATTGGTCTCCTCATTAGAGGGGGCACCCCTACCCTTTGTCTGTCTTTGTGTCACCATAACACATTCTATGTTAATTTTCTACCCCATTGAGAACTGAGCGAATACTTTAAATTGTCAATCCTTATCAACATCTTGGTGAAACCTGAGGTTTTGTTGGCGAGTTAGTGTAAGATTTGAGTTCATATGCAGCACCGCTATCAACTTCCACTGACTTTCTAGAGAACAGGAGCTGTACATCTCTATGGAGGTACATCTTTCAATACATTTGGGAGTAGCTTGATCCATTTAGTTTTAAAATATTGAGAAGTGTAGAAAAAAATGTGTTGGTGTAGCCTGGAAGTGGTTTCAGTTACCTAACTTCAGAAGCCATTTAAAGTGCCCTCATAAACTCCTGAGATTCCACAAAACATTAAGAGAACTCTTAATGAGTGAAACAGAAGCCTGGTGAGTCAAATAAAAATAATAGCTTCACACTTGACTTTTAGTAAGTAAAGAATTCTCAAGTAGATAAACTTGCAGTGGTTCTATTTCATTAGGTTTACTCAGTGATGCATTGACTAATGGCTGTTTCAGGAAAGAAAGTCATAACTAACAAACAGGGGTTCTTAATACTGGCCTGCAAGGTTCCAGGCTTTCCACAAAGACAAGCAGTGTACATTTTCCTTCAAATGGAAAGAATAAAAGTAAAATATGAAAACTCCTTTGGTCATCTAATTCTGGATCTTTTTTAGCTACACACAAGACCCCCAAGAAAGTATTGGTATAAGTAGATACCATGTTATTAAAAAAAAAACCAACTCAGAGTTGGGGCACCTGGGTGGCTCAGTCCATTGAGTGCCCAGCTTAGGCTCAAGTTATAATCTCGCAATTCATGGGTTTGAGCCCTGCATCAGGGGTCGCTCAGAGCCTGGAGCCTGTCTTTGGATTCTGCATCTCCCTCTGTCTCTGACCACCCCCCTTCTCTCTCCCTCTCTCTCTCTCTCTCTCTCTCTCTCTCTCAAAACATAAATAAATAAAAAATAAACATTAAAAAAAACCTCAGGGTATTGGGGTGGCTCAGTTGGTTAAGTGTCTGACTCTTGATTTTGGCTCAGGTCATGATCTCATGGTTTGTGAGATCAGGCTCCACACTGGGCTCTGCACTGATAATGCAGAGCCTACTTGGGATTCTTTCTCTCCTCTCTCTGCCCTTCCCCTGCTCTCTTTCTCTCTCTCAAAATAAATACACATTAAGAAAAATCAGGGTATAATCCTGTGAGATACTGAATGGAATGAGAAAGGTTAGTTCACAACAATTTAAACAACTTAAAATATTTGTGTATTTCTTCTCAAAGCATTCTTCTTCCTCATACCCCTTTCCTCATTATAAGAAAATTGGAATAGATATATTTCAAAGGCTCTCAACTTAGGATAGATACCTAAGTGAATGCACTTAGGATAGATGCCATGAATACCAGGGAAACCACAGAATAATTACAATGAAAATACCTAAGCCAAAACCAATCAAAACAGCCCCTATGGGCTTCAGCTAGCTTCCTTCAGGCCTGACTCTTACTAAAAGGGGTAACATTTTATGCAATCTATTGATAAGAAATGAGACAGACAAAAATCCTATCAACTCCCACATGCTGCTCCAGTTGAGACAGAGAAGTGCATTGTCTACTATTAAATAGGTATTTTTCTTTGTAATATGGTTCAATTATCTGTCCATTTCACTGTTCTATAAGCTGCTATGAATAAAATACATTATTTCTATGGAAGTTGGAACAGAAGACAGATGAATGAGTTTTCAAACATGCATGCTTTCAAACAAGGCCAGATCCTAACATGGGATGTCCCTTTCTAAACATATCAGTCCATTATGAGCACTTTCTTTCCAGGATGCTTTTTGAAACAAATCTCATTTTACCATCCTACTGTGAAACATTTTTAGATTAAACAAGGTCAATTTATACCATTTAACGTTTCTCTTAGTATAGTAGAGAGGTAGAATAGCTTGGGTGTTATTGTTTGTTTGTTTTCTATGTGAGAAACTGATTTTGGTTTTCATCCCACATCCTCATCAAATTCTCATTATATCTAGAGAAGCAAGAAAGAAATGGATAATAATCTGGGAGAGAGTTACCTGATGACTATCTTGATCTCTCAGTCTGTCATTTGATGACATAACAGATAAGAAAACATGAGAGTGGAGGGCAATTTTTCTAACCTACCAGGTAAAGTTTGCACACTCTTGGGCCAACCATCAGGGGCTTCTGAGTCATGTGGGATTAGTAGTAACAACTGTAATCATAGTGCACTTAGTAACAGATCTTGTGCCGAATAGGAGATTAAAAGATATATATATATTTTTTTGTAAAGATAAGTGTGTGTGCCCAGTGTAGATGTAGCTGCAACAGTTTGTTAGGGAAAGGAAAGTAGTAACAATCCCCATCTTAAAGATAAGATAAGTGAGATTGAGAGATTAAGTAATTTGGTTGGTTAAAACTGACACTGAACCACTTGCTGCTAGGGCCCCTGGGCGGCTCAGATGGTTGAGCCTCTGAGTCTTGATTTTTGGCTCAGGTCAGTATCTCGGGGTCCTGGAATTGAGCCTCGTATTGGGTTCCACACTGAGTGTGGAGCCTGCTTGAGATTTTTTTTCTCTCTCTCTCTGTCTAAATCCTTCTCTCCCAAGCTCTGTCTCTAAACAAACAAAAAAACAATTTAATAAAATAAACCACTTGCTTTTAATGCTACTCCTTGCTATATCCACCAAGTTATGACTACTGATTTTAGGAAGGGACCTTAACTGAATACCCAGGTTTCATCCATGAAGCTATCCAGAAGAAACTTTCAATCACAGAAAGTCCCTGGATCTCCTGGCATCAATGTTCTTCAAAAGTGTTGCATAAAAGATGGTAATCTTTTTTTTAAAGACAGTAATCTTGATGGAGAGTTTAATTATCATTTACATTATTGGAAAAGTTTCCATATTCTAGGTTATGTTGTATTTGACCTTTGAAGGAGCTGCATTTGACTATAGATTTGCTTTCATTGAACCCCATGTGTATGTCAGAAATCCATGTCAGGCAAATACGGTATTCGGTGGTTGAAGCAGACTTCAACTTTTTGTTCTAAGCCTTTGCTAGATGGATTTGCTAGATTGCATATTATATGTTCTTTTCCCATATCACATTGTTAACCAAGCAATTATTACTCTAGAGTAGGATTCAGATGAATGAGATCAGTTTTTTACTTATGAAAGAAAAATAAGCCCCTTTCAAGAGAACTGAAAAATCTTGTGATACAGAATTGGGGTAGGGGTTATACATATTGAATTTGGTCCTGAATTAAATGTGATACATCTTTTTTTTTATTTAGAATGTTAGTGAATAAATACTTTGTCTTATGGAACCTGCTTCAAAGAAGGTATTAATGAAAAGGTAGGGTGAAGGATAAATATTGCTAAAATTTATACTTTGACATGAGCAAATTCATGACCTGATGTACTGTTGATGGCCTGCTATAAATGCTCTATTATTGTCAGCGTCCTTTCCTTCTTTGGAGGGCCACTGTGCTATCTCTCATTTAGCACTAAAACTTGGGAGGTAAATGAACTTCCATAATCCATCAAGAACATTCAAACTCACCGTCAGTTTGAACACCACCAATTATCTAAGTGTATAAATGATATAAATAGGAAAACCTGAATTAAACCTTGAATTGCTGCCTCTCCACTATTTGGTTTTCTTTATCTTTCCCATTAGAATCATTGTTAGTGTAGCAGTCTTAACTAATTCAGAGAAAATGTCAGTGGAAGATCAATGTATGAATCCCTCATGGCCTATTTTGTGTTAAAATGTTCCTTTTATGAAATACTCTTCCTCTAGATTTAGAATGTGTTATTGTCACAGTTTCAGAGTGACCTGCAAAAATGCTCAGTAAACAATGCAGTTACTTCCCTAATGACATGAGTCAAATGTATGCTGGATACAATTTGTTTTAACTTTAATTACAACATGAGATTAGCTGAACAGACCTTGAATTCAAACAGGAAATGCTTGCAAGTTTCAAGGGGTCATAATTCATATAGATCTATTTTTGTTTTATCCAAAGATAAAAATACAAGCCCCATTGTCTCTTTTGCTTCACCCCTTTCACCCCTTTCTCAGGTTGGTTTTGTTCTGTGTTTGCACATATTTGCCATGGAAACCAATAGCGGAACAGCTTTGGGGACATAGAATCAGGCTAATACCTCAGTATGTTCATTGCATAGGTTGACAGGAGGATTCCAATCAGGAAGAAAAGCATTCCAATGTACTGATTGCAAAGGTACGGGAGTGGGGCAGACAATTTTTTTCTATTGAATGCCTACTATGTACAGAACACCGTAGGGAACCACAACTTTGTAGTAAAAATACATCCTTTTTTTGTGTACAACAAGTTCAAGGGTAAATTTAAAAGACCTAAAACGTCTCTTTTTTTTTTTTTCCTTTTTTCTACTTACAATGGATCCTTTTAACCCTTTTTCCTGGCTTATAATCATCCTTTATCACCAGGTTAGCTGAATTCTAGGCCAAGTTGACAGTCAAATAGGAGCATGTGCATAAACATAAATCTCTGTATGTGTGTGTATACTCAGAAACAAAATCTGTGGATTATGAGATAATAACAAAGCCTATTTCAAGGATAACTGTGTGTATCTGAGCACAGGTGTAGCTGGAGCAGTTAGGGGAAGGAAAAACATCAAATGAAAGTTGAAGAGAAATACTTTATTAGATTTATTTCAGGGGATGATTAAGGCAGAGCTCATTAAAATTCCTTTAGTCTTTCTCCTCATTTATTTTTTCACCATAGGCATGTGAACTTATGCTAATTATATGGTAGTTTTATAAATATTGAGCAAGATTTTCTGGCTAAATAGTCAAAAGTACTTTGATTCTAAATTGGACAACTTTGAAGGTTACATTAACTCTTTCACAACACTGAAAGAGCCAGAGCATTATGGTTTCAGACCATAAAGTCATTACTTCCACTCCACCTTCATATTGTTGCTTCCAAAACACTTCAGTCATGTTTCCATTTTCTTCCCAAGAAGTGAATCTTACTTATTTACTTCTTGGGAAGTTTGGGCACTTGGAAGTTCTAAGTCAATAATGGAGGTCATTCACCTAAATATGACTCCCATATTCAACTTCATTTTTCATGATCTGGAACAGACATTGAGCTTTCCTAAGGTACTTCATCCAAATCTTCAACTTCATGAAGTAGTCATCTGGGGAGCTTAGGCATTGATAGGACAACTTATTAAACGGTCAAATTAACAGCAATTTTTGCTATTCCAGGGGTAGCAGTTAGGAATATGCTAGGCTACCAGTAACAAAATACATAATCAACAGTGGCATAGCCACATTTGAGGTAGTTTTTAGCATATAACAAACTTAAAGGATTGCTTGCATGGGCTGAACTGCTCAATAATGCCAGTCTAGATTGAAGGGTTTTTTTTAATTAAAAAAATTTTTTTAACATTTATTTATTTTTGACAGACGGAGAAAGACAGAGAATGAGCAGGGGAGGGGCAGAGAGAGAGGGAGACACAGAATCTGAAGCAGGCTCCAGGCTCTGAGCTGTCAACACAGAGCTCAATGCAGGGCTCAAGCCCACAAACCATGAGATCATGACCTGAGCCAAAGTCAGTTGCTTTACTGACTGAGCCCAGGCATCCAAGTTTCTAATCGTTCTTCTCTTACTGCCTCAGTGTGTTCACATTTTGCCTTATGCTAGTTATCTCATGTTATGGGATCAATTCAGCATGTCGAGACATCACACCATGTTTGTGGCAGGAAGAAGGGGGAATTAAAGAAAATCCCAGAGAATGTCCAGAACTGTACAATTTGCTCAATCTGGGGAAGACTGGGGATATAAGTATCTCTTTGGGGCCAGGTATTGTGCTTTTCCAAACAAAATCAGGATTATGTCTGCAGGGAAGAAGAGGGAAAGGGGACTGGACAAACAACTTGAAGTTTCAGGTGAGCTACGGTAAAAACCAACTTTGTAAATGTAGAAGAGGGGTGCTTCAAAGAATTAGGGACTCCCTCCTGCCTCCATTTTATACCCCCTTCCTTCTTAAGGTTGGTTTATATTCTAGTTATGTATTTCTGAGAAACTGTGGTCCAACACCTAAAAATCCTAAAAGTATTCCTAAACTCACTAACAGAAATATTCAGTGATTGACATCTGATGAGTAGCATGGAATAGCCTGGAATCTTTTCACATAATACTTATAAGCACAACATAGCAGGTCACAAAGCCTGGACATCCGTACTCACCAAAGACATCCACCGTCTGATCACCACCACGGTGGTGTTTTAGATCAAACGAGCTTATTGCCCAATATCTTTTGAAGAACAGGTGGTTGTTCTGACCTTCCATCATACAGAGGTTTCCCTTTTTATAAATGGCAACTCAAATTGTTGTATCCTATTTTTTTTGTAACTCTCTCCTAATGTCTACACAGAAATGCCCCAAATCTGCTAAAGTTTCTGCTTATCCTTCTCAAAATAGCTATAAGGAAGTTTGACTTCTCAAGGACAGAAATCTTTGCAAGGACCTCTTAGTATGAGGCAAGCAGACGCCTAAAATCTCATCTGAATCAAAAGTAGACTGGCTCTTTAAAAATAGTTAAAAGTTTTGGACTATAGAATACAAAATAAACTTCAGATGATGATTGAACTGAATAAATTTGTGTGACCAAAGCAATAAAAAATGGAAATGTTATGTTACAGCGAGACCGCTTTTCTTTCTTTGAAATATTTTTAGGAATGTGTTCATATGCATTTTCAACTTAAAAGGTGAGGAAGATATTTACTTTTTCTCCATTTTAAAGATTCTCTTAAAAGATTAGAGGAGACCTTTATTTCTAAATCAAGAGTAAGCACTCACTACTACTGTGGCACACTCCAATTAGGATAAATCCAGCACCATAAGCAAAGTCTGCATCTTTCCATAGAATTTTCCTGATTTCTGAAACCTTTGCTTTTTCCTTTTCCCCTTCCCCCTCTTTGCCTTCCTGTTTCTATTTCTCCCATTCCAGTAAGTATCCTTCTATATAGGCACTTCACAATGCACTACCTGATGATATTGCACTCTAGAATCTTTTATTGATTCAACAAAAATTATAGAAGATACATTATCTAAATTATGACTGAATAAGGAAAATCAGCCCCTATTGTAGAAACCTTCTCTAATTTTCCATGGCATGTGCCATTTCTCCTTCTCCAACTTAAAATAGTTTGTTTCATCAAAGAGTAAGAGAATTAAAGACTGATTTACCTTATAGTTTGATATCTTCTATTTTAGATAATTTCTAAATACTATTATATAGAATTATCACCAAAGAAGGAAGATAAAAGCTCAATATAAGTCTCTAATATATATAACCCATAATTATAAAAATTAGTAGTATACATTTTGACTATGTCCTTTTTCGAATTTATCTATTTTTTAAACACCAACACAAGCCTCATCTCACCTATGAAAATTCATAGGCCTTTTGAGCCAGAGTAATTCTATCTACCTCTAAATTCAATATTTGTCTTTCATTTGACAATTAACCATGTGATATCTCTTGTCTGAATTACAGTTTAGTTACTAATATAAATATTTTCATGTATTCCTTATCTCCAAAGATATTTTCATGTATTCCTTATCTGCAAAACTCACAACATATTTTCATTTTCCTTAGTGCCCTCCATACCCTCCATAGACTCTTGATTGATTACAAGCTGGTTTTCCCCAAATTAAATGGTAGGTTGACTTCTCCTTTCAGGATGACAGTCCTACTTAGTGCATTTGGAAATTACCTAAAACAGGAAACCAATATATAAGGTAAATCAATCATCGACTCACTTCCTTAAATGATTTTCACCATGAACTTCCTTTCAAACTCTTGAGTTTTACTTCTGCTGAGATTTCAAGTTTTTGAATTTTCTGCACAGAGCTCATTGTGCATTCACTTCATCAATACTCAGTCCCCAGGAATCAAGGAGCTGTCCAATAATTACTACCTCCACCAAAGGAAATCAAGCCCACATTTCTTGATGGCTGCGAAATTATAAGTACAGCTGTAGATCTGTTTCCTCCAGAAGATATGATAATGCATATTGTGTGATACTAGTATAACTGAAGTACAAGATAAAATGTTTCCAAAATGTTTTGAGTTAAGACATCCATATTTTAACAGGAAGTAGTCCTGATTTTGCCAGTCTGGTCCTATTAGGTTCTGTGGAAATCTACAGCCAAGATTGCAATTGGCAGGCACCTAATATGAATGCCACAAACACATTCATAATACTTTAAAATACATAAAAGTATAAAACTAGGGGTGTCTGGGTGGCCCAGTCAGTTAAATGTTGACTGCAACTTCAGCTCAGGTCATGATTTCATGGCTTGTGAGTTTGAACCCGTGTTGGGCTCTGTGCTGACAGCTCAGAGCATGGAGCCTGCTTTGGATTCTGTGTCATCCTCTCTCTCTGCCCCTACCCTGCACATTCTCTCTCTTTCTCTCTCTCTCTCTCTCTCAAAAATCAATAAACTTTATTAAAAATGATAAAACTATAAGAAGATGTCTTTGCTATACAAACTAGCATGAAAAATTAGGGAATAAAGAGAGCTCATTTATATAATCATCAAAAAATATATAACGTAAAAGGGGCCAGTCAATCTTTTTTTCCCTTCCAATCTGTAGCTTATACACCACCATCATTTGTAAAGTGCCTTATCTGTATCAGGAAATTTTTCATTAATATTTGAGTGACTACAATATCTTAAGCTGATCCATACAAAGTTTCTGATATAACATCTCTTTTGACATTTAATTCTAAAACTAACTAAAAGTTCATGCCTCAGTGGACTGTGTGATACATTAATAACTTCTGTCAGAAAGAAACTCATCATTTCTAGATCATTTTGATAAGAGTGATTCTTCTTTCATTCTCTTCGATCATCCCTTTTATGAGAAAACAAAACGCTAAGCACTTAAGTCATAAAAAGTGAAATATCTCTAGTACGAATCAAATCATTTAGTACATCAGAAATCTCACAGAAATATCATACATAAAATATTTTCATTTTATGAGTCAAATGTGGAGAAGGGAACGGGTCTTTACTGTGTGTAGGAAGGCAGCCAAGCACTTTATCAACACTTCTTAAAATCTGGATTTCATTCTATTATAATCACAATGATAGTCTGTGTGGTGTGCATGATGCATTCTACATCTACAAAATGGTTATGTCTAAAAATTCCATCCCCTCCCCTTTCTGTGTTAAAGATTTGTTTTCAACATCATCAATAGCTGAAGCGATGTTCATCTGTTACCATCTGTTCTTATTATAAAACAGTAGATTTTGGCAGAATTTTGGAGCGTTGAGCATGTCCAAACGTTAGAACACCTGTTTGATCTTTACCAAATCAGACCCTTCAGATGATTGATTGAGTGTGGGTGGGAGGTTAGGCATAAGGAAGGAAGAGTTTCATAATTTTTTTTGAATTGGGAAATATCAAATTAATTAATTTTTTCAGTTGATTATTCATCCTCTACTGTTAGAAAAAGTTGCTGTACTAAGTATTGAAAATATATCAAAACATCTATAGTTAAATGGGGAAAATATACAAATATATTTTTGATCACTCACACAGGAAGATATTATTATTACCATTTACTGAATCAATATCTTGTTTCTAGAGCAGTGTTAACATACAGTAGGTTCTTAGTATGCATGTGCTTAATAAGTAAAAATGTTTAATTTTCATAAAGCAGTGCGGTTTGTATTAATATTTCCATTTTACAGATGAGTAAGACTGAGGATAACATAAATTGCAGAGCTGCAACTCAGCAATTCCTTCTGACTTCTATTTATGTGGTTCTCCATTGGACAACATGATTAATTTGGTCTTAAATGTGTTTCTTCTACTAGTAACTTCTCAGTAGATGCCAGAAAGACTAGAAATACAAAACCAGGGGGATGTTGGTTTGGAAAAATCAACCAGAGGAAGTGACTTTTTGTTTTTGTTTTGTTTATTTTTTAGAGAAAGAGAGCATGTACAGGGCAAGTGCAAATGAGATACAGGATCCGAAAGAGACTCTGCACTGACAGCAGAGAGCCCAATGTGGGGCTTGGACTCATGGACCCATGAGATCATGACCTCAGCCAAAGTTGGACACTCAGTGACTGAGCCACCCAGGCACCTTGGAAATGACTTTTGAGTAGTTTTGAAAGCAGAAGCAACATGTTTGAGAAGCAAGGAGTAAACAAAGGAGGTAACGTGAAGTCTTAGAACAAGTGTTCACTATAGTAGTTCCCGGAGCAGGCAGTAAGAAGAGACGTTTCTATTTATATGAAGGGAGGAATAATTAGTAGAGAGGTTTAAAACCTACAATTAGGAGTTTGGATTTGATACAGAGGAGAATTGGGAAAGTGACTGATGTGATTAAAAGAAGAGTGGCAGATGAGTGCTCTAGCTGGTGAAGAGTGGATTGGTAGGCTCCTGGCTGCTGGGAAGGCTGATGTGGCCGTTCCTATCCCAGCCTAATTGCTGATGTCATTGGACTAAGCCAAGATAAAAATACTCTTGAGGTAGAATCTAGAAGTTTGAGCCAGTCTCCTTTGGCCTTCAAAAATCTCTGATGAGTGACAAAACTCTTCACTTTGTCTTTTTTCCTTAAAAAATAATCTTTTTAGCATCATCTTAGTATAGCACATTTGTACATGAACTAAAACACAAGATTTTGTTCCTGTTTTGTTATTTTGTCTAAGCAAGCAGAAAGAGTCTGGGGTGGTTTAAAAGTAAAGTTAATATAATCGTTAGAATTGGATGAAAATTTGAAGATAAATCTTGTCTAGTTGTTTTATCTCTTCTTTAAACAAAGAAATTAGAACTTGGAAAAATTTTTCATTCATTCATTTACTACAATCTCTGGAGTCAGATTCATCATTAACTTGCATTCTGTCTTTTTATTTGTTAACTGAGTAACTTTAAATCTTGTTTAAAAAATTTTTTAATGTTTATTTATTTTTGAGAGGCACAGAGAGAAAGAGCATGAGAAGAGGAGGGACAGAGAGAGAGGGAGACACAGAATCTGAAGCAGGCTCCAGGCTCTGAGCTGTCAGCACAGAGCCTGAAGCAGGGCTCAAACTCCTGAACTATGAAATCATGACCTGAGCTGAAATTGGACACTTAACAAACTGAGCCACCCAGGCACCCCTGTTATCTGAGTAACTTAAAAAATATTTTATTTTCTTAGGTTCTTTGTCTAAAAAATAAAGATAAATATGGTGTAATAATCATTATCTGAATAAAACATTATTCTTTTCAGTGCACTAGAGTATGGTGGTTAATGATAAATGTTCTGGAACCAGACTGCTTGAGTTTAATCCTCAACTCAATTACTCACAGGCAACAAAAACTTGGACCAGCTGCCTAATCTCCCTGTGCCTCAGTTCCCTCCTCTATAAATTGGGATTTGTATTTCCATACTTATATAATATGAGATGAGAAAAGACAATGTATATATTTTACCAGAGCTCACCACAGGCTAACAGCGCTGATTAAATGCTAGCTATAGCTATGATCGTTATTATCATCATTCTCATTGTTTTGGTTAACAGTCACTATATGTTGGTCACTGCATTAGAGGTAGAAAATGCAGAGGAAAGACACACCTCCTTTTCTCAAGAAGCTCAGAGGCTAAGCATTAAAGGAGCTATAACTATAACCCAGTGTGACAAGTGCTACCGAAAAGGTTTCTTCTGTCTTTCCTAGAGCTCAGAGAGGTGGACCAGGAACAGGTTGCTCTTGGTGAGTCACTGGAGTTGAGTCTTGAAAGGTGATGGTTGTCAACAGAGCTTGGAGAGACGTAAAGGAAGAATTTGTGTTTTGGGAGCTTGGGGAGTGAAGAGTAGATCAGCTACATAGAAAGCATGTGCTAAGAGTTAAAGATAAAACAAAGGTTGATGATCATTTTGTTGGTGATCATGTGTTTATATGCACATGAAAAGTAAATGGAGATGGGAGTGGCTACTTATTGGTTTCAATGAACAAGGGCACTGCTAGTTATACATACTTTCTCTTGAATGTGGGGAGGCACAAGAAAGGATTTGAATCAGAGGAGTGGTCCAATTAGGATCTTCTTGTTAAATATTGATAGATGCGCTCTGGGCCCATTCCATCTGATATATGAAGATGTTATAACACCTTTACCTGTTGGCCAGGTTGTTTTCCCTTTTCCAACCATCTGTTAAGTTCCTTGAGGGGAGTAATCTGACTTTCTATTTCCAATATCTGCCATGATGCTTGGAAGAAGTAGGTACTCAGTAAATATAGAATAGATGGGTGAATGGAAAAGACAAAGCAGAAATTCAGTTAAAAAGCTTTTTTTTTTGTCCTTAATTCATGTGACTCAATAAGGATCTCATGGTGTTAGTGGCAGGAGACACAAGAAGGGGACAGGTTCAAGGGATATTTGAGTAAAATAATTGACAAGCATTGGAGGTAAGGACTGCTTGAATTAGTGACAGGAAAAAGAGCATATTTATGGTCTTCAGCTCAGTGGATGATGGTAATATTTGCAGAGTGTGAATATCTAGGGGTAGGTTTGCAGGTGTAAATAATGAGTTTACTTCTGGAAAAAAGGAACCTGTGGTTCAAATGAAGGACAAATGAGTCTACTTTCATCTTTATAAGGCTTTTAAAAAATCCAAACAAACCAACAACTAGCAGAAAATCAGAAAAATTTGTATGTAATTCTTTTTTGAGGTTATAAAATCAAAGAAAATATTTTTCTTGACTGTCTGGAATACCTTTAAATCCACCTTTGTTTCTGTAAATGATACCCATCCACTCACATTGAACAACAAATCCTTCAAGGATTTGTTCAAGAAGCCTTGTTGCGGGGCACCTGGGTGGCTCAGTTGGTTGAGCATCTCACTTCGGCTCAGGTCATAATCTCACGTTTGAGTTCGAGGCCTGTGTCGGTCTCTGTGCTGACAGCTCAGAGCCTGGAGCCTGCTTCTGATTCTGTGTCTCCCTCTCTCTCTACTCCTACCCCGCCCATAAACTGTCTCTCTCTGTCTCAAAAATAAATATTAAACATTAAAAAAAATTTTTTTTAAAGAAGCCTTGTTGCATCCTTCCAGTTACAATGAAAACACACATAACATATGATTTTATTTTGTCTTTATCATTTGTACCAACATATTCAAGTATTTATAGTTATCTTCCTTTAATATATGCAAGAGAGTATGATGGTTAATGTCATAAGTTTTGGTATCAGATAGAGAAGATTTCAAAATCTCAACTTCATTCTTTAGCTGAGTGATCTAGGGAAAAAAGCAGTTTGCCCTTCTTCAACCAAAGTTTTTCTCATATGTAAAATGCAAAGTGCAATACCTACCATGAAGGGTTGAAACCTCCGATGGCTTTTTCTGCCCTACTCTGCATGGTGCTCTTATCTCTGTTCCAGCCATATTGACACCCTCTCTACCCCTGTGATCACTCAGGCATGCTTTATCCCCTTCAGAGTGCCCTCCCCCCACACATCTGCATGCCTAGCTCCTTCATGTTTTGTAAACATTTTCACAAAGCCATCTTCTGTCATATGGCTGTAATAGAGAGGAAAACTCTGCTGAGTCTAATATGAAACACATACATGCATATTGACAAAGGCTGGAAGGAGATTTTTCCAAAGGAAATTGTATCGGGGAGGAGAATTATGTGTAAAATGTTCCCCTTATGCATTATCGCCTTTGATGTAGTTTTGACATTCGAAATGCAATTAAAAGTTCAATTTCTCCGTGAGATGTTCCCTAGGTCCCCTTTGTAAAATTTCAGTTTCACACAGCAATACTCCATATCTCTCATCTCTGCTTTAGTTCTTTTTTCTCTTTAACATTCATTAAAATCTAATGTGCTATATATTTTACACATATATATGTTTGTGTGTGTGTGTCTGTGTGTGTGTGTGTGTATACCAGATAGAGTAAGCTTCTTGAGGATGGGGATTTATTTTTTTTTTTTTTTGCCTGTCTCATTCACTGTGATAACCCCAGTGCTTAGAATAATACCTGGAACATTGCAATCACCCCAAAAGTACACAGTTGACCCTTGAAAAACACAGGTTTGAACTGAAAGTGTTCAATTATACGCAGGTTTTTTCAGTAAATACAGTACAGAACAACAAATGTACTTTCTTGAAAACATTTTCTTTCCTTTGGCTTATTTTGTTGTAAGAATGCAGTACATAACACATATAACATAGAAAATGTGTGTTATTCCACAATTTATGTTATCAGTCAACAGGCTTCTGGTCAACAGTAGGCTTCTAGTAGTTGAGTATTTTGGAAGCCAAAAGTTACACAGATTTTCGGATATGCTGGGAGTTGTTGCCCCTAACCCCCTGGTTGTTCAAGGGTCAACTGTATTTTGAGTGAATGAATTACACATGTAAATTTCTCAGCGTAGTTTCTGACATGTAGCAAGCATTCATGAAGGAGTGGCTGTTGTTCTGAATTTTGCTAATATTTTACAAGATCCTTAGAAGTCATGAAGTATACTATATTTGTTATCTTAGTACTTCTACTGTGGATAATTGATGGATGAGTGAATGAATGAACTGCCAAATCAAATGTACAGATTAGCTATTTGGGTCATGATTGCTGATGGGGTGTTGCCTCCAAGTCAACACTCCAGGGCTGGAGAAAGGCTGGGAAGAAGAGTGGGTTTAGCAGAGTGCTCTGCACCTTGGAGTAACCCCCACCTTACATCACCCAAACACTGTCACTTCTAATGTGTAGGTTATTATCAAGAGCCCTTTCTAATTCTCACAGCCTGAGTCTGTAGGTCCCAAAAGCTAAGACAAAAGGTAAAATTTTTTATCTTTAATTTTCTTTTAAAATAAAATTTCATTCATGGTAAATAAGAATTAGATTAAAACAATCAGACTGTACTTTTGTGCGCGCGCACACACACACAATCTTGAACTGAAAACTTCTAACATTTTTTCATGCCTTTGTCTCAGTGATTTGTGGCAAGTGTGAAGATATTTCCAAAGTGTTATTAATGACTTAGAAAGTGGGAAATGTGTCTGTCAAAACTAAGCTTAGCCAGTCTGGTGGCAGGCAGTACCAAGAGGCAGAGTGAACTCTAAGTTTGAATTACAAAGAACTATTGATCCTGATAGTAAAGCATGCCTGAAAATGAAACTGACATGTAACGAATCTGACATTGAAATTTTATCTTAAAATCTCGAAAAGCATGATAGAGAATTCAATTATATAACCAAAGGGAATAGGAGAAAATGAATAAATTGGTAGTGATCTTTCCTTCAAACACGGATTTTGCTGTACCAGTCAAGCTCACTTTTACACATAATTAGTTACCATGGCTTCTTACTTCTTTACTTAATCACTTACTATAATGATTTAGTTTAATAATTAGAAAGTTTCAAATTTATGTTAAGGCCAAAACAAATAAAAAAAGCTACAGAAGCAATTTGGGTCCAGGTTGCAAGAAAGAACTTTAGTCCAGAACCTGAGTTGAATTAATTGGACATTTTAGAAGTTCTGGATGTGAATATAGACTCTGAATCAGAAAGCCACACACCATAGGCAAGATATTTAATCTCTGCCTTTTAAGCTCTCTAGTTGTAAAACATGAGGGTGATAATTCCCACTCCACTGTAGATGTTCTGAAGCAAAAAAAAGATATGTTATTGGAACAGGCACATATAAGAAGGCTGGCAAAATTCATTTTGACATATGTTTGAATAAAACTGTCATGTATCTTATGGGATTGCACAATTGTGTAAATTCAGGAGAAGAAATGTTTCCAGTTATATTTTATAGAGGAGGAAACATTTTAAGAAAGGTTAAGTAACTTTCCCTGAACACCAAGCAGGGCTTAACATTTACATCTTCTGATTCTTGGCCTACTGTTCTTAATTTAACTACTCCTAGATGTTCAAGTAGTCTCTTCTTGGGTGGAGATTATAAGCATCCTAGTAGGGTGTTTACCCCCCAAAGGCATAGCCACACACTGATCCTGTTTGCTTAGCAGATATTTTAGAATCTGTTCCTATGTGCTAGGTACTGTGATTCCAGCATTCAGCAGTAGAACAAGTCTCTGCCCCATGAAGTTTACATTGTGGTAGAACTGATTAATACAGTCAACTTCCATGAGTGCTATCATATCTTGGGCACGGTCCTTGTCCTGACATTGTGGGTAGGGAAACGCTGAATGAAGATATGGCATGTTGAGAACTCTGGCATGGTGAAGGGTGAGTGACTTTTCAGTCCTAATATGTCCAGAAAGCCTTCTAGGAATACTGACTGATGAACTTGATCTTGAAGCAAGAGAAGATAATCTAATTATTTGAAGCCAATGTGCAAGATTCCACTTGGAGAAAGACCTCTCCCTTGCTTTCAAGGTTAGTATGTTTGATTTAATACCTAGAGAATAGCCTATTGGCCCGGTTATTAAACCATGTGAGTTTTGGGAGATAATTGGGTTTCTTAGTAAAAAGGAAATTAACTCTACTTTTACATAGTATGCTTTTTAGTGTATTCAGAAATCATGCTGATAAATTTATGTATGATTGTTATGGACTGAATATTTGTGTCCCTCTCAAATTCATATATGGAGTCTTACCCGCCATTGTGATGGTATTTGGAGGTGGGGCCTTTGGGAGGTAATGAGCTTTAGATCAGGACCAGATCCTCATGACAGCATTAATGCCTTAAAAAGAAGAAGACAGGGGCACCTGGGTGTTTCAGTCAGTTAAGTGGCTGACTCTAGGTATCAGCTCAGGTCATGATTTTGTAGTCAGGTCGTGAGAATGAGCGCCATAGGAGGCTCTGAGTTCAACATGGAGCCTGCTTTTCTCTTTCCCTCTCTCTCTGCCCTCTCCCCACCAAGCTCTCTCTCTGTCTCTCAAAAAGGAAATAAATAAACATTTAAAAGAAAAAAAAGAAGAGGAAGACAGACCTCTTTAAGAGTATGCACCAAGGAGAAGACATGTGAGCACAGAGCAAGAAGGTAGCTGTCTACAGGCTACGAAGCCGACTCTCACTGGAAGTTGAATCTGCCAGCACCTTCATTGCTGATTTCCTAGACTCCTAAAACTATAAGAAATAAATGTCTTTTGTTTCAGCCACACAATCTATGGTAATTTATTGTAGCAACCTGAGCAGACTAAGACAATGCCATATTTTCTCACGGGATTCTGCGAGAACCAAAGAATGTGAAATTGTACATTAGCAGACAGAGATCATTGGGACACAGACAAGTAATTGAAAGAACTTCCATATTTGAATTAATAGTTGGCAATGAGAAAAATATTTTCATAAGCGGTGAAACATTCCTACAGTCTAATGATGTCTACATATCCTTACTGTAATGTGGCATGTTTGGGCCCTCTTCAAGAGAGTTCCTAGCTGGCCCTTTCAAAATAATTTACCTCATTGAAATAAGAATTAAATTGTGAAAATCCAGCTGAGTGCATGGAATATTTCTCAAAAGGTCCTCACAAATGATTTTGAAGGACTACACATGAACAGTACCTAAATTTATGAGTGAGTCTGGAGTAAATCATGGCTTTGTGTACTTTTGATTTTTTAATAACTTACTGAAGTTTATCTTCAGTTTAGTATGTAGTTCTGGAGTTCTTAGGATTTTCTAACATTTTTGTACAAAAATCCTTTCTAAGCCTGGCTGTTACTGCAGTTTCCTATGCTTATGCAGGTCTATCTGACTGGCCTAATTTTTTTTAAATCTCATCCTCAAAGTTTTCCACACATTCTTATATTCTTGACATCCTGATACATTGTAAGTAGCATGCAGCAGTCATTTGAGGGTTTTTTTGGCTTGCATTTAGTCAATCCATCCCCAGAGCAGGTAAACCTAGACCAGCTTTTAATACCTTAAGTCAAAATGTGGGATAACCTCAAAGGTTGATTACAGATGTGTCCTATTTGGGCACAATCGAGGGGCGTATTTAAGGACATCTGGGCAGCATACACTACCTGCTCCCAGTTTGTAGAAGGAAATGGTATGACAGGCTTGCTCAGCTGGACTGAGGCTACGGAGCTAACAGCAGCGGGGGGCTAAGGAAGAACTGCTTCCCTCTCCTGTCCAAAGCACATGACTAATTAAATGCATGTCTTGTGCTCAGTACAAGAAGACATGGATTCATTTACTTAGCAAATATTCTTTCACTATTTACTGCCTATTATGCATTCTGCTGGGCACTGGAGACACAAAGACTAATAGGCCACATTCCCTACTTAAGACAGTTTACAGCGTTGTGGACAACTACCTTAATTAAAAAGGAAATAAGGCTCAAGTGCAAACCTAGGTTGCTTTGTTTTAAACTGGAACTACTTGGAGCACACAGTAGGCAGACGAGTACTGTTTCCAAAATTGGCAAGAGGAGGTACTTAGAATCTTTTGTGCACTTTTCTGTTCCTAGTTTAACACGATCCAGCACAGAGAGAGTATGAATGTTCATGGAATGAAATGACTGACCGATTGATCCTCATGTTCCTTGGCTGTTGAGCCCTCACTGGTCCACACTTCTCACAACTATATTCCATTTACATGGGCTGGCATTATTTTGCACGTGCTATTCTCCTTCCATGTGTTAGATTCACTGAGTCATACACTTTTTGTGCAGGGACCTGGGAGGGCCTGTCTGAACTCCTCCAAGTACAAAGCACATGGCACGGCATAAGAGGCACTCTACTGAGTGCCCAGAACCAGGAAACATTGACCTGAGTCAGGAAACTGTCATGTCTCGAGTTCTGTCCTAACAGACTAACACTTTTTGCTTCGGTCCTCTGTGTTCGGACTCTGCTATTCAAGGCACTTCTGCTGCCCTGCACTCACCTGGGTAAGTGCCAGGCAGTGACTCTGGAGCTCCCAGGGATCACCTTGGAGCGAATGCAGCTGCAATTACGGGGCTGCTGGAGGTCCTCTCCCAGCCTCCTAGTAGCCTCATTATTCCCAGTAGCGTGACAGACATATTGGAAATTCAGAATCACAGGGTTAGAGCGCCTTGTTTCAAACCAACTCGTTTTAAACGTGGAGCAACGCCAATGGCCCAGGCAAGTTAGAATTTGATTATTTGCTTACAGAGTGGGACTAACTTTCGGCTCCTTCCTTCCTTGATCAGTACAAAATATTTGGGAGCTCAAATCTGAAATCATCCGTTACCACATACCAGAGTTTCCATCCATGGATTAAAGAGCAAGTTAAGTTAAATTACACCATCCTGTCCCAGATTCACTAAGGATGAGAAGAACTGGGTCCCCAAAGGTCTATAAAATGGACAGATGGCAAGATGGCTTAAGCAAAGGGCTTTTCAAAACTAATTTTTAAGAAATATACCTTATGTGGTGATGTGTATCCATTCTTTTGGGGATTTAAAAAAATCAGATTCTCTAAGAAACAAAACAATTTAGGGGAATATGAACTGAAAAATATATTAGATACAAAATAAATTATTTCTCACCAACATTATGGAATATTGTTAGAAAGATGTAAGGAAGGGAAAATAACTTTAGCTCATCCTATATATTTTAGGTTCTTTGCATGCTACGATTTATTGCTGAGTGCTACATCAGACTTTGTTCTAATGAAATATAATCCTCAGATGGCTATGAGCAATAGCTCAAGAAGCTATATATTTTATATTTAATACATGTACAAATCCAATTAAATGTTTGAAAGCAACTTCACAAATTATTTTTAATGTACAATTCATGTAACACTGCTTCTGAAAAAATATAACTTAAGTAATAAAAATGTTTTATTTCAAAAATTTTTTTGTAAGTTTTTCAGTATGGGCACTATTTAATTTTTTTTTAGGTAGCTTGACACTTGTCATTTTCTCTGTTGACTAAACTATATTCAATTCCTTGTTTACATTTATTTCATTTGGGTTTTCAGTCTATTCACTTAGACTCCAAGCTGCAGGCTTACAGGGTTTAAAAATGGTTTTAGGTAACAGACAAAGATGAAAGCAGAGATGATTTAAGAGGGAAAATAATAATGCAAAATGATTAAAATTTAAGACAGAAGGGTTCAAATAATATTTAGAGGAAATTATACATTACAAATTAATTTATCTTTGAATGTCATGTTCTGGAATTATTTGGAGGCCATAATGTCTGCTTTCTCTCACATATTCCATTTGAGTAGATGTTATTTCTGATGAAAAAATTTTTAGGAGTGGCTAACCACATGAAGTAATTGCAAGATATTCAGTATTATTATATGGTGTTTACTGCAGTTAAAATGGAATGA
This sequence comes from Suricata suricatta, assembly GCF_006229205.1. Lineage (NCBI taxonomy): Eukaryota > Metazoa > Chordata > Mammalia > Carnivora > Herpestidae > Suricata > Suricata suricatta. The sequence goes on along the minus strand of NC_043704.1, from coordinate 16,424,891 downwards.
AGAATATGGTGTACTCATAAAAAGTAACTTAGTATAGACCTAAAAATTCTTTACTTCTCCTTTTTGGAAGAATCAATAATGGGAAAACAAAACAAAACAAAACAAAAAATCCAAAACCAAAAAACAAAGACAAATAAATAATATCTTGGGTTTCCTGCAAGCCACACAGAATGAATGTTCCAGCAATCTATCTACTTGCTATACGTTTGCATCAGTAAAATGTGGCAATGTATAGGAGTTTTGACTATTTTTACATAAAAAAGAATTCAATATAATTCACCTGAATGAGAGTCAAATATAAAATTCAGAGTTCCATAAAAATCTCATTGTTCATACCTATTTCTTATATATTTTGGTTAATTATATGAATTTGAAAACTGAAGTGGGTGCCACCCCAAGAAAGTACCAAATAAAATGTCTAAGCTTTTTAACAGGGTCTATGTTCTAGAATCTACAACAGTATTCAACTCATTACATGATAATCGGATGCTTATCTAATTATGTTAAAGGAGGCAGCAGAAATGTGCCATAAATCAGGATCCAAGGCAGACTCCTGTAATGTATTTTATAATCATTACTTTTATATATAATTCTATCGCATTAATAAAATACATGTTGCATTATCTAACTATATATGATACAACATGAATTATATTACAAAGGAAAACAACTGAGGAGAATTTAAATTTACTTCATACATTTTAAATCAATTAAGCAGTTATTAATTTTTAAATCTTTAAAACTCATTATGTATAAAAAGAAATAATCAAAATTTATATGGATGAAGATGAGAATTAAATCCATAAAAGATAGGGAGCTGAGGGAGATCATCCCCATGAGTGCTTCAGCATACCAAAGATTTCCACTCCATCCATAACCTGCTGCCGGGTTCAGAAACACAGGTTCAAAAGAGAAGAACAGGTAATATACAACAGCAGTAATTTTTAAATTCTTACTTTATGTTAGGAACGGTGCCAGCCCATTCTATGTTAAAAACCAATAAATTATAGTTAGAACTAACATGGATATATAATGACATTTAGCTTTTATTATTGTTTTGGTGAAAACTGACTTCTATTCATTAAAAAAAAGTCTGATGATATAGAATCTTCATCTACAAATTAAATAAGTTCAAGCAAATGATAACTTTGGTCTTGTTAAATATAATAATAGTTAACATTTATCAGGTACTTACAATACACCAGATACTGCTTTCAGGGTTTTACATATATTAAAAGAGCATTAGCATTTGTGATTCAAGTTTATATAATGCTCCCTTAAAACAACAACAACACGGAACTATTTCATGGGTTTATGAAGATTGTACCCATTTATAATTTTATTTACAAGGAAACTTAAGGAAAATAATCATATATTATTTCCCTACATACATCAAATAACTACATTTCCTAGACACCAACCTGCCTTTCCACCAACTTCCATTTTCTGTTTTGACCTATTTCTTTTTTATTCCTCCTCCTCAGTCACCAGTTTCCATCTCCTCTGGTGTCCTATTGGCTGAATCTATCTTGTCCCAATTTTTTGCTCATGGTCTTCTCAGGCTTGGCCAGATCTGCAGTATTATGATAAGGAAGCTGAACAGCAGAGGGGAGCTTCAGGATCTTTCCACATTAGGCAAACCAGAAACTGTATTTTTAAAATCTCTAAAATGTGTTTTTTAAATCGCATGTTGTTCTGTCACTGTCCAGTTTTTCCGACACCATTTGTTGAAGACATTGTCTTTTTTTTTCCCTTTGGATATTCATTCCTGTTTCACTCAGACATCAGAAAGAATGATACTAAGTGATGAGTCAATCACTAAACCCTACTCCTGAAACCGATACTACACTATATGTTAACTAGCTTGAATTTAAATAAAATCTTGAAAGAAAAAAAAAATCACCTTGTCTTATTAATTAACCAAAGTCACCAAGTGCAATTCTGTATTTCATGATGTCCATTCAGTGTGATTTATTATAATAGAACATTAAATGAAGTCTGTCTAGGATGTTACAAATAAACAAGTAAGTAGTATTATTTACTCATGTATTTAATGGTATAAATAAAAGTTAATATAGAACCTTCAGCAGTGAATAAGGTTTCTTTGTTAACAGTGACACTTTATTTCATCTAACTAATGCAGATGTGGCCTCTACTCCTATATTATTCAATGAAGTACTAAAAGCTTCTCAAGATTTTCCTCTACAAAATGGCTTCGTAGGGGCGCCTGGGTGGCTCAGGCAGTTAAGTGGCCAATTCTTGATTTTGGCACAGGTCATGATCTCAGCTTTTGTGAAATTAAGCCCTGTTCTGGCAGTGGGCATTCTGCAATTCTCTCTCTCTCTCTCTCTCTCTCTCTCTCTCTCTCTGCTTCTCCCCCACCTGTGCACACCCTCTCTCAAAATAAATAAATATTTAAAAAATTGCTTGGTAGATGGATTTTCTTTCTAGATGCACAAATAACATAAACTTTTAATTTGGAGAAAAAATATTTATAAGAATATTTTGTAAACACAAGTTTTTATAAAATTAAATTTTATTAGAAAAAGAACTTATCTGAGTTTGTTTCACATTCTGTACCTATTTTCAGACAAATGCTTTTTTGCTAGAAAATCCAATTTAAAAAGAAATTGTTTCTACTCTAATAAACTAAGCCACAATATTTGAATCAAACTTTCCTAAAATGGAAAATATAATATTTAGAAGTGATTTATAAGTGTTCCAAAGATAATTACATACTTCAAGATAAAAAGAAATAATTTTAGTGGTTGGCTCATCTCATTTTTATTACTCTAAAAATACTAAGTCATATTATCAGATTTTCCATGAGGTTTTATAATGGTTATTCCAACAGAAACATAAGCAAATTTTCTAAGAGACCTCTATTGTCTTTAACATATGATAATGCTACTAAATATGACTGTGAATAAGGTAAAACCATATTCATTACACTGAAATATTTTTATTTAGTGACCAATCAATATATCCAAACTAAAAAAGCTTTCATTTAGTTTAGTTGAAATCTAAGCTAAGCAATAATAATTAGAAAAAAAATAAACTAAGGGTTACATGCTTAGATTAGATGGTGACAAATTGTTTTTTTAATGTTTTATTTATTTTTGAGACAGAGAGAGACAGAGAATGAGAGGGGGAGGGGCAGAGAGACAGGGAGACATAAAATCCAAAGCAGGCTCCGGGCTTTGAGCTGGCTATCAGCACAGAGCCTGACATGGGGCTCGAACCCACAAATGCAAGATCATGACCTGAGCTGAAGTCAGAGGCTTAACCAACTGAGCCACCTCAGTCCCCCATGATGGTGATGAATTTTTTAAGCCTAAAAACCTTGAGCAACTGGCAAGATGCTCACTAAAGTGCTTCCTGAAAAATCACATAGGTGTTTATTATTCTGTTAAGGAATCTGAAGAAAAGTGGGGAGATCCCAAGTGGTTGGGGAAGAGCAATATGAATCCATCTTTTAGATATTTTTATTTAAATATTTGGGAATCATAGACCTACTAGCATAACTGTCATCCCCCAAAGGATTCAGCGATGAATAATTTAAAAAGACATTTAATTTGTAGGCACTTGGAGGAAATAATACTATAAAGTAGCAGGCTGAACACCTGTCCAGAAACACTGCAAAGAAACAAGCTGGCCTTGAATATACCTTTTCAATAAAAGATGACTTTTCAAACTCAGTGCCTAAAAAGATTTAGAGAAGGATTATTGAGAATTATGATAAAGTTTGACAATAAACTTGTTATTTATTCCCCTTTAGGTTCGCTTAAACATGAGAGCATCTTTAGTATCTACTCTTGTTCTCACTTATATCCAATGAAGTCACTTTCTTCAAAGTGCAAATAATCTTCAGTTGACTTCTGTCATTTGAGGAGGTCTGAAGAAGGCAGAAATTACCAATATGTAATTTTCCCTGAACTAGAGAGAGTGATGGCCGATATTCTTTCCTTATCAAACAAGGTCGTGGTAGATTTCTCCTTGACCTTGTGATACTGTATAATACAAAAATCGACCTGGATTATAGGAAGTTTATGTCTCAGTAGTTAGAGGAAACAAAGATTTGATACTGCAAAATATTCAATGAGAATTATATATTTTTTGTATGTGTAAATCCTGTCATATAGTGGGCCCTTTGCAACTAGTCATGACACATATTATATATTATGCCCATTTTCACATGAAGTTTTTCATCTGGGTATATAATTTTATGGAGCTCTGTTAACTCTATTTATCCCAATGGTGTGTGTCTATAATCTGATAAAGAATACTGGTTTTCTCTTGCCTACTGAGAAATGACAAATAAAAAAGCCAACTAATTCTCTTTTTATAAAAGTTATTTCATTGGTTGAAGCAGACATTATTATAAATCTATATTGGCGGAACCCAGGCACCTTATATCCCAAATATAGGGGCTTTTACATTATTTCAATAATCATTTAGAAGCTCTCTACCTCAGGTGAACACTAGATATCAATAATAATAACAACAACAACAAAAACACACATAGGACTTTCTAAGGGTCAAATATTGTTTTAAGTCTTGACATATCCTCACTTATTAAATCCTTCCAATAATCCTAAGTGATAGTGCTATGATTATTTCTGCTATTTTATGTACAAGGAAAATCTAAAGCATAGAGATATTGAGTTAACTTGTTCAAACTCACCAAGCTAGGAAGTGATAAAACCAAGATTCAAACCAGGCTTAGGATTTTGGAATCTATTGCATTAACTGCTATTGGTTTGTAAATACAGACTCAAAGTGTTTATTATATCTAAATAGAAAAATATTCTATAGAATAGCTGATAGATTGTCTTAAAAGTATTACTGTGATGAATGATAGAAAAGGCTGAGGGATGGTTTTAGATTTATGAGGACTAACAGACATGGTGGTCCTCTGCAGTGAAGGTCCTCACTGAGATCATGGAGCAGAGAAAGAAAACTATAGAGTATTATTGGGATAATTAGGGGAATTCACATATGGTCTGCAGATCTGATAACAGTATATCAATGTTAAATTATCTGATTTTAAAAATGTATTATCATTATTGAAATGAATAGCCTTGCTCTTTAATAAATGGCACTATAGCATTTAGGATTAGAGGGGCACAATGTCCTCAGCTATGATATACAAAAACATGGAGAAAAAACAAGAAAGTAAAGGTGGCAAAATGCTAATTATTGGTGAATCTGAGTAAAAGTATATGGGTACACACAGCACTATTCTTTCAATGTTTTCCTATGACTTACGTAGCATTTATTCGAAAGCCCAAGATATAAAGAGGATAATAGAAATGATTTCTCCAGGGTTTTTATATTTGCAACACATTTTTACATTGTGAACTATGAGGGTGAAGTTGTACCACCGTTGAGACCTGGCTGGAAAGCCATTAGGCAAAAGGAGGCATATTGATGACAGACTGTCCTTTAGAAAGATGCATAAAGAAGTCCACTTTCAAAGTTTTATTTTAGGCAAAATCAGGTATTGGCCACTAGTCTATGCTAGTGAAACTATATCAAGTATCCTAAGCAAGTAAGTACTCTGGAGGAGAATTTAAAACATATTTATTTGTTTAGGATACTTAATACAACTCCATGTAGCCTGCGGCTCAAGTATCAAGAAATAGTATCTTTATTATCGATCATTATAGACATATGTGTTTTATGAAAGATGTTTATGCCAGCAAGCCAGCTGGCATATATGGGGATTACATTATGAAAGTGATTTTTCTTGTTCTTTCCACTTTGAATTCCAGTTCAAAGCAGCTGTGTGGTCCTGGTAGTTTGGCAAGAACATTGGCTCAAGAGAATAACTACATTAAGTCCTAGCTCTGCCTCCAACTTGTGACATGACTCTGGAAACTGCTTTCAGGATGTGAGTTTCCGCAAGTGCGTCTATGAATGACAGTAATGAAAATCTACCTTGCTGTGCTATTGTGAAAATCATAATGCATAACTCTCTTTTACATTAAAAAGCATAACATGTTTTAGTTTTTAAAATTATATGTATGCAATTTTAATACATATTTATAATATATTAAATTAGTAATACATTAATTTAATAATAATTTACCTAGGAATAAACTATCAAAGAGGTGAAAGACCTGTACTCTGAAAACTATAAAAGACTGATGAAAGAAATTCATAGATATTTATGGCAGTTAAAAAAAAAGAATGTTGGCAGAGTATCAGGTGGGCAAAATACCCACTGTTTCATGATTTTGCTAGAGCTATATCCCCTATATTTAATAACCCCTAATAATTTTTAAATTAGGGGCACCTGTGGCCCAGCCAGTTAAGTGTCTGATTCTTGATTTCAGCTCAGTTCATGATCTCATGACTTGGTGGGATGGACCCTGCATTGGGCTCTACAGTGACAGCATGAAGCCAGTTTGAGGTTCTCTCTCTCTCTCTCTCTCTCTCTCTCTCTCTCTCTCTCTTTCTGCCCCTTCTCTGCAGTTGCACTGTCTATGTTTCTCTCAAAATAAATAAATAAACTTGAAATAATAATAATAATATTTAAATTAAGGTACATTGGTTGTGCTTGTGTGTGATACAAGACTTTTTTAAAAGACTTGGAATGAGATGTAAGTGTCCTTATGACAACTTAGGAAAAGTAAAATATGAAGAATTCAAACTGTCATAAGAAAATAGATTTAAGTGAATGAAACCCTGAAATGCTTTTTTTTGGGGGGGTGAGGGCATTTATAGGCATAATTGCCCCACCTTTCAATTAGGGCATCATTGAACACAGTTAAATCTTCCAGTAATCTGAATGTCAGAAAAATGGTTCTGCTTTTTCCTCATAATTTGTTCTTTATTTCTCTGATTTTTTTAAGTTACATGTATACATAGAACTTACAGGTGGTAGCTATCATTTGAATGAAAACATATACTCAGTACCCCTAAACACCAAAAGACACTATGGGTTGTACATTGAATTGGCATTTCTACCTTCTCTCTTTTTTAAAGAACTCAAATTTTGTTCTGACACAGTGTGTCCAGGCTCAAAGAATGAATACTGCTTGATTGAAGGCAGGATTTTTCAATCTTCGACATTGACATTTTGTATGGGTCAATTTCTGATCGCGTGGGGTTGTCCTGTGCATTGCAGGCTGTTTAGCAGTACCCCTGACCTCTGTCACTAGATCCCTTGAGCACACATCCCCCAGTTGTATGACACCCCAAAATGTCTCCACACATGGCCAAATGTCCTGTGAAGAAGGCATGGGCAACATGGCTCCCGGTTAGAGAACCACTGTTCAAGGCATTCATGGCAGCTTGATCCCCACATGAGAGGAATTCTTATACGGGATGCTTTATGGCCAGTGTTGACCAACAAGACAGGGGGATACATGTTAGCACTTCTGGGAAAGCTTCCAAAGCAAGATATGTGAAGAGAAGTTCCTTTCTCATCCTTTTTTATTTCCTTCTTGCTTGGTACAATGTCATGTAAGAACTTAAGCTTGGGGTAATGGCCATCATTTTGAAGATCTAAAGTAAAGGCCAAAATAGACTCTGAAATGTCACCTTCAAGCTGGACCTCGTTGACTTGCTGCTGTAACTCTGCACTATCGACCATAGTATTTTTGACCTATTTCCTAAACATCCCAGGCTTCTTCCCTGTGAGAACAGGACGGTACTGCATTTCCCTGCCCCAACTCCATGGAAATTAGGTGTGCTCATGGGACTTTCTGTGTCCAAGGCAATGTATCCACTTTGGAGCAAAAGCGTTTGAGAGCCTTTTGATGCCATGTTAAGGTAGAGTCTACATGTGTTTGGGCCCTTAAGCTCCCATATCCACCCATGACATGGAATGTACTGTGCTTGCAAAAATAATTCTTTGTGGTCTTAAGCTACTAAGCTTTGGGGGTTGTTTGTTAACAGCAGCACCGCTAAATCCAATCAAGCTGATACATTGACCTCTAACTCACTTGCCACGTTTATAAATATCTGTATTTTAAAGCTATTGTTGAGTATTTAAAAAAATTAGGATACTAAGAGAATCGTAAATAATGCTGTAAGTTTGTTGACTTTTTTCTTAATTTTTAAAAAAATACAGGTGGTGCACTGAAAATAGTATTAAAAGTTGACTTTCCATTCAATAATGAAGACTTTAGAGCAATATAAAATTCTACAAGCCTGCATGCTCATTTTCAATCCTTCTGTAAACCTTCTTTCTTGCTATATGTGTGCACTCAGAAACACACACACATGCACACACACACGCACACACACACACACATACCTTCCTTCCTGCTGGAAAGATAGAATAATAATGTTCAACTATTAGAAAGAGTCTGTTTTTCTCCAGTGCACAGAGAACAGTGTCTATTTAAATATTTGAGCATAAGTCATTTGCTTGTGAATAAAATTTTCAGTCCTTGTAAATGTTTATGCACAGTCTTTAGTGACCAAATTTAAACTCAATAACTAAATCATATGTGCATTCATCCAGTCATTCAACAATTATTGAATGGTTACTATGTAACAGGCATTGTGCTTCTGTGGGTTTTTATATATACCTTCCAGCCAGTCTACTTTCTAACACTAGCTCCTCCTACAAAATGTCAACATATTCTTTGGGGATCAAGATGTGTCACTACCACTACCTAGAATGGTGTTGACTGCCAGAACACAAGCACCGTGGAAAGTGGACAAGAGCAGTGGAAACAGATGCTACCACCAAGTGGAAACAGATGCTACCACCAAAGGCTTTGGAGCCAGACCTTGTGTGACTTTCACTCATGGTTTGCCCCTTACAAGCAGGATACTTAGCCTTTCTGAACTGCAACATCATCATCTTTAGAGCATGTGTGACGACTCGTTGATACGATGTACCTGGAGTGTGCAGCCAAAAAACCTAGCACATAATAGTGGTTTATCCCTTCGATCTTTTTCTGTGGGTCCTGAACATGGTCTTTCAACTTTCTAGCAGTTTTTATTCTTTTCTTGGAGAAAGAAAACATGTATTAAAAGTGCATGATATGCTCCAAACTTACACGTTCATACTCCAAAAGGGAAAAGTAATTCTGATAAAGTTAAACATTACTGTCACATCTGTAAAGGGCCCAAGGGAACTAAAAATCAAGTCCATGTTGGCCTTCTCAAGCAAACCTACATGCAGTTTAAGTACCGTCCTGGGCAAGGAATACACACTAAATAACTGGGAGCTTATTATCTTTGCCATTAACAACTCCAAGTCAGAGCCAAGAAAAGCATTTTCTGAAAAAAGAAAGATACATATACGCATATGTAAACTTAATGTCTAATTTAGTGCATCAGATAACACACATAACAGATATATTAGTATTCTTGTGTTTATTTTAAAAATAGAGGCTAACATCCCCTAAACTTCTCTCCAGTAACATTGAGAGAGGAAGAGAAAGAAAGGATTGCTAAGAAACTATTTAACAAAAGCAGTAAAATAGCAATAGCAACTGTGTAGAGACAAAGGAACAAACAGTTCTCTTGATAGTAATTCATCTTATTGGGACTAAATCACTTGTAAAAGCCCTGTTTGCACTTCACAATAAGAAAGCCAAAGTCGATTAAGATTTCAAGCCTTAAATATCACTGAATTTAATATATGTAAACCCAGTGTTCCTGGTTTGCAGTCTTCTAAAATAAATAGACATAATTGTAGTCAGTAACACACTAAATGCAATAAAATGGGGGTAGCACTTCTGTGTTCACAGAAATTGGTTTACTAATAACATAGAACTTATGTGTGTGTACGTGTGTGTGTGTGTGTGTGTGTGTGTTTGCATACATATAAATTCTCCCCTTTTTTTAGCTGGCATTATATATGACAATCACACTTCTTCCCAGAAGTAATGATGTTTGTTTTCCTCAAAACCAACACTCATCTGACGTTTTCCTCATTATATTCAACCTAATTAAGATTTGAGACATTTTGGTACCATTGTGGCATTTGGCCTGTTGTTGTTTGTGCACCTAAATACTTAACTACTTCAAAAATGAAGATTGAATCATAACGTAGGATAGCAGAGGATGTCCTGCTTCATGCTTTTGCCATTTATTTTTCACAAAAGCCAGAATACCCAGAAGCAGACCAACGCTAAAACATGTTTCCATCCCAATTCAGTGAGGTGTAAGAGTCTCTGACTGAAATTGAGAGAAAGGAATGATTAATCATGTCTCACGTACTGACCCAGTTTGCACATTGGTATTTACGTTATCTGTTGCCATTTTGTTATGGTGTTCAGGAGAATGAGATGCTGATTTTTGTTCCACTGACATTTTAAAAATAATGGTGATTTATGCTGTACTTTTATTTTTGCTCAGGTGTTAGAAGAGCAGGAGAAAGCACAATCGAATACCACCTGATCTGCTGTAATCCTACTATGTGCAAAGTATTTATACTGGAGCATTCTTATCTCTAAAACTCTCCAATGGTCTCCCGTTGAACTGAGTATAAACCCCATCTCCTTGCTATAAGTGAGGACAATGGTCTTCAAGCATTTTTTTTCTGACTTGTCCCTAAGGTACTGTAGAAAAACTAGGTCCTATCTTCACATATTTTAAATCTGTATTGAGGATTCTGAATGTAAGTTAAAATGGTCTCAAAACATAAAATGTCTGGTTTATTATTGTATCCATGCTTTATATATTTTCATCAAAACATTGGAACTGAAGATGTTTGTGTTTTACTCTTGGGAGCAAATCTATGATACCACTAATTTTTCACACTTGTCGTACTTGTCAAACCAATCTGCCAAAAGGAAATTAATTTCTGGTAAGAAAGATATGATTTATTTAAAACACACACACAATATTGTCTCCTCACGTAGAGATGACTTCTTTTTTAATGTTTATTTATTTTTGAAAGAGACAGAGACAGAAAACGAATGGGGGAGGAGCAGAGAGAGAGAAGGAGATACAGGATCTGAAGGTGACTTCAAGTTCTGAGCTGTCAACAAAGAGCCTGACACGGGGCTCTAAAGAACCCAATGGTTCTTTCATCTGCTAAAGTCAGATGCTCAACCAACTGAGCCACCTAGGCACCTCAAAGAAATGACTTCTGAATTCTGGCTCTAAAATAGATAAAGATTGAATATTGAATAGACTGATGGATAGACAGAAGATGATAGATATGGATGAGGGGAGTCAGAGGCGGACTTTGTCACAAATATTTCACTGAATAAAAGAAAGCAAAACTGCCTTTGGTCTTGACTGCATTGCTCTTGCAGGTTTCTCTCTCCAGAGCTCTGCATTGACCTCTGCTCTGGAGCGCTGTGCCAAGAGTCAAGATGCTGGCACATGTGTTTTCTTTCTCCAAGTGGGGAAAAAACAAGCATGGAAGAGGTGGGAAGAGAGAAGTCACAGAGCACAGGTGCATTCTCCATGGGATTGATTTTAGAAAAGAGTGAAGAACAGAAGCACGAGAATCTGAAACAGATTCCTTTACATGTAGTTATGCACCTTGAGAAGGCTTCCTGGATCTCCAGAGGCACGCAAACCTGACAGAATGTTCTGTTCTTTAGCATGAGCTTGGTCCTTGTTGACCTCAGGCCTCTCCCGCCACACTGGCCTTCCTGAAGGTGTTCAAATAAGCCAAGAGCATGTCTTTGCCTTGTGGCCTGTCTATATGTGCCATTCTCTTTCGAGAGGGTTCTTTCCTTTGTCCTTCACATCTGGCTTATTGCCTCCCATAGGGTGCCAGCGTAAGTTGAATCCCTTGACCATGTAATATCTATATCAATATTTCCCCCTCCATAACTTACTTGTCCAGTTTCTACAAATTTAATTTGTTTCTATCATAACATTTAACTATTTGTATTTATGCTTTTTGTTTACTGTTCTGTGGTGTTATCTACCACTATGCTTCTAGTCAGCCATCCTGTCTACCTTTGTACCAGGCTAGCCCAGGGCCTGGCTCAGTGTCTGGACACTGTAAGTTAAACAGATCAATGAAAAGCCCTCAAAGTACAAGAAAATGGGAAAAGCAGGTATTAACTCTTCATTGATCGAAAATATAAAGCTACTCTTGGTCTTGCCATATTTTCATTTCATTAGGCAATGAAATTTTTACCGGTACTGGGTTTGAAATATAGTCCAGAATTCTTTCAAGTGAATTTAAATATATAACAAAACTTCATGAGGTTGTATACAAAATCAATCCTTGACTGCTATGGAAGGTTTACTATGCATAAATATGCAGATTTCATCCACTCAAAATACTGTGAATAGCAGAGTATTGAGAAAGTATTTGATTACCAGATAAAACATAGAAGTACAAGCAGAAAGTTTTGGGATGATGAGATAGGAGAAAACAAAAACAAAACCCAACAAGTGAGAAGAACTTGGCTGCAGGCAGCTAAAACTCACTAAAAGATGCTTAAAATTAACATGTAGAAAAATTTAAAATATTCTAATCTTTTTAATCTTTTAAGTGGAACTCTGAATAGTACACAACCCAACTAAAATAGTGATTGGAAAGGGAACATTGGGGCAAAAAGAGGAAGACACAAGCCCAGAATAGTGAATTTGCTGACTGATTTTAAAGAAGTTCTCACCAATATGATGTAAGAAATTACCAAGGTGCTTATAGTCACAAGAAGTTATTGAAATTAGAAATTAAATTGTTTGGGGCACCTGAGTGGTGGTTCAGTCAGTTGAGTGTCTGACTCTTGGTTTTGGCTCAGGTCATGAGTTTTTTTTAATTTTTAAAAATGTTTTTATTTTTTGGGAAGCAGAGAGAGAGCACAAGCAAGGGAAGAGCAGAGAGAGAGGGACACACAGAATCTGAAGCTCTGAGCTGTCAGCACAGAGTCCAACGCGGGGCTCGAACCCAAAGACCATGAGATCATGACCTGGGCTGAAGTTGGACGCTCAACCTACTGAGCCACCCAGGCCCCCCACACTTCATTTGTTTGAGCCTCATGCCTGGCTCTGTGCTGACAGTGCGGATGCTGCTTGTGATTCTCTCTCCTTCTCTCCCTGCCCCTTCCTCGCTTGCTCTATCTCTGTTTCTCAAAATAAATAAACTTAAAAAAATTTTTTAATAAAGAAATGAATCAATAATGGAAAAAATTGTATTAAATTAATGTATATTATGCAAGTATAACAATGCTGTCGTTGCAGATTTTCATTATTATGAATATGGAACTGGAGCATGAAACAAACGATTTAATGATTTCAGTTCAGTTCTTTTATCTATTTCTGCTTTCTCATATTGATCCAAATGAAACATTTTTTTAAAAATTATAAAAATATGTTGACTTCTTTTGTTCATATAGTTCTATGGGTTGGTCTGTGCCTTCCTGAACTTTCTCTGGCTGAGTTAAATGAACATCCCTCTCCAAGAACCCACAGAAAGAAGCCTGCATCTGCCACAGAACAGAGGCACACCATGGGCTTCCAGAACACATGAGTGCTTCAGGGAGCAACACAAGAAAATGATTTGCAGCTCAAAACGTTTTAACTGATTCAATGAGCAGCATCTATCCCTTGGATGACATTTATTATCCTAATGCACCCTGTCAGTAAGAACTTCCAAGGAGCTAGGATTAAACTTTCTTACTCAAAGTTATTTTATTTCCAAATGGCTTCACAACTTTCTCCCCTAAATTAGCTTTTGTGAAAATGAAACACTTTCTAAAATGGAGTTTGCATTTCTCAGCTGTGAAGAACCTCTTTAGGTCACAGAAAACAAAAAGAATACACTTACAGTATATAACAAATAGAACCTCTCAGACATGAATTTAGTACTTATTTTAAAAGAACCTTATCTTTCTTGATGTACATTCACCTTTTTGATCTGATTTTATTGGGTAAAGCAAGGGTTTTCTATGACATTGTTGCCACAAGTTGATTTAATAGAGCCAGGTCAATGTATGTATATGCATATATTTATATGCATAGATAAAATATGTATATGTGTATATTGCATATGTATATATGTATATGCATGTATATATGTATATATGTATATGTATGTATATATATATTGAACTTCAGACATTCGAACTTTAATTCTATCAAAGAATACCTTTCTGAGAATTATATTTATATGTATTTTGTAACTTTTTTTGAGTAATGTAATCTATTAGAGAATAAAAATTGCTGAAACGTCAGCATTCTTGCCTTGTCACTTTGTGAACCTAAGTATATCATTTATTTTCTCTCAATGTTTTCTCATCTCAAAACTGAGCATAATGGTGACAGTAGCTCTCACTTGAGTTGCTAAGTGTTATGGACTGAATGCTTGTATCTTCCAAATCTCATATGTTGAAACCTGAGCCCCGATGGCATTTGGAGGTGCACACTATAGGAAATAATTAGGTCTAGATAAGGTCATGAGGGTGGAGCCCCCATAATGGGCTTAGTGTCCTTCTCTCGCTCATGTGAGAAGGCAGCCATTTGCAAGCCAGGAAGCAGGTTCTCACCACTGAATCTGCTGGCATCTTGATCTTGGACTTTCTAGCCTCCAGAACTGTGAGAAATAAATGTTTGTTATTTAATTCACCCAGGCTGTGGTATCTTAACACCCTGAGCAAACTAAGACATTAAGAAGATAAAATGGTACAGATTTCTTTGTTATCCATTAATAATTACATGCAATGAAGTAATTATAACAATAATAATGACTTTTCTTAAGCATTAACTGCTGTGCTAATCACTTTTCACATATGAACTCAGCTAATCTCAAAAGCCCAGTGAGGTAGACATAATTGATCCCATTTCACAGACAAGAAAATTGAAAAACAAGTTATGTAATTTGCCCAACATCTCACACATGGTGAGATGTGGAGCTGAGATTTAAATAAACAAAGTATTAATAATCAATCTCTTCTATCACTTCATATTCATCAATATATCTCTTTTACTTAATTTGAAGCAAAAACTAAGTCTCATAATTTTCTGGCATCTTTCATAATATATAATCATGTGGGGCAGGAGTATCAATACTTATCTATCACGTACATTCATTACAGTGCACCTGTTCTGGTAACTCACTGAAAAACGAGAAAATAAATAATGTCAAGAAACACCACATATATCATATTATGAAAATGATATTTTGAGAAAAACCTAGCTGGAATGATTTGTGTAAATGGAAAATGTCTGAAATGCATATTAAATGGCACATTTACTTTACCTTTATGGTTCCATTGCCCTATCAAGAGATGTTTCAGCCCAGTTGCTTTCAACTGTCGAGGCCAATGTCCTGCAGCAAGCAGATGGGACACTCACCAGTGGTGACAGCATTTAATGAAGGTGCTCTTTAGATCCTCTCTTTGACAGTGTATGAACAAGGTAACAGTATGGTGACTCCTACGTGTCACAGGAGCTGTTGATCACCACCAACTTATCTACCTTGCAACAGAAGGTGTGGACCAGGGGACCATGAGACGCTTAGAACTTTAGTAGAGAGAGACACGTCAAATGAGCTAAGACCTGGGGTGCCTGGGTGGCTTAGTTGGTTAAGCTTCTGACTCTTGGTTTTAGCTTAGGTCATGATCTCAAGATTTGTGGGTTCGAGCCCCATATAGGGCTCCATGCTGACAGTGCAGAACCTGCTTGGGCGACTCTCTCCTTCTCTTTCTGCCCCTCTCCTGCTCATACTCTCTGTCCAAAAATACATAAATACACTTAAAAGCAAAACAAAAACAAAAACAAATGAGCTAAGATCTATGGAGGAAGAGCTCAGGCACCAGCAACTCACTTAAGATCAGGCGGGGAAGGAATCGAAGAGATAGGTAAGTAAGCCACATTCTCTTCCTGTCTTTCCACCTTTCTTGGAGTTCCAAAGCAACACAAAGTCAGAAGGCAAGAGAACCTTTTGATATAACTTCTAAAGGACAAGGAGAATAGATCTGAAGGAGCAAACAGAATACCCATCATGGCCATTGGAAGGAAGGATCTCCTGTTGGAGGAAACGTGGCTCCCGTGATTTTGGAAGCCTAGTATGTACATACACAGAGGATATAGTCCAGGATCTCCACAAGACCTATTACAGCAATCTGTAAATAAGGAGACTATCCCAAAGTCTTCCATAAATAACACACCTACACAAAATGTTTAGGATACACTATGCTTTCTTGAACTGGGAATGTGGGATAGATCATTCTGGGCTCTCTTTGTCTTAATTCTTCACTGAGGAAAGGCAGTACTCTCAACAACTTCTAGTAGAACCCAGCATCTGCCAGGACACAGTGCTTGCTATCTAACTTCACTGAGTAGATAAAATTTAAGAAACTCTTACTTGACTCCTTAGACAATATTCTTTTTTTTCCTTTATTGCCAAGTTGGTTTCCATATAACACCCAGTGCTCATCCCCACAAGTGCCCTCCTCCATGCCCATCACCTCCCCTTCCCTTTCCCCCACTCCCATCAGCCCTCAGTTTGTTCTCAGTATTCAAGAGTCTCTCATGGTTTGTCTCCCTCCCTCTCCCCAACAATTTTCCTCCCTTCCCCTCCCCCATGGTCCTCTGTTAAGTTTCTCCTGTTACACTTATGAGTGAAAACATATGGTATCTGTCCTTCTCTGCCTGACTTATTTCATTTAGCATGACACCCTCAAGTTCCATCCACGTTGCTAGTTGCTAAGATTGTCCATATTTCATTCTTTCTCATTGCCATGTAGTATTCCACTGTGTATATAAACCACATCTTCTTGATCCAATCATCAGTTGATGGACATTTAGGCTCTTTCCATGATTTGGCTGTTGTTGAAAGTGCCGCTATGACATTGGGGTACATGTGCTCCTATGCATCAGCATTCCTGTATCCCTTGGGTAAATCCCTAGCAGTGCTATTCCTGGGTCATGGGGGAGTTCTAGTGTTATTTTTTTGAGGAACCTCCACACTGTTTTCCAGAGCAGCTGCACCAGTTTCCATTCCCACCAACAGTGTAGGAGGGTGCTCGTCTCTCCACATCCTCACCAGCATCTATAGTCTCCTGATTTATTTATTTTGGCCACTCTAACTGGTGTGAGGTGGTATCTCAGTGTGGTTTTGATTTGTATTTCCCTGATGATGAGTGACACTGAGTATCATTTCATGTGTCTGTTGGCCATCTGGATGTCCTTTTTGGAGAAGTGTCTATTCATTAGACCAGATTCTTAAATGGCTTCTTCAGTCTTAGAAAACACCAGGTGACATAAACTTACACAGTGTTTTGAAAAGGTTCAGTGTGATAAATACAGTGACCCTTCAGCATGACCAACATGCTTCAGGGCAACGTAAGGTTTGGCTACATGTATCAACTAATGAAGATTGCTCTGTGCTTCAGTTTGCTTAATTTATTAAATAAATAAATAAATAAATAAATAAATAAATAAATAAATAAAAGTGTGAGTTCTTTGTGGATTTGACATTCTCTCATTCCCTGTGTTCTTTGACCAAGGAGGGAAAGAGAGGGCTCTCCTAGAAGCAGAACAGGATGAGAGTCCACAATGATTTAGGCCAAGAAAAATATTTTTTCTTTAACTTTTTGTTTGGAGGGTGGGGACAGAAATTCCCTACTTGGCTCCTTTCACAGTTCCTCTGGGGATAATTAAAACATTCTATTTCATTTCTCTATGCTGTCAAAGAGAGGATTTAAATTTTATCTTGGGGGAGATAGCTATTTGTTACATAACTGGTTATGCATTGCAATTTTAACCTAAGAAATAGCTTTAGTTTTTTTCCATTACTTAGAGAAATTACTAGAAAAAGATTATTGCACACACAGCCAAACGAAAAGTATTAATAAAAAAACTAAATTTTTAATAAAGACATTCTATTCCAACTCTGAACTTGCACATATACTGTTCTCCTACTTGGAATCCTCTTTTTTCTTACAAATCAAAACTCAATAATTTTTTTACTCTGAGATGCATTCCTAAACCTCTTTAAATCTTGTCAGTTTCTCCCATTAAATGAGCTCATAACACCATGATCTTCTCATTCATGCTTTTTTATAGTTTAGAATTAAATATTTATTTGTATGATCATTTAACTCAGGCATTTAACTTTGCCTTTTCTACACTGTGAGCTCTATGAAGACAGGCTGTCTGCTGTGGACATTAATGTAAATACCCAGTGGGCTGCATTGGAGAGTCATGGAGTGAGTCTCATCCTAATGCACAATTTGGTAACTTACTGAAGCATCTGCTTGTGTTTCAGATGGACGTTTTCTCAGAAAAAGGTATCATAGATGCTGGACAAGGGAAGTGTTATTGAAAGCTAGCTACATGCCTGATTTACAGCAAAATATTACCATGGTATGTTGCTTCTGTCCATTCCATCTGAGAATTTTTTTTTTCCTGGAGCAATCTGCACCAAATCCACCTATGCTGGATTTATGTTCATAATCTCTATTTTAGAACTGTTCAGTCTCAATGCTGTTAATATGCTGGGCTGGTTAGTTTTTGTTGCAGGTAGCTTCCCTGTGCCTTGTAGGACGTTGAGCAATACTCCTCATCTCTACCCACTAGATGCAAGTACCAGCTGCCTCAGCCCCAATTTGAAACAAGTGAAAATGTCTCCAGACATGGCCAAACATGCCCTGGGGGACAAAAATTATTCCCAGTGGGGTATCACTGTTCTAGAGGGGAAACCTGACAGATTCGAATAATTATATAAGAGTAATGGAAAGGCATTGTTGAAATGCCTAGTACAAAGCTTTTCAAATATACTTCAAAATAAAACGAATGTTAGTCCTCATTGTGTGGTCCTCTAAGAGCATTATTAATTCAGATTGCTGCTGTTCTTAATGGTTTTATTTCACAGATTCAAAAAGATCTTAATCTGTAATCATTCCCTAGGGGCTTTCAAGTAAAAATTGAGTCTTATAAATCAAATAAATCAAAAAATAATAGGCCAGCATAGGTCAGACTTCTAATATCTAAAATTTCACTCAGGTTCCCTACGCCTTTAATTAAGACTTTTGAATTTGATTGTGTTTCCTAGCACATAAGCTCACTTTAATATAGCTATGCAAATAAATGTACACTGAAAGCCTGAAAAATAGAATTAAGGAAAGTTCTAAAAGAAATGTAGTAAATTGAGAATTTTAATTTAAAATCTACTACTCACAACATGGTTCTTGTATTCCATTAGGTGCTGGATGCATATTACCCTCAGGAAATATGACTGATTTTGAAGGTAAGTGGATTTACCTCTACTTTCAATGACACACTAAAATCGTCCTGCTGGGCGATGCTATTGTTCTGTACATTAAAGCAAATGAAGGAAGGGTTGGTAATTATACAAATATAGACCATGCCGACAATTAAATTGGGCAGTGTGCTCACAGACTGTATTTTCCCTCGAGAGTTAAAATACAAGACTGTTTTCTATTGACTTGATTTTGAGTATGAAAGTTGGCCTCAATTTCCACATCAACAAAATGGTTACATACGGAAGAACTACCTACTACTTTGGTAGAAGGTAACTGAAGATTTGGGGTAACAATGAAGATTTGGTATATAAACCAAATATTATATGATCTGTGTGCAATAAAAGATATTTGCAATTTAAGGTGAGTCGGTAAAACCACTAACATGTTTTAATTTTGAAATGTTTCTTATGTATTTGCTTATTTCTTCAACAACATTGTGGATAAAACAAATTCTATATTTAACAATGTTGAATAGATACTATGGATCTCAGGAAAAGTAATCTTAGAGAATCTGCAATATGTATTTAGGAACAACCCAAATACACTTATTTTCATTGTCTTTCCTTTTCAACCAATTTTCTTCATGCTTACATGTTAAAAATTATATTGCTTAGATTGTTCTTTAAAAAATAAATGGGTACAGATCTTTGTTTAAAAACAACTAAGGTGCAGGGCACCTAGGTTGCTCAGATGGTCAAGCATGCAACTTCAGCTCAGGTCATGATCTCACGGCTCACGAGTTCGAGCCCCATGAAGGGCTCTGTGCTGACAGCTCAGTGCTTGAAGCATTCTTCAGATTTTGTGTCTCCCTCTCTTTCTGCCCCAGACCCCGCCCCCTGAAAAATAAATTAAGAAAAAAAAAGCAACTAAGGTGCAGATCCATAACTTCTGCTGCTATATTCCTCACTTAATTTTACTTATTGGGTCCCGCATTTACATTTCCCTAAATAAATCACTTTCTTACACAACTTTTGAGGATAATATGTAGAAAGAATTGTGGATTTTTTTCTTACCAAAAGAATCTTAAATATTAGTGTTTAGAACATAAGACTAAACTGCTCATATAAAATGGTTTTTCCAAATACACACTAGCAAAAAGGTGATCACTTTCTGGACTCCCTAAATGGACTTCTCAGCTCCTGAGTTGTGTGTTTCTATGCCATTTAGGCGTGTGTGTGTGTGTGTGTGTGTGTGTGTGTGTGTGTGTGTGTAAGTAAATGGATCTTTCCACAAGGAATTTTGCAATTCCTTTTAACTATGACTTGCTCTGTCTATAGATTTATAAAATAGAATGCTTAGTTGGATGGTCATGAATTGATTTGCAATGTGACATTTTCCCTCTTTCAAAGGCTCTGATGAATTTTTTTTTTGTTTTCTCTATCCTGTTTATTACTTTTCAGTGAAAATGCCAATTTCAAACTTTTCTCAGGCAGCCATAATGGGGAAGTTCTACTTCTGCCTAATTTTTATGCACTACATACACATTAATGTTTGATAAAGAGGAAACTAGATAATGATTATACAATATTTTTACAGTAATAAATATGTGAAATAGAAGTAAGCTATCATTAACTCAATTTGTAGCTCACCTTGTCATTTCACAGATGTGATAGAAATCTTTATCAAGTTATTTTTTGGTTGAAAGTACAGACGTGTGGGTTTGGAAGTGAAATATATCATGAAGCTTTAATGAATGTTTCCTTTCTTTCAGAAAAAAAGGCAATAATTTTTACAAAACTTAAAAGTTGTTCTTCGGGATCCACAGAGAAAGATCAAAACCCGAAACTAAAACAATGTTTCAGATTTTGTTTGCTTGTTTTAAAATCTAAAAACCATTGTAGTATTCCAAAATATGGAAACTAGAGACATTTGGCTCCTAGGGTACCGAATGAAGAACAAAATCTAAAGCTGTGTCCCTTCATCTTTATGCAATCAGTGGTCCTGTTTAATGACACAAGCTTTTCTAGAAAAAGATGATTGGGATTATGATGAACTATTTGAAAGGTTCAGAGAGGAAAGATGAAAGCTTCAAAAGCAGCAGATAGCACACAGTTAAGCAAATATAAAACACGAAATCTAAGAAACCAAGATAGTATTAAACAAAGCAAATTATTTTCTTAACAGTAGGCATATATAGTCATGAAGCACTGACTTCTGGAGACAATAATTTTATTCTATGTTTGCTGTAAGGAAAAAAGTATTTAAGACCAACAGCTCTGAAATCCAAATTATCATAGTGGGCAGGGCACATTATTAGCTTATCAATGACCCTATAGAGGGTCAATTTATCTATCTGAAAGTTTATCTGAAAGACACATTATTTAAATTTGATGTCTTGAAAAGCTTCATTTTATCCCCTTTATTCCTTTTTTTTCCCGTTTTTGTGACTCTGGTCAATATTTGATATTTGTAGCCTTGCTCTCCAGTAGAGACAAATGTGTAGCATCCATTTGTGAATCTGATGTGATGACTTCAGAAGGATTTTCTGAGTGAACCATCGGCCATGTTTCTTGGTGTTTCATCCACACAGATGTGAGGTACCCTTTGATTCAAGGAAATATCTTGTTTGGGTTTCCTAATTTCTTAGAAGGACCTCATCATTATCTTCTGATGTTTTTGATCTGCCATTATCGAGAAGTCGTGCATTTCACTACAATCCCATACTCCTTCAAATTTCTGCAGCTAACCTTCCAGTAAAGCTCAGATTTAAGAAGCAAGAATGATGAGCAATCATAAAATGATATGCAGTTTTTCCATTGCCCTAGAAATTGCCACTTTGGGATCAAACCAAATGACTTGAGAGTTCCGTATTCGGATGTTCTGCAGAATTGCTATAATCATTATTTGGTGTCTTGTCATAGAGTTGTGCTGAGCACTTTCAGAAACAAATGTATGTGATGTACTATTGATTTCATCATCAAAATGTTCTCTACAACATCACATTATTTCTCTTCATCAAGATCACATGATGAATTTCTTTCATTTTTTTAAATCTAAAACACCTGTAATTTGTCAAGGCACAAATTTATGACTTGTCCTGTTTCTCTTCTTACTCCAGCTACTAGAAAGTTCAGATAGATTATTCTGGTCCACTTTTGGCATCTTTTGTAGGACATCACCCCTGCCCTTCTCTTATTTTACCTTTACCTTCATTTTCATCATTGCATTTGTGTCAGGTTAAAATTATCTGTATTTCTGTAAGCCTTTTGAATTTTTTTTTGTAATAAGACAAGCTATAAATAAAAGAATTAGTAGGGGCACCTGGGTGGCTTCGTTGGTTAAGCATCCAACTTCAGCTCAGGTCATGATCTCATGGTTTGTCAGTTTAAGCCCTGCATCTGGCCTTGTGTTGACAGCTCAGAGCCTGAGGCCTGCTTCAGATTCTGTGTCTCTCTCTTTATGCCCCTCCCCTACTCACACTCTTATTTCTTTCTGTCTCAAAAATAAATAAACATTAAAAAAAATGAATAAATGAATAAGCAAATGATAAAGAGTGTGTGAAAACAAATGAAAACTTCATCCTCAAAGGAAGAAAGGAAGGTCAAATGTGACCCTCATAACCCAGAAGTCAGTTTGAAAGATTACTTCATATGAAAAAAAAAAAGGCAGGGCAGACTTTAGGAATAGTGCAGGGAATGTAGTTTGGGATGCTCTGCAGGAATTGTTCACTGATTTGTTTCTTTTTATAAGCATCACATTAATCATTCTGTGATGATGCTGTATCTGATACAGAGGTAGGAGAATGCATCTCAGAAACCCCATACTGCGGATGGCCTTTCTGATTTCTTATGACATTTGCAAAAAGTGAGTGATAGATGTTATTCCCGAGTGTTCTTCCCTTGTATGTGAATGCATTTAGCCTAACTGAAGACTAACCCTCACTGGAACTAAACTAAGGTAATAAAAATATAATGTGAGTACACACTAAGCACTCTAGAATGCTATGCTATATCCTACTCATTTGCAATTGCTATTTTAATTATTTTTCTAACAGTCCTTGCACATGATGATATTCCTGCCTGCTCAAGTCACTGGAAATCAAGTTGACCAGAACTATTTACGCAACCTAAAGTTCAAGAACAATCTCAAGACACGTGTGGTTTAACACATTTTTGCTATGATTTCTCTATGGATAATTTCCCCAGATGTCGGGATCTCCCTGGATTTTAATCTTTACATAATTATCTGCACCTAGGCTGTATTTCATCCCCATTTCTTTTGTCTGCTTTTATTTAAAGACAGAACTCACAACCTTCTCTACAAAGAGCATCCAGATTGAACTATTACTGTGATCCTTATATTCTGAAACTTTTATGTGTTTTATTAGTTGATTACAGTTTCTCATTCATTCAAATATGGATTTTTAAGCATCTTCAAATGAATTGCCCGAGAAAACCAAACTTTCAACAAAATAACATGAGGTGCAAGTTATGAATTGTAGCTCAGCTACTAAGTCTCTGTCTCTAGTTTCCCGGGGTCTCAGTGTTCTCATCTATCAATAACAAAGTTGGATGTCAGGATCTTTGAGGACGCTGCTGGTCTTAAGCACCATTTAAAAGAATCTATGTATTTATTTATATGATTTATTTGTATATGTGCCATATGAAAAATATATTTATATTTTTTGTACTTATATGCATTCTATAGCTTGTCCAAAGAGATTTTTGGTCTCCCCTCTCTTTCCTTATCACCTAGCTATCATTCCTAGAAGAGTATGAGTATATTAAACTAATAATGCATGATAATTTATAATACAATTTTTGTATTTTCTGTTACACTATTATTTTCCTTTACGATATCTATTTTGTAGTTTAACACTGGCTATTTTCTGATAAATGCTCCACAGATGCAGTGAAAATATTATCAATCCTTTCATGTTAATTGGGTCCTAGATGATGGCATGTGTGTCCTACTGTTCAATCTGATCAACAGAGCCACAGGACAGACATTTCAAAAGCACTTGTAGCCTGAGAACATTCTGGCAACCTAATACATTGTCATTGCCTATGTGGTCCCTGAGTCTCTCCTCTCTACCTTTCCCTCCATCCCACACCACCAGTCACTGGCAGGGTGCTTATTCCCATTGGTCTTCCCTAGTTACAAAGCTTAGGATTGTAAAAGACAGAAAACTGAATTTCAAAAGTTTATGTATGTTGTTGCTTCTGTTGTTGTCTTTTTTTTAAGTTTAAGTTTATTTATTTTTGAGAGACAGAGACAGAGTGTGAGCAGGGGAGGGGCAGAGAGAGGGAGACGCAGAATCTGAAGCAGGCTCCAGGCTCTGACCTGTCAGCACAGAGTTCAATGAGTGCAGGGCTTGAACTCACGAACCCTGAGATCATGACCTGAGATGAAGTCGGATGCTTAACCAAATGAGCCACCCAGGAGCCCCCGTTGTTGTCTGAATTTTATTTTATTTTTTTAATGTTTATTTATTTATTTTGAGAGAGAGAGAGAGAGAGAGAGAACGCGAGCGAGCACGTGCGTGCGCGCACACACACGCGCACGAGTGGGGGAAGGACAGAGAGAGACGGAGAGAGAGAATCCCAAGTGGCAGTCAGCTCAGTCCCAATGTGGGGCTGGATCCCACAAAGCACGAGATCTGAACCCGAGCCCCAAATCAAGAGTCCCGTGATTAACCTACTGAGCAACCCAGGGGCCCCATTGTTGTCTTCATATCAAAAGCTTTGCTTTAAATACCACCATTATGTTTACAGGCTGAAGCTCAGAGTTCAGATTAATCCAGCTCCCTGTTTCCCCTTCTTGCATTCTGTGGGGAAGAGGCCCATAGAGCCCCTCAGATTTGCGGATGACTTGGGCACTGGCACGTGCCACTGTGTCCTCAGGGCGAGGACAGCTCACAGCACACACATTTCCCTCGAGGTGCACCAAGGAGAACTCAGGTGGAATCGTTGTGAGCTTGAAGACAAAGGGTCTGAGATAACAACCAGGCTGAGAAGTAACTTGCTGTTGTGGGAGATTCTTCCTTAACGCCCTCTGGGTAAACAGCCCACTTGCAAGACTAGTCTCAGAGGGTCAGTAGCCCCAGAGTGAGCCGAGGTGGGCTCCTTATTTAGGCGTGTAGGCAGCAGATGCACGGAACGAGAAGCTAATACCCAGGATCAGACAATACAAGCCACACCCAGGGGATGTCCTGGAGGGATGATAGCAAATGTCTCTGCTTAAAGGGAGGAGTCTTTGATTCCTGTATGGGAAGGAAGAAATGAGATTCCTAAAAATTTACATTTTAAATTGCAAGTGAGGACTTTGATGTAGTCCTGTTGGAAAAAGGGGCTGATGTGCATAGTTAAGTTTAATTTCAGGAAAAAGAACAAAGTTCCATTTGCACACACGCGACGCTGTGGCTATAAATGCTAAGTATCATGGGTTTGCATGTCTTCATGCAGCACCTCAGTTCACAAAGGACAAAAAGGCAGATTGTAGAAGGACCTCGGATCCAGAAGGGGCTGGGTGGTGCATCCACGCACCTATTCACCACCAGGTCTCCTCTGACAGGCAAGGGAACAAATCTCCTAAAAAGTTATGTGACATGGCCAAGCTAAGAATCACCAGGAAGAGAAGTAATCTCACCTCAGTGCGCTTTTCACTGTGCCAAACTGTATGCAAAATGACTGCTAGTTTAACCGAGAAACTACAGAATGGTGACTTTCGCCAGTCATTTTTAAACTGGGCAAAGAACAAGGACATTAATAGAAACCCCAGTGAAAGAAAAAAGTCACCATCTTAGCAAAATAAATGGGGTTCCGTTTTCTACATTCATTCTCCTGTACTTCTTATCTAGAAGCAAGAATGAATTGCTTACATTCTCAATCCAAAATACGTAAAACCATGTACTATGGTCTATGCCATTTTAAAAGCATTTTCCATCTTTAACACATACATTTCATCATAAAATTCTATTTAATAGATCTTTCTTTCTTGGATCTACTCTATTCTTTTCCCAACCATCCCCTCCTGTTGAACATTTAAATGATTCACAATTGCAAATAACGGTTCTTGCCAATTCAGTGAACATGTATAGAAACAGCCTTAGGGTTCAAATATATACTGAGAACAAAAGAAACACACACTACCCAGAATTCAAAAGGCAAATATTGCCTTTTCACTTGAAAGATGGTGCTAACTGACTAATCCGTTTTTATACGATATAAACATAGGTCACTGAAATGCAACTCCTATTTATGGATTGTCAAAGTATGTAATCCAACATTTTAGAAGTTTAAAGTTAAACAAAAAAAAAAGCCTTAAAAGTTGCCATAGAATCATCATTAAAAAATCACTGATTTTTATCATCCTTTCTCCAATTTGAATTATGAAGTATTTTATTGGCCCTAGGAATTAAGTATTGATTTTTTGAGGGCATATGTAGATAATTTTGCTAAGAAAAGAAATACACACAAATAGTTTTCTATGACTATTAATTCAAAGACATTAGTGCTTAATGCCTTTACCACAGAGTATATTACAATGCCTGAATCGATATTAAAAATTAAATTATGTTTAATTAAGTACAAAAGGCACATAATAGTAACCTAGATGCTAATGGATAGAAAAAGCTAATGGCTGATTTTCTACAGTCATTGAAGAATTCTAAAGAAGACCTACAGCCATCATATTTTACCAATAACAATTTTTATATAAAGTTTATTTCTTTGATGATTTTTCCAACACTATATGCTGTATGTCTTTTTTTATAATGCTCTAGGAAACTCTTTATGTATATAGCTATTATATGGAATTGATAATCGTTTTTCTATTTCCCTTGATACAATTAGTTACAGATCTTTATGTACTACAGAATAAGTAGGAACAGCCTAAGGAAGCTTGATGTGGGTTTTTTGTTTTTGTTTTGTAATAGACCGTATTTCCTTATTTTTAGAAGAGTTTTAGATCTACATAAAACTTGTGAGAGTTGTGCAGAGACTTCTTCTATACGCCATTTTCGGTTTCCTCTGTTAATATCTTCTTAAAAATGTTTTTTTATTTATTTTTGAGAGACGGAGAGAAAGAGAGAGAGCACTTGCACAAGCAGGGGAGGGTCAGAGAGAGAGAGGGAGACACAGAATCTGAAGTAGGGTCCAGGCTCTGAGCTAGCTGTCAGCACAGAGCCTGATGCGGGGCTCAAACCCATGAACTGTGAGATCATAACCTGAGCCGCAGCTGGATGCTTAACCGACTGAGCCACCCAGGCTCCCCTGTTAATACCTTTTTATATGAGTACATTTGTTAAAAATAATGAAGCAATGTTGATACAGTATTATAAGTAATATACTATTATAAGTGATACAGTATTATAAGTGATATCCATCTTGATTTAAATGTCCTTAGCTTTTACCTAATGTCCTTTTCCCCCCCATTTCAGGATCCCATTCAAAACTCAGTATTACATGGGCATCTGCATGGCTCAGTTAGTTAAGCAACTGACTCTTGACTTTGGTCTGGGTCATGATCTAACAGTTCACAAGTTTGAGCCCTACATCAGGCTCTGTGCTGACAGTGCAGAGCCTGCTTGGGATTCTCTCTCTGCCCCTACCCTGCTCATGTGCTCTCTCTCAAAATAAATAAATAAACATAAAAGAACACCACATTACAGCTCTTTGTCAGGTCTCCATAGGCTTTTTTGGCTGTGACAGTTTTCTAGACTTTGTTTTCTATGACCTTGGCAATTGACAAGTATTGGCCAGGTGTTTTCTATTGGAATTTGTCTTATGTTTTTCTTGTGGGGATTTGGATTGGGGGGAGAAAAACTAGGTAGATAAGTGCCATTTGCATCAAAGGTAGATGCTGTCGATATGATTTTATCACTAATGATGCTGGCCTTGGTCACCTGGCTCTCCTGTGTCCTGATTTCTCTCTTCTTGCCTATTTATTTATTTATTTACTCATTTACCTATGTTAGTATGGACTTGTGAGCAATTGTTTTATACTTTGGGTTATAATCTAGCAAATCATCACAGTTTGGGCCATTGGGAGCCTAGTACTTGGTGTCTGTACATATTCCCATAGCGGGACCTGGGTGGCTCAGTTGGTTAAGCATCTTATTTCAGCTCAGGTCATGATCTTAAGGCTTGTGAATTCAGGCCCTGCAGAGCCTGGGGCCTGCTTTGGATTCTGTGTCTCCCTCTCTCTCTCTGCTCCTCCTCCACTTGTTTTCTGTCTCTCTCTCAAAAATGAATAAACATTTCAAAAAATTTTTAATTAATAAATAACTAACATATTCCTGTTAATGGGATTTTTTTTTAGTGCTCCCTTAATTTTCCGGCTCCAGGATCATCTTGTACATTTCTTCTTCAGTTCCCAAATTGTACATTTCTCCAGGTGTTTCTGGATGCCAGGTATCCTCATTTCTACTGGGGTGTCACTGTTTCTAGGCCCTCTCACGTGGGAGATGTATGCATATAGGCACCAGCCCACTTATGGGTCATTTCAATCAGTCAAAGAAGCCTTAACATACTCTATAATCTTGGACTTATTTGTTGTAATAAGCAATGCATTGTATTAAATTATTTTGTTCATTTAAAAAAAATAGTAAGTACTAATAAATTATAAGTGTCCAAATTGATAATTGATGATGAAATAACAATTAATCATTAGATTTCTTTTAATAAAAACAGACATCTGAATTCCTAGTATAAAAATCTGCATTGTTGAGCTCCTTTTGGAACACTATTCAGTAGAAATTTTAAAGAGTATTAATAGACTTTTATATGTTGTTGTATTTTGTGTTTGGTTTTCCTGTCAGGATAGCAATAAACTCGTAATTCATCAGAAGATATAAAACAGGATAATCTTTCAAATGTATTTAGCCAACTAATGCACCAATTGATATATGGAAGGACTTAGAGGGCTAAAGGAAAGTGTTTTCACTATTGTAGTATTTTTTTGAGATTGATTTGTGGTCAATAGGAGTTTACTCTTCATTTAGTCAATGTTTTCACTTCTTAATTCCACTTTCTAACTAATCTTACATTATATTTAATAAATATGTTAACAGCGTTATACAAAAATTTTTTAGTGGTTCATAATTAAGATAGATACAAAATCAA
Organism: Suricata suricatta; assembly: GCF_006229205.1. Taxonomy (NCBI): domain Eukaryota; kingdom Metazoa; phylum Chordata; class Mammalia; order Carnivora; family Herpestidae; genus Suricata; species Suricata suricatta. Next base: position 16,395,676 of record NC_043704.1, on the reverse strand, counting down.
ATATTTTTACCTCTTTGTTTGCTTGTTTGTTTTCTCCTCTGGGATAAACCATTTTCCATTTGATTTATTATGACTAATACTATAATGTTGATGTATTAAGATTATAGGTTTTTCCAACTTGATATGACAGCTTGATCTCAGCAGTATATCAAGACAAACTTATGAAGTTTACATGGCTGGTATACATTTCTTTTTACTTTAAATCATTTCATTTATCCATAAAAATTAATCATTGACAAAAATCAGATATGCATTTAAAAAGAAGTAAGTTGAACTTCAAATAAATATAGACTTTTAACTTACTACAGATTATAATCTTGGAAAATCTATTATAAATCTAATATTTTTCCCCTTAAAACCATGTTAAAAAGTAAATGTAGTGGAAAAAAATCAAGGAAATGGCCTTGTATTGCATTTTGCAGTAAGAAAAATAATATCCCTTTCAGGATAGGGAATGTAATCTAAAAAATGTTTTCAATATAATATAGAATAAGTATCTAAACATTTAAGTGTAAAATTGACCCTTGAACTACATGGGTTTGAACTACATGAATCTACTTATAGGCAGAGTTTCTCAGTAAACACAGTAGAGTACTATAAATGTATTTTCTCTTATTATTTTCATAATAGCATTCTCTTTTCCATAGTTTACTTTATTATAAAGATACAGTGTATGATACAGATAACTACAAAATCTAAGCTTGTCAACTGTTTATGTTTTCAGTAAGGCTTCCATTTTATAGTAAGCAAATGGTTGCTAAGTTTGGGGGGAATCAAAAGGTATATGAGAATTTCCAACCACAGAGTGGTTGTTGCCCCTAACCTCTTGTTCAAAGGTCAATTTTACTCTTAAAGCTTTATAAAAAAAGTTCTGAAGTAGAGTGGACAGCATTTTTGTTAGACCTAAAGAAGCAGTAGGTGTATGGTCACGTGAGTTCTGACAGGGCATTGAACATTTCAGTGGTTGTATTGGCCAGTGTTTACTGAGTTATGTTCTGAGAACAGATATGTTCAATGAGACATTACTAGCTGTGATTCAAATAAGAGTCTCCTGATAATGAAAATGGATTAAACAAAAGACAGGTTTCTTTGTGCAGAATCACAGAAACTCCTTAATATGAACTTGTCTCATGAATCTCTAAGGGACAGAATTTCTCCATACTTACTTAGCCACACAAATAAACTATTCTAGAGCACAAAATTCCTTCCCTGTTCATTAACAAGGAAAAAGAAGGGGAAGTACCTTGGTCAACTCTACCATACGACATTTATTTTACATACGATGTCGCATTTCACTTTTGCAACAAATCCATGAGTCTGTGGTTATTTCTTCTTCTTTAGCTAACACCCCCCACCTCGGCAACATTCTCCCCACCTTAAAAACCCTTTCAAGGTCAGCCAATTAGGAATAAAGCAGTTAGAAAAGAGAATTCCTTTCTACCTGGAATTCTCCATCACTCTTTCTTCTAGGAGAAATAACTTAAGGAAATTTCTAGAATATAGATGATATTTTCACATTATATGGTTAATTATCAGTGGAACAACAGAAGAGGATTGAGCGGCTGTGGGAAATCACTACCACCAGACTATCTCCATCAATTTTCCCTCAAAACTATCTCAATGAAGTGTACAATCCAACTATAAATGGTGTGTTTGCTAGGCATTAGGTGCAAAGCTTTCTCTCCAATGGGTTGACTTCCTTAACCTCCTCTCAAAGAGAAATTATGGAAAATCAAAAAACAATACCAACTTTTTTCTTTGTTAATTGTCTAAAATTAACTCAAATATAAATTACTTTAACTTTGATTTATGTGGTTATCCCTGAATCACTGAGAGCAACAGTTCATCTCTTTTAGGTTTGATTTCAGCTGAAATGGTTATATGATTGCATAGATAAGTCCATACACAATATAGCATACTTTAAATGCAAGGAGCTTGAAACTTGAGATCAGAATAGCTAGCTTCAAGTTCTGGACTTTCTACTAACTAGCACTTGAACTTAGGCAAAGCTACCAAGTCATGGTCTTCTCATTGAAAACTGGTGACTAGAAATCATATAGAAAATGTAGCTACAGTTCAGGTTTATGTAGTATAGATGCTAGGCTTGTAAAATTAACATGAAGGAAAAGATGAATTATGCACACAAAATAATATGGTAAAAGATCTGCACATGGGCAGAAATACATGCATATTAGCCAGTCTCTTTTCATCATGTTATCAGACCATTTCTCTCTCAGCTTATTCAGGGACCAATGGAGTTCTCAAGCTCATGTTAGGACTGACATGCTCTGTCAGGGTGAAATCGACCTCAGGCCAAACAGATCTTCCTAAACAAAGGTAGGGGTTTCTGCACTAGGTTTGGCAGAATGAACCCACTGTCTGTCCTGTGTGCATTTGCAGGCTTCAACTTATTCCATGTTGACAATGTCATTAATACAATAAATCAGTGGAACAAGATTAACTGAAAACTCTTCCAGAATAACATTTGGAATTAAAAAATAAAAAATGTCTGCATTGAAGATCTGATGGAAAACTTCAGCGGTTACATATAGCATACACCACCAGAATATACACTTGAGGGGGCAGATGTGGTTATCCGTTATGTTCACTGTTGTACATACGACCTCTAACTAGAATTATGTCTGGTTTATGGTAGAGGAATATGCACGTAATAAATATTTGTTGAGTGAAGAATGAATATTAAAAGAACGAAAAAAATTGTGGCTAATGGACTTAAACAAATATATATGAAACAAAGTTTGGAATGTTGGGTATTCAGGGGGTAAATATTAAAAAATGAAGTTATTGGGGCGCCTGAGTGGCTCAGTCGGTTGAGCGTCCGACTTCGGCTCAGGTCATGGTCTCGTGGTCCGTGCGTTCGAGCCCCGTGTCAGGCTCTGTTCTGACAGCTAGCTCATGAGCCTGGAGCCTGTCTTCAGATTCTGTGTCTCCCTCTCTCTCTGATCTTCCCCTGCTCATGTTGTCTCTCTTTCTCTTAAAAATAAATAAAACACTAAAAAATTTTTTAAAGAAATTATGACCAACTTGATAAGTAAAATAAAATCCATTTAGTTCTCTCTTAAGGAAATCCACACTTTGGACAATTATGTTGTCATTTAACTTTCCATACTATTCATATAAATTTCCACAATATTTCTCTTTATATGCTATATTTAATTACATAATAATAATGTATTTCTAGTGGTTTGTTTGCACATCACAAAAATTGTTTCTTTGATCCCTCCCTGTGAAATAAGAAAGGCAGACAACATTATTGCTAGTTCAGAGAAGGGTGATTTGGGCTCAGAAATATTAAATGTGTAATAAAAAATATAGCACATTTTCTATTGTTCAGGAAGAGAATGACAATAATAATAATAAAAAAGTAAAAACAAAACCACAAAACAATTAAAATGCAACTAATGTACCCACATACTGCTAAGAGTACTTTTATATTCTATTTCTTGTACTCTTACCAATGTCACTGTGAGGTTGCAATTGTTTTAATTGGATTTTTCAGATATAAAATGTAGGCCTGGTGAGATTGACTAACTCCTGCTGACACAGCTAGAAAGTCCTGAGAGACGACCCAAACCTGTGCTTTGTGACACCAAATCATGTGTCAGAAAGCCTGGTGCCCACCACGTAACTCTCAACTCTATGATTTTACCACCACCTCTGTGACTGTGTATGTTGACATGATATGTAAAAATATAGTCTATAAATGTATCTTTCTGTTATTATTATTATTAGAAGTATGATGCATCTGTCCCAGAAAATGCATATGCAGGTGGTATTTTTTTCCTTTCCTTTCAGTTCCTTTTCTTTCCTTTCCTTCCCTTCTCTTTCTTTCCTATTTCAACTAATGGAGGTATGCCACTGTCACCTAGGGTCACCCAGACCCTGCTGTAACTATCAGGTGTAGGTTGGTTGACCAAGTGATTCTGAAGCTCAAGTGTGTGTGTGTGTGTGTGTGTGTGTGTGTGTGTGTGTGTGTGTCAGGGGTGGGGGGGTAGGTGTGCAGAGATGAACTGGTCCTTAACACACACAGTATGTATACAGAGAGCAAAGAGAGACCCAGCATCATCCAGGGAATTCTTAGCAGCTAGCCATAGTTCCCTTCGATGCAGGCTGATGGCAACCTCTGGAAGGCAGTGGTAATATTTACGGAATCTACATCCTATTGAATCCCCTTCATGTCTCTCAACTGTGGTGTGAGGTTGTAAACTTTTCAAAAGATAGCTGCGGTATGTGTGAGAACCATATTTATGTGCATACTAAACGACTTCGCTAATATTTAGCAGGCAGGAATTTTATCCTAAATTTTATAGCTTTTATTCACTTTCCTCAATCGCTGAAATTTAAGCAGACACTCACAAGAGAAGTAGACCACGAATTAATTTATTCACACATTTAAATGCCTTTCCATGTAGGCATAGTGCAAAGTGCCTAACATTTAATGCTCTACTTTGGATATGTTAAATTATTGGAAAACAGGGAAGTCAAGAATCAAGAGCACCTTTTTGTTGGTTGTTTGGTTGGATGGTTTGTGGTTTGTAGGAAAGAGGAAAAAAAATGATAAGAGATTAAAAAAAGAATGCATTTCAATTCTTTTTCTTCCGACCTTCCCCACCCTCCAAACACACAGCTCACACACTTGCTTAGTCCCTAACTCCTTTGATATCTTGTATTCAGTGTTGGACTTGGCTAACACAAGAAACTCCCTGTAGAGAGACAGTTTCCTCTGAGCTAAGGCTGGTTTCCACGGTGCTGAACTGTCCGTTTAGAAGTAAGCATGGTCCTGAAGTACGCACAGGACCACAAGTCACTCAGAACCAGGAGTGAGATATTTGTCCTGCACGTAAACATCATCAGGCCATGCAGTTTTACTTTGTGCATTTCAGCTCCCATTTAGAAGAAGCAAATCTCATTATCCTGTACCATAGATCTTAAGGTCAGTGAATCATGTTGGGTCACTCTCACTTTGAAAACCGCTTTTAAATGAATGAGTATAATTGCTTGTAAATACTCATGTCTATGAACAAATATGTGTTAAAACATCCTTTTCCATCCCTTCTGGGAATTCCTTTAGATTTGGGGAATGCAGGGGAAGAAAATGCTACCTTAAGTTTGTTATACAGGAAGGAGAGCTATTGGCTGGAATAGCCTGCTCTAGTATGTCTAGATTTCTGTGTCTCTCTCTTGTTAGATTTGTCTCTTTTAAAATATATAAGGTATAAGCAAAACGCCAAGTAATAGGTGTTGGAAATTGTTACACATCCAGCATTTATTTAGTATTGTTCAAACAAGTGTTGTTACTGGATTGTGGAGGGTTGATTGTATCCATGGGGGGGAAGGGGGGCGGGCAGGATAGTAAGTAAGGCTACAACAAACCTAAGGTGAAAGATAGTTTAGTTACAAGTAGTAATTTTGTACAATGAATACTTCAGAACTCTTTTAATGAACAGTCTAAATTATCCAAAAATGCACATTATCATTATCTGTAATCTAGTACATATCTGCAGGAAAAATTAGTACTAGGGGTCTTTTCTTCAAAATTGGATCTCACATGTCTAGAGAAAACGCATTTCCAAGTAGTAAACTTCTCCTCCCCCCCCCCCCCCAAAATAGTCATGTTGAGTGACGAGAACTAGTTTCTGCATCTTTGGAAAGATGTTTGCTAATTGCAGGCCAGAATCAGTAAAGTTATTGAGAAATGTCAGCCGCTCTGGGACGTCACTAGGTGAATGTTCTACACTATTTCGCGCACATCCTGCAGATAGATCCCGTCGGTTCCTGGAAAGGGTGTGAATTAGAAACCCTTCGAACCCAGGATTTCACTCTTGCTACCTCAAGTGGGAGGCTGGAAAAGCTGGGAAGCCCAAGTGGTGTCTGAGCTTCACTTGTGGGCTGTCTCTTGGTGTCTCTAAGAGGCACAACTGATTGGGGAAGCTGAGACTAAGGGGATAGAGATTGGGTTTAGTATGGAAGGGAGAACATTAAAGAAGGCAAAGAGCTTTTTCAACACCTGCCCCCCCCCCCAGCCTAGAAATCGCCCAGTGCCTCCATTAAACCATTGTGGGTGCTATCCATGTAAGTGTATGAATCCACACACTAGCAAAGTACCCACTCCCTTCTAATGTCCTTGCCTTTTGCTCTCTTTAGACTGCCCCACGGTTCCTACATTCAGCTTCCCAGCCTCTTTTTATCCCACCTGAGAAAAAAGTCCAGGGTCTTCCAGGGAGTTACCTTGACTGGGGACTGGATCATTCTCAGGGGCAGGCAGGCGTGGCAGACTGGGGATCCAGTGGGACGCTTGGGTGCCTGCTCCTGGTGTTGGCTGACTGTCCTCTCCACTCCTTGAACTCTCAGCCACAGAGCCAGATCCGGGCTCTGCCCCACACTGGTGGAACCCTCCAGACTTTGGAGGCTCCATGTAGAAGAACCCAAGTTGGGGATGAAAACTTGGAAGCTCGGGGTTAGCCGACTGTGGGAAGTCCCTGTGGTCCCCAAATTTTACTCTTCAGATATGGACATGCCTTTGACTACTCGGCGCCCCGGTTGCCAGGGACCAGGGCTGCGCATCTGGACCGCCCGACGTCCACCCAGGTACCCGGAGAGCGCATCTCCGCGTCCAAAGCAACTGGCTGCCGCCGCGCGCGACCCCGCGCGCAGGGTAGGGTGCCCGCGCCGGAGAGCCTGGCCCCCCGCACTCCGGCCCGCGTTCCTGGAGCCCGGATTGAAAAACCCGCCAACCGTACCCGGCGGGGAAGCCCGGCACTCGCCGGGAGGGCAGCGGTGACGCGGCTTCCCCTTTCTCGGAGCCTCCCGTGCGCGCTGCCCTCGCCACCCCCGGCTCTGCCCCTGCGCCGGCGCGCACTGCCTCCCCGGACCCGCTGCGCCCGCGCCGGCCCCGGGAGCCGCCGCGTCCCGCGAGCCGCCAGCCCGGAGCGCCCCCCGGGGCTCACTCACCGATCCTGAGTACTTGCGGAGCGGTCTGGGGGAGGACGTAGCAGAGGAAACCGAGGAGCGCCCAGCCGGTGTCCCTGGTCCAGAGCCCGGGCCGGGCGAGGAGTGAGCGGCTCTCCATCTTCTCCGCTTCTTAATTCCTGCCGAGCCCCAGCCGCGGCCGCACGCCCGGGCCGGCTCCCTGCCTCATCCTCCCCGGGATGCTCGGCGTCGGCACCCTGAGCGCTCCCTACCACCTCGGAGAGAGATCGAGGGCGCGGGCGTGGGAACGCGGAGCTGGCCGGCGACGCTGGGCTCGCTGGGGGCTCCCGGCTTCGGCCGCTAGCCCATCACTGCCGCTCCCCCTCCTCCTCCGTGGGCCGCCGCCGGCGGAGGATCGGCGCGCTCCTGCTCGCGGAGCCCAGAGCCCAGCTGGGGAAAGTTGCTGCCCCAATTTGCTGGCACGTCTTCCTCATTCGTCCTCCGGTCGGATGGAATGGGGGGGGGGACTAGGGGGAGGGGGCAGCTAGAGAAGGAGGAAACGGGGAAAGAAGGCTAAGGAGGATGGAGAGAGGGTACTGGGTGAGTTGATGCAGGGGCTCTGAGCAGGCAGGATGGGCTCCAGCAGGTTAACTGGGATCCGAGCCACGCTCCTGCCTCTCTCAGCCCTGGCTTTCCTCCTCCCCTCGCTGGCCCCACCCTTGATGTACTGCCCGCCCCAACACCAGCGATCCGGACACTCACACACGCACACACGCACGCACATTCTTCCCTTTCCCTCAACTTTGCGCTGTGCTGCTTGGAAAGTCGATTGAGTGTTGCATACTCGAGACAGAGAAAATCTTGTCTACGGGTCGGAATGGAGGCAGTCTCGGCTGTGCGCTGTGAGTGGCAGAGGGGTCTTCTCCGTAATGTCCCTGCGCGCCTGTTAGGGGGTCGTGGGGATGACCGACTAGGACTCTTCCCATCACTCGATGGAGAATCGCCTTCTCGGACGCCAGTGTCTCAGAGAAGAGCAGAGCCGCTGTTTTAACTCCGGCAAGGATGAAGAGGAAGAGAAGGAGAAGGAGGGGAAACCGCCTGTACTCTGAGATTAGGGTGGCTTCTCTCCTATTCATACGGGAGATAATCTCTTGTAAATTTGCTTTGCTTCCATTTACAGATGCAGAACTGGGAAAGGGACAGCTCCCAGCGCCCCTCCTTTTTTGATTTCTTTCGACTGTCACGTTCGAACGCTGGAAGACAGGCTATTTTAGCAATGTAGGTTTGGAGACTATTTCTCTGTAGAAGGACAAGGACACTTCCCTGGGGAAATCATCAGCATTTGATCATTTTGGCTTAATTTCCTTTGAGCTTTCTGGGGAATGTTCTGTATAAATGTTTGCTGCCTGTGCATTAACATTCATAGAGATTTTTTGTCCTAAGTATGGATTTTGGAGGACTGAGCTAAACTGAGTCAATCTATCTGAAAAATATGTCCACAGACATTCTAGCCTAGGATAGGAAAGAAGTACAAAACAAACCTAATGTATCTTAAGATGCATTCATTCATTCATTCATTCATCAAGTAACTGAGTATCTTGTATGTGGTGCCAGAAACTGTACCTTTTTTTTTTCTTTTGAGAGAGACAAAGTGAGAGAGCACAAGTAGGACAGAGGGGCAGAGGGGGAGAGAGGATCTCAAGCAAGCTCCATGCTCAGAACAGAGCCCAATGCACGGCTTCATCCCAAGACCCTGGGATCATGACCTGAGCCAAAATCAAGAGTCAGAGGCTCAACCGATTGAGCCACCCAAGTGCCCCTAGAAACCACACTTTTTACTGAATTCCCTGTAGTAGTCAAAATGCCTCACACATTCTCCAAAGTTAATTATAACCCCACTGCTGGAAGCTGGTCAGCTCATATGTCAAGTAGGGGGCCTCTTTCTAGATTCTTTGGGATGAGAGTGGCCAAAACAGAGCACATGCACAGATAAGAAGAGGGATTGATCAAGGGGCACCTGGGTGGCTCAATCTATTGAGCATCGGACTTTGACTCAGGTCATGATCTCACAGTTCTTAAGTTCGAGCCCCACATCCGTCTATGTGCTGACAGCTCAAGCCTTGAGGCTTCTTCAAATTCTGTGTCTCCCTCTCTCTCTGCCTCTTCCCTGCTTACTCTCTCTCTCTCTCTCTCTCTCTCTCTCTCTCTCTCTCATTCTCTCTTTCAAAAATAAATAAACATTAAAGAATTTTTAAAAGGGGGGTTGATATAGATTTAGGATTGCATCTTATGCATGGATTAATTAAACCAAGAAGAATTGGAAGCATATGCTGGTTATTTTCAGAAATTTGAAGTGCTCTTAAAAGAAAAGTTAAAAGAAAGTAGTCTTAGTGTTAGTTAAGTGAAAAGAAATAAGAAAAATAAGAATATTGAATGTAAGTTCTAAGAAGAATAAATTCCACCTAAATTTTTGAGGTGAGGTGTGGGCATTGCTAAATCAGGAAAGTGTCAAGCAATAGTGTGGCCTGCCTCAGAAAAGAGTCAGACTCTCCATTCATTCAATCACTAATTGGTTCATTCAATGCATATTAGGAGCCTACTTTGTTTTAGTTTTATTTTTTTAATGTTTATATATTTTTGAGAAAAAGAGGGAGAGAGAGAGAAAGGGAGAGAGGAAGGGAGGAGCAGAGAGAGAGAGAGAGGAAGACACAGGATCTGAAGCAGGCTCTAGGCTCCAACTGTCAGCACAGAGCCTGATGTGGGGCTTGAACCCACAAGCGTGAGATCATGACCTGAGCCAAAGTCAGATGCTTAACTAACTATGCTACCCAGGCACCCTTAGGTGCCTACTTCGTGTGAGGCATTGTGTCAAGCCCCGGAGACACAGCAGGAATATGGTTGCTGCTATGAGGAAACTCTTAGTAAAGAAGTGTGATGAATTAGGAAAAAATGGTACTTTGTGCATAAAGAAAAAGAAATTTAACCTCATATAGATAGGAGTTTGGTATGACCTTGATAAAGGAGCGATCCTTCAAACTCTAAGAATGAATAGTTTATAAGTGATTACTAAGTGCTTCTTAGAGTGAAAATAAATATAACAATTGTTAGAGGGTTTATTTTGAAGCCTAACAATTTGTGTCCAGTATGTGCAGTTGTCTGTTATTTTCTTGCTACATCTAGTAGGGTCGTATCATTAGATCTCGAGAACCGAAAGTCTAGAATTACGTCTGCTTTTGACCAGTGTTTGAATCCCGCTTTTACCTAATTCTAGATTTGTCACCTTGGTTAAATTACTTTATCTCCCTGTAGTAGAGATGGCTAATGTTTGTCTAGATCCATTTTCCTTCTTCCCAGGCACGTTAAAGCCTGCACCTTTTCAGTTAAGTGGAATCATGTGACCATTTGTGAAACATAAATGAGTGGAAGTGGTATATGCCAGTTCTGGGTGAAAAAGAAGACAGTTACTTCTGAACTCCAGGTTCATACAGCCCTTCCACACACTCTTGTCCTGGCAGAGTAACCCTGAAAGCCACAGGTTGTAGAGGACAAGATGAAAGTAGCCAGGATCCCAGAGTCATCTTATGAAAAGGACATGCTCTGAATAGTTGTCAGACCGGCCAAAAAATGGTGACAAATCAGTAACAAACTGGTTTTGTGTGGTAGTTCATTAAGATTTGGAGGTCTGGGGGGCACCTGGGTGGCTCACTCTCTTAAGCATCTGACTCTTGATTTCAACTCAGGTCATGATCACATGGTTGTGGAACTGAATCCTGCATCAGGCTCTGCACTGAAAACATGGGATCTGCTTGGGATTCTCTGTCCCCAATTCTCACTGTCTCTCTCTCTCAAAACAAATACATAAACGTTAAAAAAGAAGATTTTGGGGTTCTGTTTGTTACTGCAACATTGACTGATATACTCTCTCTAACACTTTATATCCTCATCTGTAAAATGAAAAAATAATAAAACGTTAGGGCCATTGGAAGATTATATTAACTACTGCATAAATGTATTTTCCAAAGCCTTTGTTACTCCACATAATTAGTTCATTTGTGGTAATTGCGTTTTTGGTTAAAGGAATGTATACATATATTTCAAGTTTAAATATGCCCCATATGGCAGCGACTAAAATATGTTGTCTGGTGGGAAATGAGTTAATAATAGTGATTCAATTAATAGTATAGTCATAGGATTTGGTCCAATACTATTTAAGGAAATTTTATTACTTTTATTATTTTTGTGACAGTCCCTTTTTGATTGGTAGAGATCTTAGAAAGATCGCATTTCCTAAAATAGGGTTTTTAAAGGATACTTGACACACTTAAGTTACTTTTCTGTATCATTTGTAGAATTCTGTAAAGCTTAAAACTGAAATTTATTTCCTTGTTAAAATGCTTCCCTTCACTGCTCATGTACACAGGCTCATGGTGTTGAGTTACTCATGACTGATCAACAGCTGCTGTTAATTTGTTTTGTGCTTTTGAGAAGGACTGTATTTTGTGTAGATATGCATCTAGTTATTTTTTGCTCAAAATGACTATGTTAATCACTTTTGATTCACATTTTATAGCGCTCTATTAAGAATAAAAATGTCCAATTGAATGCATACTGTCTTTTCCCCATCCCCCAAATCTTAAGCTTCAGTCAACACAGTGTGGTTAATAATAAAGCAGCACAGTAGTGTGTACCATTGTGCTTCCTATGAGAGCTGATGACATACTTAGATACTAATCCCTTTAAAATTACTTAATTTTTAGAAGGTAATTAGGTACAACAAAAGAAGATAACTGATACAAAGAAAAATAACTTAAAATCAACTAAGGAACCCAGATGTTTTAACTGCACTTTCAAAATGTGATGAGTATACTTATGTTAGCCAGGGCACTGAAAGTAAAAGATCAAGTGGCTTTTAGAGCCTCCTAAGAATGAGTCACTGATTCAGGATCAACATCCTCATTTTTAGCTACTTCTTTGTCTATAGGTTTTCCCTAGGTGATGTCGTATGTTTCCAAGACGTTAAAGGCCTTTAAGCCAAGGATTCCCAAATTTTAGCTTGTGCTCAGATGTTACTTCCGAACTCCAGGTTCATACAGCCAGTTCTAATTATTATTTCTGCCCCAACTTGTCAAGTGTTTGATTCTGTGCTATCCCATTGCACCTCCCCAAGTCCTCTTCCAAATGTTCTCGTTTCCATAGGCATATCACCTTTCACTGGGCTGTTAAACTGGAAACTCAGGACATCATTCTTGAGTTCTCCCTCACTTTTTTCCCTATATCCAGTTCATTTCCATACACTATTGGTTTTACTTCCAAAACATTTCTTTAATCTTCTCTATAGCTCCTTGGTTACCATACTCGCTGGGGGTCCTCAACCTCGAAACTTTTAATATTTGGGCCAGAAAACTATTTGTCCTGGAGGTTGTCCTGTGCATTCCAGGATGTTTAGCAAGTTCCCTGGACTCTAGCCACTAGATGTCAGTAGTACCTTCCTCCCAAGTTGTAACAACCAAAAAATGTCTACAGACTTTGCCAAATGTCCTTTGAGGGACAAAATCATCCCAGGTTGGGAACTATTGCACTAGTCCAAATCACCAGGATCCTCTCTCTGGTCTGCTACAGTAAGTAGACTCCTCATTGTTACTCCCCTCACATTTGCCTCTTTTTTGCCGTTGTAGTTTTTATGTTTAGTTATTTTTGAGAGAAAGAGAGAGAGAGCACAAACAGGGGAGGGACAGCGAGAGAGGGAGATGCAGGTTCTGAGGTAGGTTCCAGGCTCTGAACTGTCAGCACAGAGCCTGACACAGAGTTTAAACCCACAAACCATGAGATCAGGACTTGAGCTAAAGTCAGATGCTTAATCTATTGAGCCACTCAGGTGCCCCCACATTTGCCTCTTTCTATACATTCTGCGTATCTTATCTAAATTAGCTGCTCCCATTAATTTCCCTAATAACGGCCTCCTTAGTTCCCTCGTGGTCATGATCAACTGTTTATTTTATTATCAACTCAATAATGGCAGACTACTCTTTTTACTTAAAACCACAGCACTTAGCACTTGCCTAGCACTTAAGGGGAACTTGATAAACACTCATTAAATGAATGAATAAATGAATGAATGATATCTCATAAGCCATACAACCTGCAATTCCTTTTTATTTAAAAATTTTTAAAATGTTTTATCTATTTTTGAGAGAGAGGGAGACAACATGAGCAGGGGAGGGTCAGAGAGGGAGACACAGAATCTGAAGACAGGCTCTAGGCTCTGAGCTAGAGCTGTCAGCACAGAGCCTGACACGGGGCTCAAACCCACGAACCCTGAGATCATGACCTGAGCCGAAACCAGACACTCCTCTGACTGAGCCACCCAGGAGCCCCAACAACCTTCAATTCCTAAGTGCATAGTTGTAAGATTGAACTGAAGAATGAGCTAAATTTCTCTTTTGGTTTCTTTCAAATCTCCTACTTGGATCAGTTTATGCTTAGTGTTATACTTAGGACATTAATGTAGTGCACTTGTGTCTATCAAAACTGGAATATAATCTTACATGTGTTGCTACAAATTTCAGTAAAATGCAACATGAACTAGGGGTTTCTCTTAACATTTCTTTTTTCAGTACCTTGGATATCATTACACACACCTGAACAATTTTACTACAGTTTTTATACTAATACCAGCCCATCTGTGAAAGCACTGTGGAAAGCAACTCTAGTGAAATTTCTGGAAGGAAAACAAAACTATCTTATTTATTCATATTTTTATATGTTATTATAACAACCTAAGAGTATAATGAAATTCAGTCAGGTGGAAAGTCTGAATCAAGTTGATATTTTGTTACCTCCATACATAAGTGAATTTCTTCTAAGAGTAAAGAAGAAAAATCCAGGTTAAGTACTCATATGTCAGGAGACGTGGGTCCCAACCCTCACCTGATCACTAATGATGTCTCACTGGCTCTTGGTCAAGTCATATAATCTCTTTAGGCCTCAACCAAAACAGGAAGTGGTTGGACTAATGTCTACCAGTCAGTGGGGACTAATGTTCTCCATATCTCATTTCGGCTTTGAAATCCATTTTTTTTCTTTACAGAAAAAAAGCTTATAATTCATCTGTGTTTTCTTTAGGTTATAAAAAAAAAGATACGCCTTTTCTTATAATATATATTTTTATTTATTTTGTGCTTATTATCTATGTTAGGCACTGTTCTCAGTGCTGTTACATGTATTAATGTACTTAATACTGATAGCAAACTTGAGAGGTAAGTTCTCCTCTTAATCAAATATTACTGATGAGGAAACTGAGGCACAGAAATGTGGAGCAGCAGGTCAGAAATCACACAACAAGGGGCCCCTGGGTGGCTCAGTCAGTTAAGCATTTGACTTTGGCTCAGGTGATGATCTATCTCACAGTTCACGGGTTTGACTCCTGTGTCGGGCTTGTCCTGACAGCTCAAAGCCTGGAGCCTGCTTCATATTCTGTGTCTCCCTCCCTCTCTCTCTCTACCCCTCCCTTGCTCATGCTCTGTCTCTCTCTCATCAAAAAATAAGTAAATAGGGGCGCCTAGGGGGCTCAGTCGGTTAAGCGTCCGGCTTTGGCTCAGGTCATGATCTCATGGTTCACAGAGCCAGATTTTAAACTCAGTCTGCTTCTCGAGCACCCACTTTTTTTAAAATTGAAGTGAAATTTTACATAAAATTAGCTATTTAAAAATGAATTAATCCATTGACATTTAGTACCTTCATAATGTCTTACGACTACCAACTCTATCTCGTTCTTTTTCTTTTCCCCTCCAACTCTATCTAGTTTTAATGTGTCTGGAAAGCCTCGAGTGTATATGACAGAAGCAGCAAGGTTGGATTCAGAGAGACAACAGGTATTTAGGACTAAGGACTTATGGTTTGTTGTAAGGGGTTTGATTTTTAGTCTGAATGCAATGGAAAGTCACTGATGGTTTTGAATAGAAGAGTGACATAGAAGGCTTATGTTTTGTTTCAAGTTCTGTACTAGAGATTAGGGACACAGTGGATAGATTTGATTCTCTCCTTCATGGCCTATTAGTCAAGTAAACAGTTATGCAAATAAATACAGAGTTACAAATTATGTCTATGATGATAATAATAGCTGACTTTTGAAACTTTTTTAAAGTACAAAGTGTACAAATCCGACGTCCAGAGCTCAAGAATGAATTATTGGAAAATGAACACTCTCACATACTCAACAACCCAAACAAGAAATAAATCTCTATCAGAACCTTTATGGCATCTCTCAGCCATTACCCACCCCTTCCCCCAAACCACTTCTATCTTGACTTTCAATGGCAGAAATTAATTTTGCTTGTTTTGAGACTTAATATAAATGCAATATATATTCTTTTGTACCTGGATTCTCTCAAATGATAGGTAGCATTTACCAAGCCCTCAGTATATGCCAGGCACCATTTTTAGTGGTTTATATTTAAGAGTCAGTCAGTGACCCTTTGAGGCAATCACTAATAACAACACTCTCATTTTATGGAAGAGGACACTGAGTCATAGAGACAGAATGTAGGCTTCATGGAGGAAATCAAAAGGTTGTGATAGATTTGAAAAGAGGAACTTGCTTTGGAGTAGGACCTTAAGACCTGAGGAAATAAGGTTGCCTTATAGGAGTAGCTGGTTTACTGAAGGAGACGCAGAACATTCCAGGCAGAGGGAGGGCTCTATTGTGGGAAGCTCCCAACCATATAAATGTTTTTTAAATGTTTATTTATTTTTGAGAGACAGACAGACAGAGTGCAAGCAGAGGTGGGGCAGAGAGAGAGGGAGACACAGAATCTGAGATAGGCTCCCGGCTTCCAGCTGTACTCACAGAGCCTGACATGGAGCTTGAACTCATGAATGGTGAGATCATAACTTGAGCTGAAGCTAGATGCTTAACCGACTGAGCCACTCAGGTGCCCCCTGAATGGGCAGATGTGAGCTGGAGCAAGGGAGGCACCAGGTGAGATGAGGGATGCAAGCAGAGCCCAGATCCTCTGGAATCCTTACATGTTTCTTAAAGATTTGAGGATTTATACCAAAGTTGATAGGAAACCTGTGAGTCTGGCTTCTTCTTTCTTACCTATACTCATTTGTCATTATTGACCAGTTATGTGCTTTGTAAGCAGAATCCTCACCACCAAAGCCACATAACACCTTCTCCATATGTTTACCTCTGGTGAACCTCCCCCATTCCTTCTTTCCAGCCATATTGTGAGAACTTTCTTGCTTGGATCCTATTGCATTGTCCTGTGCTGGTCTTCATTTATGCCCACTTCTTCACATCATAGGACATGTTCCCCAAGCTGCTCTCAGCACCTTAAGTACTTTTTTTTTTTAATGTTATTTATTTTTTGAGAGAATGCAAGCAGGGGAGGGGCAAAGAGATGGGGACAGAGTATTGGGAAGCAGGCTCTGCTCTGATAGCAGTGAGCATTATGCTGGGCTTGAACTCATGAACCATGAGATCATGACCTCATCTGAGGTCAGACGCTCAACCGACTGAGCCACCCAGGCACCCCGATCTTGAATACACTATTCTTCACACTTTTCCTGATGAAAGATTGATTATTCATGCCTCACATCTCATTACTCAGAGAGACTTTCCTTGGATCACAATGAAAAATATACCACTCATTTGATTCTTTTATAGCACCCTGTACTTCTCTTTCTCAACATTTTCCACCCATTTTAATGATTTACCCGTCTGCTTATGTTTCTGTACTCTTACAGATTGCAAGGGCTAGGAGAGCAAGATCTGTTCATACAGTGTTAGGGTTCTGGGAATATTCAGTACCTTTCCCATTTTTTGCTACATAATCAGATCTCAATTTATATTTACAAGTTGATTGGGTTTGACTACTAGGGATGTCAAGAGGTCTGTAAGACACAACAAGAAATCTCAGTTCAGGAAAGGAGGTATAAAATGGCGTATATTGTGCATGGAACTCATGTATGCAGAGTTGCTTAAAGTTTGCTTTCACACTATACTTCAATAATCATTATTTTCAGCAATCTCATAAACCCAAACTATTGCCATTTGGGGATGATTAAATAAGTACACAGAAATCTTAAAGAACCTAGGCTAGCAAGCTAGTAATTGCTTTTTTATTTTTTTAAAATGTTTGTTTATTTTTGAGAGAGAGACAGAAAGACAGAGTGCAAGTGGAGGAGGGAGAGAGAGAAGAGGGAGACACCGAATCTAAAGCAGGTTCCAGGCTCTGAGTTGTCAGTGCAGAGGCAGATGCAGGAGCCTTGAGATATTGACCTGAGCTGAAGTTTGGACGCTTAAATCACAGAGCCACCCAGGCACGCCTCGAGTGATTGCCTTTGAAAAGCTGAATTGGAGCTCATAACTATTACACATTCTAATTTCTATTCAGCCCACCCTTCCTTACGGATTTCCGATTTACATCTCCTGGCAACAAAACACACTAAGTTCTTCATATTTAAATCATATAAAAGTAAGCCAGGTTTCTAATTACAACACCTTAGCTTAATTTCTAGGGATGCCATGCCAAAATAATAGTTTAAAAATTATTTTTATTTATCAAAGAAATCGATGTATACAATTGGAAAAGTTATTACTGAATAAAAACAATACAAGCCCCTTCTGTCCCGTTTGTTCAACTATTTTGTCCAGCATTTACACATCCCATATTCCTCCAAATATACATCCCTAGTTCTCATTGGCCTCATCAGTGTGAGGTGTTGTCTTTCATCCTGTCACAGTGTATGGAATGTGCACTCTATAACACCATCTTTCCTTTAACTTTCCTTTCTTCTCTTCTTAATGTTCTAAGATTTTAGATTTAGTCACTATTTGGGGTTTATAGTCAACTCTACACAGTTGAGCATGATAGTAAGGTTTGATTACGTTTTCTTCTGACTTTTTGTTTTCCCTATTTGTCTTGTTTTTCTGTTCTTGTTTTTGTTTTTCATTGACTTGATTTATTTGTATCTTCTCCCTTCCATGGATTCCAGTAGCCTCCTTATCCTGTTTTCACAAATATTCTTGTACTTCTTTATATCCCCTTGGAGACATCTTCCATGGAAACCTTCATTTTCCCGCTCTTTGTTTTGGGCTCTCTTGGCCTTCAACGCAGCTGTCAGTTTGGCACTTTTCCTTCCTGTCTAGGAAGGAAATCTAGGTTATTCCTGTCTTTCCTTTCCCGAGATATATTCTCTGTTTCCTGGAGCTCATGTGCCTGGAGTTTGCCAAATTTTCAGGTTTGAGGACACAGTTCTCAAGACTTCCCTCACTTCCGACACCACCCAGAGTCGGGGGGATTCCCCAAATCACCCTCAAGCTCAATTATTTCCTAGAAAGACTCACAGAACTTATTATAAGCTATTCTACTCATGGCCATGTTTTCTTTTTATATAGGAAAAGGATACAGATTAAAATCTAAATACCCAGTAGTGGAATTACTGGATCATAGGGCAATTCTATTTTTAATATTTTTGACAGACTTCCATACTGTTTTCCACAGTGGCTGTGTAAGGACGCAGGTCCAATCTGACCTGGCCTTCCCCACGGGGCCTTCCCAGCCGTCCAGTGGCCAGTCGCGGCTCACCGCCCTGGTGGAAATGCGCCTGGCAGCAGCGGTAGCTGGCAGGTGGAGGGGGGGCGGTCCCCCGCCCGCCGCAGGTCCGATCCAGCCTTCCCCTGTACTTAAAGCTGAAGGCACCGGCTTCTCCTGAAAGGGCGCACCTTAAGGAGGGACAACTCCTGCTGCGCCCAATCAGGAGAGGCCAGCTGATACCTTTGACCTTTCTAGTCACGCCCCACGTGGAGGTCCTGGGCCCACTCTGATTGGTCAATACTCCAAATATTGTGATTGGCTCCCACAACTGCCAGTATTGATGAGGGGGATAGGGATTGGATCACTGTACTCCTGTCATCATTTCCTGTAACTCCCCTTCCCAAACGCATAAAAGGCCCTGCCCTGCCTTTGTTTGGGGCTCTCTCTCCACGTGGCCAGCTGGTCAGTGGAGTCTGTGAACCCGAGCTTAAGCCCATAATAAAGCCCTTTGTTTTGCAGGCATGACTCGGTCTCCCTAGCAGTCTCTGGTGCTTGTTTTGGGGTGATTTTACAAACTTGGGTACAACAGCTGCACCAATTTGCACCTCCTGGTGGTGCCTTTTCTAAAGAGTAATGGTCCGTCTATGGAAGGGGAGGCCATTGAAAGAAGACAGCTAGCTGGTCGCTTCAACTTCTGTTTGCATCTGTGTTTTTTTTTAATCCTCCAATTCAGACTGTATTTATGACTTTAGTTCAGTCTGACATCCTCCTATCCAGAGAGCCTCTGATTTGCCCTCTCCAAAGAATATGCCTCCAGTTTTATGTGAAGGTGGTGGGGAGAGGAAGTTATCCAATGGTGTGGATAAAATGGTTTCTTGAGCAGGCTTTCAGGAATCTTGTTTCCAGGTCCCTGGTGGCAGGGGGCACCAGGCTATCCCCTCTGAATCATGTGACTTCTCTACCCTGAAGAGCAGATTGTCACTTCCTTTTTGGCAGTACTAGTTTATGACTTGACATTCTTGAGTTGGACAGGTAGGTTTCCACTCCTCAATGACTGTATTTTCTCCCAGTGCCCATTGCAGTTCTAATGAGATTTCTGGATGAAATGTGTTCCATCTTTCACCTTTACTCAGAAGCACTTATTTTATAACTTCTAGTATAAATTGCAAGAACAGATGCTCTCAACACCCCACCCATACGCTCTCAGTGGTTACCTCTGCATGTGAGCGGGGCTTCCTGCAAACAGCTGTGACTCCTCCTGAGGGCTGTTTTTCTTTTCTCCTTTTTTTTTTTTTTTTTGACTTTGGAAGATTGGCCTGTGCTTAGTACCAGAGAGCCAATGCCCTTGGAAGCAACCCCTCTCAGCTGGGAGAACTCAGAATTGTGTTTTACATTTTTCTCCCCACATTACCCAAAAGGATTCTGTTCCAAGTGCCTGCAATGATAACTTTCTAGGAGATAGTACATCTTTTACTGCCTTCTTCCTCCCTGTCTCATATCCTTAGTCCTTTAGCAATCTTTCCTGGAACTGCATCCCAAATTAACTCATAACAATTAAATTCTTGTCTCTGGTTGTATCTGAGGGGACATGCAAGTATATTTCTCTAGCCATTTTTTTCAATCTATTTAGATGTTTGACCTACCTGGCTATTTTTTTTTTAAGCTGGCTCAAAATTACTAGATAATTACAACTTTTGAGAGTTGGAGTATTAATCTTATCCTCAGTGTTCTGGTCCCAGTAACGTAGAGTGCAGTCACAAGAATCCTGTTTGACAGTCCATTTCTTTACAGCAAGTGACCTCCTACTTCAGGAAGGTACTGTGTATCCTCATTGTGGAAGTCATGCATGTTGTGAGACATCACTTGATTAAAGTGTTCTGAGTTTATCCAGGGCCAGTCAGTCTTGGAAGCATCCCCAAGTCTGTGTGCTAATTGCCTTTGAATAGTCTGCAGCATAATAGCAAGGTGAGAGCAGGGTGACCTCAGTCATAAAAAGCCACTAAATCCCCAACGAGTGAAAACAGAAATGCATTACTTCTGTGCAACTCCTATATTTGGGGCAAATGAAGTGATCTCTAAAAGCTTGCTATATAATGAGGAGAGAACAGATAAGAGCCCAGTTCGATGGATATTTATCCCAGGGCAAGGTAAACAAATGTCCTCCCACCACAGTACGAATTATTGAGCTGAAAATTCACACAGGAAACCATATCACTTTATCAACTGATTCTGTTTCTTTTAAAATCCTCGAAGCAAAAGCCCTTTGTGAATTACTATTATAAAATACCTGCATTCTAGAAAGTTACTTAGACAGGCAATGGCAAACCTTAGGGTAATATTGATTTTTGTCATTGAATAGTTCTATAATAATCAATGGGGTTATTTTTTCTTCACAGCAGTAGATATTATCAATATTTTAACTCTCTCTGTTTTTCTTCTCTAATGACCATAATAGGCAATTTCAAGTATTAAAGACCTCTGCTCTTCAGTGGCCAATTCATTGCATTCTCTATCCCCTCTCCCTTAAAAAATTTTCTCAACATAAAACAACTTTTTCTGTTGTGTCCTCTACACAACTGCCACAGACATTTGGAGCCATATGTTCCTGTCTGGTGCACACCATGAAAAAGTGGAGAATGTCAAAATATGGTTTACAGAGTCTCTCAACAGCCACGGAAAATCCTCCATGACATGTTGCTGCACCCCAGACAGCAGTAGAGGCGGAAATCTACCCAGGATGTTGGGGAAGGAGCCTACTGAGTACACACTGTGGCTTCTACTCTTCTCTTTTGGAATCACGTTATGACGCTACTTACATCTCTGCTCATGCCTACAGAATCAGGGCAGTTCTTCCTTATGGTCTTACATAGCTACCTCAATGGTAAGAGCCAAATGATTGAAATGAGATCCTTGAAGCTTAACCCTTCTGCTCAGCCCTACACAAGTGATCTAAAATCCAGGTAGTTTCACCCCAAACCCTTAACCATCATTTAAAACAATTTTTAAAATAGATTATATTCTTCCTAGTTGATGAAAGAGGAAATGGAATCATTAAGAGACATCAATATTTTGTTCTAAATCACAAAACAAATTTACTCTGCTTATCTATTACTTCACTAACTACGTTGTATCTCTTCACAACTTATAGTTTTATTCATCAGTCCGTTAATTTACCAATGTTTTTCTATTCTGAACAAGATATGATGACTTTCTCTTCTGAGGAATTGAGAAGTTGGATATAATTAAAAAATGAACCCAATGTATGGTCACAAACTACTTAGTTAAATGAAATACATGCATTATTTGAAAGTAAAATTTAAAAAAAGTTAGCAATTAAGGTATCTTTGTATCTATTCTTGGAAGTACAATCTTTGTTTCCCTTTTCTCTATCCATCTTGCTCCTGAAACCACATTCTGCCCTATAATTTCAAATATTCTTGGTTGTCTTATTCATGTTTGGTTCCAAAGTTATACTCATTCAATTTGTATGAATGATCTTGGTTGGCTTTAGGCAGATATGGCATGAAAATCCCTAAAAAGATATTGCTGATATTTACTTATTAGTATTCTTCAATTTTCCTCAGAAGAAAAGAAAAGAGAGAGGGTGGGATCCATACATTTAGTTAAAGACAATGATTATATAACCATGTGTGAATTGAGATCATAAAAATATAGAATGGAAGTTTTTTATTTTGCGGCAGCAGTTTGTGGGTCCCAGAGTCGTCACTGACAAAGCTGTCCAAAGTCACAAATACAGTACATAGTTAGTCATGGGAGGTGTTATTGGTTTAAAATAGATTTTTAGTTTGCCTTCCTTTCCTTAACCACGTTCAGAGTTAGAGAAAAGAATGACAAGAACCAGCAGGAAGACAGAACAGAAAGCTAACAGAATTATGGAAGTGTTCAAACAGCTAAATTCATTGCACATCTCAACCACAGAAATATTCCAGGTGATTCTGTTTTTGACAAAACGTGGGAACCACAGGATCCACAACACTTACAAGCAAAACTCAACAACTCTAATAATAGTTGCAGAAGTGAAAGCCAATTTGGATAAAATAAGACATTGACTCAAGTCCTCTGAGGGAAGATTTTTGAACACAAAGTTTACAAAAATTTCATTTTGCCTTTTGGCAAATTACCTTCCTCTTTGCACCTTGGCTCTGGATTTCTCTATGCCTGGGAGACTGGTCCTGCAGCATTGCTTCTCCTTCTGACATCATGGGATGCTTTTTTCGTGTGTGTGTGTGTGTGTGTGTGTGTGTGTGTGTGTGTGTGTGTGAATCATAAAGTGACTAAAGGGTTATTTCACATTCTGGCCATTGACTGAGCATGTACTCCATGGTCCACCTTCCCTGAGAAGGTTGTGGGTAATGTTAGAGGTGGGGTATAAGTGAATTCTGTGTTTCATGGGGTATGCTGCCTCACTGCCTATAGCTTTTCTAATATGATACCCAAAAGGCAGCAGATAAAAATACAACCCTAGTGTTTATCAGTTCATTCTCCAGGAAAGGAAAAGTCAGCATGGTTTGTACAGCATTAATACAAATTATTCTCTATTGTTGCCACTTACATTACATTGTGGTTAAAGTCTCTCATCTAGTTCCTATCCACATGTAATAAAAAACTGAGTAGATTGTTTGTGTTGACACTATTTTCATAATGTGTAACACGGTTCTCCTCTCTGGGTACCAGTAGTCCATTTATTGGAGTTAATTTATTAATTTATTTTTTTAAGGGAGAGAGAGAGAGAGAGTTAGTGTGTGCAAACAGGGGAGGGGCACAAAGAGAGAGAGAGAGAGATTGAGAATCTGAGCATGGAGCCTAATGCAGGGCTCAATTCCATGACTCTGGGATCATCACTTAACCTAAAACAAAGAGTCAGATACTCAACTGACAAAGCCACCCAGGCCACCTTAGATTAATATTTGAATCATGCTTATGCCCATTATTTTTCCCAAGCCAATTTTATATGCCCTTTGTTAACTTGGAAATAATAATAAAATAAATGACCAAAAATTTTTTTTCGAGGGTCAGATAAGAAGGGTGACAGTATAGTTCTAGACATCAAGAGGTGTAGAGTCCGGAGAGGGGAAAACTGAATGTGAAATAAGAAACCTTTGTTCTGTGGCCATGCATCTGTTGGGAAAATTGCTTGTGTTGACCTGTTGGACCTCAGACTCTGCTACTGTTCAATGAAGGAGCTGTGACCAATGTTTCTTAAGATCCTTTCTTTCCTAATTATCTATCTATATTCTACAGGTTCTTCTGTCTTGACTCTTCACTTATTCTCCTCATCAGCTACTCAAAATCTAACAATCAAATTTGTGTTTTAGTAAAGTCACTATATTCATAATGTAGAAAAAATGTGGGAGGGTTGTATGGAGTTGGAGGGCAGATACAGTCAAGAAATGAATGTAGTAATACTTGAGTAAATTGATGGGGGTATGATCACAGACAAAAGTGAATGGAATTAGAAGACATATATGGTATTAAGCAATCCAGTGCTCACCTTGGCAGCACATATACTAAAATTGAAATACTAAGCAATACAGAAGCAGCCTTCCTGATTTGGATTTGGTAAGTGGGGAGAAAGGAGATGTCAAGTGTAATGCTCAGGCTTCTGGTCTGGGGAATCTGTTCAATACCAGTGCCCTTCCATGAGATGGGGAACACATCAAGAGCATGAGCTTTGGGGGACAGAGATAAAAGTTTGGACATGGTGATTTGAAATCTCTTTGGGACATTTTCACTGTTACTGTACACGTAAGGGCTATGACTCCAGCACCACATATCTATGTCATGGAATCTGGTAAAAAATTCTATTCTAAAACTAATTTTGAAAAGCAGTGTAGATTTGTGTGGAAGTTTCATTGGGAAGAATTTCAGCTCCTTATTAAATTGTCTCATCATATTCTTCCCCTTCCTTAAAAAACAAAAACAAAATCAAAAGCCTCTGCCTTTTCCTCTAACCACCACTTCCAAAATATCCAAACTCTGCATCCTTTCTTCACTTAGGCACAAACTTGGCTTGCCAGTGTTGGTCTGGGTGTTTCAGCACATTCTGCCACACTTACATCTCAATTTTGTTATGAAGCCCATTATATTCTTATCCATTATATCTCTCCTCTGTTCCTCTGTTTGAGGTTGAGCCCATCAGGGACATAGTTAGTGCCTTTTATTTTCTTTTTAAAATTAAATGTCAGTCTTCAGGTTAGACTTTCATTAGGTAGGAAATACATATTTATTTAGTGGGGAAAAATCAACTGTATTTAGGCATTAGTTAATTATTTTTCCCACTATACTCTTTTCGTGAAGTTTTCCTAGACTTCCCAGGTTGAAATAATCTCTCCCATTTAGGCTCCCTCTCAAAAAATTAGTTACACCTCTGTTTTTTAAACTCCCATTTATCTCATGCTACATCACATTAAGGTAATACCATATATATTGTATCCCTGTTATGTAAATCAAAGTTTAGTAGTCTTTGTATTATTGTCACCCATTTTATGATTTGATTATGTCTGGTTTTCACAAAGTATGTTTTAAGTACACTTGAAAAGTATAAATGAATGAATCCATGGGCTAGTGTTAGGTCTCTGGGTACTGTCCATGATCTTTCCATTTTATCTACCTCAAAACACCCCTAATTCTGACTGTTCATCTTGTGCAGTGTTCGCTCAATTTCCCCCAGTTTGCTTGATAACAGGGACTGTTCTTCTCATAGTTTGTGCCTTTCATTCCATTTCCTACTTACCCATTTTGCTAATGCTAGTTGCTTAAGATACAGTTACTGAAAGAAACCATGCAAATCACAGTCCTATGGGATATTCTATCTGCCATCTGCAGAATGTCACTTCCACGTTTGAAGAACATGCACCCATAAGTAACTGAACAAAACTTATGATATCTAAGTCAGGAAAAAGGAGCAAAAGCTATTGGAAAGACCACTGGTAGTGTCTACCACCATCGTACATTGCATAGTCTCAAGAACATGTTTAAGATCTTGCATAGGTATGTTCACAAAGAATTTTTAGTATCTCAATACTTGGTCACACTAGCCTGCATGTTTGCTTTTCAGTAAGATATACACCTAAGGATTTTCTCCACTGGAGTACATGCTGTACCAATTACATATGTCTTATAGAGAATTTTACACATTTTCTTAATCTTTTAGTAAAGAAAAACTTCACCAACTTTAAAGTGCAAAACACCCCTGGAAGGCTGGGAAATGGTTGAACTGTACTGAAAAAGGTCTTCTACACAGAAAATAAGAAATTCCCCTTTAATTAGAATGACAGCAGAAATATAGGAAGACAGAGTTTAATGTAATTAAGATTAGGAAATCATTAACAACAGTCATGGTACATTTCTTGAAGACAACACAATGAGGATCTTTTCATTTCAGATGAGTCAATAATTTTTGAAATGCCCAACAATAAACCACCAGAGTCCAGAGTCAAAGCCAAGCGGCAAGGGTCGTTTATTGCAGGTTCGAACCCGGGATCTCCGCACTCTCCACGCCGCCGATAGAGCGGGGAGAGAGAGAGAGAGCCCCGAGCAGGTGATTTACACTTTTTTTATAGGCAGATACAAACAAGTTTGGGGCGTTCCCCAGCCACAGCACAAGCATTGGTCAAAGTTAAGGTTTAAACACTCAGCATCTTTTGCTTGGGTCCCGCCATAACTTGGACACTAATATTCCCTGCCCTGTTATCGGGCTTTCCAGCTGACCTTCCCTGACCATCTGGCCGTCCCCACCCAGCCATCTGGTTGTTCCCACCCAGGGTGTTGCCCCCCAAGCATCAGTACAGAAGCGGAACAAGCAGGGCGGGTCCAGTTTTAATTTTCTCAGAAATAGTACAGACCAGCTAAGTCTTGGTCTGTCTAGCTCTAATTTTAAGGTTTTGGGCTTCTCATTTTATTTTTATATCTCTCCTGAGCCTGTTCCAATTAAAAGAGTATGGAAGATAAATTTGAGGAAGTACTCTATACTTCCCCAGTCTCAACTGCAATGTTTTGTTTGGGAGGGATGTTCGCCACATTAACTTGAATTTCAAAAAAAAAATTGATACTTTAAAAACTAATATGAATGTGGAGAACTGAGAACTTTGAATAAGCAATAGAGAATCCAGGAGTCAGGGATGGTACTTAAAGAATGAAAGATAAGCTGCACCAATTCATTCTGTATTCACTGCTGGTTGTAGGCTTATTGACATTTTTTACTAAAGGAAAAATATTTTACCATGAGCATATCCTAAATCTACATGTTGTATTTAAACTGTAAGTTGTGCTTTGCTATTACATGTCAGGTTTTGTGGCTTTGATTCTCCTAATTAAGCATAAATTTAAGATTAAGGTGCTCAGTTTATTAAGCAGAGAAAACATACATAAAACAGTTGTTCTCCTCGGCGTTAGAAAGGAAGCATTTCCTTGTGTCACATAATACATGTTTGAGGAGAACTTATTTGTTAACATGTGGGTGGAAAGAAGGGAGGTTTTAATTTGCTGTGGTCATTACGCCTTAGATATGGATGTGAGTTACCATCGTTACTGATGGTGTGTGATGGAGGATCAGAAGAGTTTTGAATGTGGAATTTACCCTGGGGCGGCCACTTTGCCAGCAGTGATAATGGAAATTAATGTTTGTTGGGTTTAGTATGAACTGGTTATGTCCTATGTTTTACCTTTTTTTTTTAATGTTTATTTATTTATTTATTTTGAGAGAGAGAGTGCACACAAGCAGCAGAGGGGCAGAGAGAGAGAGAGAGAGAGAGAGAGAATCCAAAGCAGGCTCTACATTGTCAGTGCAGAGCTCAACATGGGGCCAAGCCCATGAACCATGAGATCATGACCCGAGTCAGAGTCTGACGCTCAACCAATTGAGCCATCAGGTGCCTTTGTACGATCTTTTTTTTAAAATTATTTTTTAATGTTTTAAAAGTTATTTTTGAGAGACAGAGAGAGACAGCACAAGGAGGGAGGGTCAGAGAGAGAGAGGGAGACACAGAATCTGAAGACAGAATCCAGGCTCTGAGCTAGCTTTCAGCACAGAGCCTGATGCAGGGCTCGAACCCACAAACCATGAGATCATGACATGAGCCAAAGCCAGACGCATAACCGACTGAGCCACTCAGGCATCCCTGTATGATCTATTTTAATCCTCACAACAGTCTTCTGAGCTAGGTCTTATTATCATCATTCTCATTTTTCAGAAGGCAATTTAAAAGCACAGAAAGGTTAAGCCAATTGCCCCAAATCACTTAGCCAATGAAACGTAGAGCCAAAGAGCCAAGATTCAAATCATGAAGTCTGACTCGTGAGGCTGTGCTCTTCAGAATTTAATGTTTTAGTTTCTAGGTTTATGTTATATACTGTTATTGATGATGCCTATATTCTCTCTCCATAAAACACTTTTCTATGATTGTGAATCTTGAGAC
This sequence comes from Suricata suricatta, assembly GCF_006229205.1. NCBI lineage: Eukaryota > Metazoa > Chordata > Mammalia > Carnivora > Herpestidae > Suricata > Suricata suricatta. The sequence goes on along the minus strand of NC_043704.1, from coordinate 16,367,769 downwards.
AATACAGTTCGATTTTACTTGAGATCCAGGAGCATTTATTTTCCTATTTTGTACCCTTTGATTACATTTCCTACTTCCACACTTGTCTAACAGACATACTAATAATACATGCTAACTTGGAGGTGGAGGCAAGATTCAAACCAAGAAATCTTACCCACCTGACTGTATGTTTTTCACCACAAGCTTCCACCACCCCCGAGAAACACATTATGCCTCTGTTGTTGTCTCCTCATCTATAAAACAGAGTGCAGGCTGAGTCTGACAGTCCTGAAGGATTTTTCCATCCCACTAGTGAAGTCATTGTGTATGGCAGATATTCTAGGCCAACACAGAGCAGAGGAAAATACATCTCTGTATGGAATGTAATGACAAACAGTAATTTACCAGAATGCTCAAGAGTAGGGCTGGTGTTGGTTCCCATTCCCAAAGCTTCTATCCTGAGTCAAGGATTAGCATGTAAATCATTTGGGAAGTAATCCCAGGATGTGCCCTCAGGAAAAGGGTCTGGTGAGAAGGGAAAGAGGAATGGTGTATTATCAAACAAATAGACCACAATGAGGAAGTTATACTATCCCAGAGGAAGGCCGCTGGGACAGGACTTGTTTGGCTAAAGACAGAAAGGGTTTAGGAAAGTACCCAAGCAAAGAAATGCAGACAGATGCTAGCCACCAAGAAAGTTGGACCTGCCTGCACTGAAGGAATCAGGGCAAATGGATACACCTAGACATTTTCCACAGGGATATGCTGACAAACTTAACTTCCAGGTTAAGAGTTATCCTAACATGTTTGTTCCTTCGTTTGTTTGTTCTTCCTGGTAGACTTAATTTTATTTTCTGAAACAGGACAATCTTCTTCCCGGCCTTGGTAAATAGAGTGTAAAGAACACAATTGAATCTCTTTGATGATTTAGTCTATTGCCATCATTTAGTGCTGCTAATATGACCAAAATTTGGGTTATTTCATCTTACCTGAAAAATGGCTTCACATAGCATAATGCCTCAGAGAAAGACTTCCTGATGAAATTTCTGCAAATACAGTGGAGGAATTCAGAAACTCAGATGATGGCTATTATCTTTTCCTGCCTGAACATGGAGGAACGCATCTATCATAAATGCAATTTTAATTCTTTCAGAGCAATGACTTCCAAACCTATTTTTGTGATATCCCAGAGCATTCTTAGGAATGTTATAAATTCATCAGAAAAAAAGAGAAACATAAAAACTAACAAAATCCTGAATCAATACAAATTCAATTTGATTTTGAAAATGTAGACATTGCACGAAACACTTCTTAGGAAGTAGTTCACCTAAAGAAATAACACCAAAATAATAAGTGCTTAAACTTGAAAAGTTTGCTAGTAATTGTTTAATAAGCCGAGAACATGAAAAACATGGTCACTAGAATCATTATGAGGGGAAATACATGTACTGATCAAAATTGGTAATTTCTGGAACTGAAAAAGGAATTCACTGAGTAAAGGAGGAGATGGAGAAATTTTTGTGCACAGGGACTGGACTCTTCTATGACTTCCAAATTTATTTTAGCAAACCAGATTTTGTTGTCCCTCTAGTACCTCTCCACTTCATAAGTGTATTTTGTCACGTGAGTTTCTCTATATCTCTTCCCCCCTCTCTCTCTTTTCCCTTTCTTTCTTTTCTCTCTCTTAGCCAGCATGGGGCAAGAAGACAACTATTATTATAGATGTGTCTCTGTCCTCCAATTCTAAACATTGTTGATTTCAGAAGAGAAATTCTGGGAAAAATCATAGACATATCTCCATATTTCCTGCTTGGCTCTATCAACAAACTTATGAAATGATATCCAATCCTTTTGCATTTTGTTTTTCAGCATCTTTTCAAATGGAAGCTGATTTAATCCATAAGTTATCTACAAAATGTAGCATGACATCTTGTGGTAATGCCAATCTTATTAGAACTGGAAGTTATTTAAGTGGCTTTGTAGGCTCTATGTAAACTAAGTCATTAAAATTCCCCATGGTAAACAGATACTCTGGGTTATACTGACATCTCTTTGGAAGAGAATGCTACTGTCCACTGAAATTCTTTCTTACCTTTCCACTGTAATAAGTATTGTAACTAGAAATATGCCCAGACAAAGACTATATCTTAGTCCTTCTGTAGCTAATTTAGTTATGTGGTGCATAGGAGTCATATAGCTAAATTCTTACCAGGAGGATGTGAGCATAAGAGATGAATTCTAATTCTGGCTCTGAATATTAGAAAATTGGACATATGTTCCTCCACATCTTTTCCCCTACCTGCTGTAAGGAACATAGCTTTGAATGTTCAGATGAAGACAAAGCACCAGAAGGTAGAAAACCCAGAATATGAGCAGAACCCAAGTCCTATGTGACTGCATGACCAGAGTCTTCTGCCAATCTGCTTGGCCTACTGTGAAAGTTATATGAATGGGAAACAACCTTCTTTTTTAGAACCTTTTATTTGGGTGTCTCTTTGTTACAGCAGCTTGATTTTCATATCAACTAATGCAGTCCTCAACGGGTAGGACTGTTTTATCCCCTGGAACTCTACTAGTTATCTCAGAGAAACTTTATTCTCCTCACTAGACAAAGGAGGTCAGCAAACACAGAGCTGATTATTGAAGGCTCAGTTTAAGCATATTGGAACAGCTTATTAAGTATAATATTAAATGTCGGGTAGCAGACACTTAAGAAAACAGCATTACTTTTTTTTCTTTTCTACAAAATGAAAACTTTTATTGATTTGAAAATAACTTGAAATGAGCAAGTGAGATAATTATATTTACATAATTTGCATGCTTATGAATTCACCTACAAACACTTTGGTGGTAGAGATGGGAGATTAACATCCTACTATTTGCTACTAATCTTATTTAATGTCATGATAATCATACGATTCTGGAATTATCAATCTAACAGAGGGTTGACAAAGATGAGACTCAAGTCTTATGACAATGGAGATGGTAGTGATACCAGCAGATAAGGAAGAAAGCATGAAGAGAGGTTAAAAAAGGAAAAAGAAAAGAAAAAATGTGTATGTTTGTCTCTATGGCAAAAAATAAAAATAAAAAATGAAGACAAAAGTTGCCTATTTGATTAATGGGGATCCTAGATCTTGAGGACAGCAGAGGAGAAAACTCTTAGAGGCTGTGTCTTCTTGGGCTGATATGTAAGCTCTCCAAGTAATATCTTCTTGAATGGCCATATTAATAGAATTTAAAAGTTTGTCATACTCATTGTGTTAGTTTCCTAGATTACTGTAACAAATGACCTTCAATTGGGTAGCTTAAAAAATTGAGAATTCATGGTCTTACAGCTCTGGAGGCCAAAAGTCCAAAGTCAAGATGTCCACATTGCATGGTTTTTCCAAAGGCCCTAGGAGAGGATCCTTTCTTGCTTCTCCCAGCATAAGCCATGCATTCCTTAGTTTGTGGCACCAGAACTCAATTCTCTGCCTCCGTCTTCACATGACCATCTTATTCTGGTGTCTGTGTGTCCTGTGTCTTCACATGTGTGTCTCTGTTCTTATTATAAAGTTATCTTCTCTCCTCTTCTATAGACACCAGTCATAATGGATTAAGGCTCCACACTACTCTTACATCTTCAGTCACCCTTTTTTCCAAACAAGATCCCATTTTGAGTTACTTGGGAGTTAAGACATCAACATATCTTTTTATTGGAGACACAATTTAACCCATAACACTCATGATAAGAACCTCATTTTCCAAAATGAAAAATAATATGCTACTAAGATTGGTCTATTTTTTATTCTTCTTTTTAATGTATTAAAAAAGTACTAAAAAACTTGACTCTAAAAGGCATTGAAAATAATCATTAAAATATGTATTTAGAGTTAAACTAGTCTTTTTATTTTAAGAGAAAAAGCAAAAGTGTGTCAAAACTCTAAAAGATGGTTTTCACTGTCAATTCAGTGACCTCTGTATCTGTAAGCTTTCTTCTTTTTCTAGAAATGGCATTGAAGATTGAATGGATCAAAAAAAAAAAAAAAGAAACAAGAAAGACTTAGACATTCTACAATCAAATTGTACCTGGCAAATAAAAGAACTTCAACATGCATTTTAAAAAGATTGTACGTGTGGAATCATATCCATAATGTATGGACTTCAAAGCTGCCAAGGCCACAAATAAAATTCCAATTGCTATAGGTTAAAGAGCATACATTTTTTAATGACTCCTTGAACTGATTTCTTCATAAAGCAATCCAAAATATCACAAAAGCCTTCCAACATTTCTAAATATTAAAGACTAATAACAGTAGATGATTTCATCTTTTTGGTCTTTATGTATTCTATTTGCCCATCTTTCTTTCTTTCTTTTTTTAGTGCTTTGTTTCCTTGCAGGTGCTTTAATATGAAAAGACCTTCCATCTATTTTTTCTCTGTTTCCCAAAGCAGCTTTATTTATATGGGAACCAGTGAAGATTTGGGCAAACCTTCCTTTTCATGAAATTGCTGAGAGTTTTGACAGTTTGGCTGCTAGCCTGAATTTTGTGGCACATCTGTAGTTACAAATACAGAATTTCAATTATGTAAATCACCTTGGCAATGTCTTTTTAAAAGCTAAAAAGAACACTGTGGTTTATCTCCAGTGCACTTTAGTAATATTCTTATGAATCAGATCTGTGCTACCAAAATCAAATTTAAAGCTATACACAGGCCATTTTTTTAAAGGGAACTTTACCAAAGATTTGAGTTCCTCTCAATGAAAGAACAGGCTACCTCATCCACTGTGTTAAAGGTTTAGAAAACAAAGAAAAGCGATCCTGTCTTTATCTTGCTCCCTCCTGTAAAATTATAATCTGAGACCAGATACCAGCAGCAGTGGAATCACAGTGTCCCCCCAAAGCAGGCTTATTCCTTTTTTCTTATTTTTCTCTTTCCCTCTGATGTCAGAATTTACCAATGCATCATCTACATGAGAACAGTCACAGGACTTCATTTCCTGCAATTCTCTTTGAAATTTCCTAGTGGGAGAGATATCGTTCAAATCGGAATCCCTAGCAAGTTCTTGGCATATATTAAATACTCATAAAGGTTTGCTTTTGAAAATGAGAAGCCAGAGAGAATAAAAGGTAGGGGAGGGACTCCAGCCAATGAAGGAATGCTCATTGTAGGAAACCCTAGCCTTCCCACATTTCAGGTTCTTTGGTGATCCCCCTACTGATCTACGCTCTATACCAGTAGAGTATTGACAAGCTGTACCCGTCTCAGAGCGGATCTCTCCTTGCAGTGGCACAGATTTTTCTTTTTTTTTTTGCAAGTACTGAAGGCCATCCCAAAGGACCTTCTTCTCATTTTCAAAATTCCTTTACAAATCATCAGGTTCTCTCTAAAGAGAGCAAATTAAGGTACAGCGCCCTCCTCCCGTACAGAGACCTTGATAGCTGTGTACTTTGGCTGGTTCTGAATCTGTCCACATTAGTAAAATCTATTTTGTAACAAGGGCCATGTGCACAGGGCCCTAGGTCTTCTGTTTTGTGGACTGATGCTTTTTTTTCCCCTTCTCTTTGTAATCCTTGACTTCTGCCTAATTCACATTCTGTCCACTCTATTATGTTGCTGCATGAATGCCTTGCCTTCTACTAGCTGATGACTTTTCTGTTACTTGACCCTGCGGAAACACTTTACTGCCTTTTTGCTACAAAGCAGGACAGGATAATATATCTCAGTCAAAATATCTCATTTCTCTCTGCTGAATGTGTCTGAAAATTCATGTTTCCATCAATAGCTGCTGAAACACCCACTTGGAGAAATACTGAAAATGTCCTCCCTGGGAAGACACTCCTGTCTTTAGCTGCACTTCCCTTTCCCAAATATAGGTCACTGTGGAGGGACCCAAGGCCAAGGGACTTCAGGTGTCCCAAATCTTTCCTAATGGTATTATCTTTAAAGCATCCTCTAAGAAATGTCTTGGATTGCCTCTGTATTGTTACAGCAACTAAATCATTCATTTGCTAATGAGCAACTTCCAGACAGCAATTTGGACACATAATGCAACGTTTTCCACAAAAATAATGTACCTTTAAAGCTGAGAAATCAGATAACCCATAGGTATGGTACCTTTTGCACATACAATACATAGCCCCCCCCCCACCTGATACCAAGAATCCTTTATTCACTCCACAAAATATATTCAAAACAAAAAAAGAAAGTGCTATTTTATCACTTTTAATGAGTGCATCATTTGCTTTAATTGTGCCTTCTGGGTTTTCATTTGGAACTAGTAAATGCCCTGTTGATAGTATGTAATCAAGAAATAGGTTTATTTTGACATTTTAAAGAAATGTTCAGGTGATTTTGCTAATTACTGTTCTTTCTCTTCTTTAAATTATAGAATTATTTAAAACTGGTTAATTCTTTCTCTTTAACCTTGAAGTGAAAAATTGTGATGCTCAGAACATTCTCAAGTTTGAAATTCTTTCTTGGACAACAATATGAAATTATGTTTTCTCAAATTCCATGAGGAAAATATTGAGTGTTACCTTATTATTTAAAAAATAACTTTTGGTCAGAATTCAATTATCACTGTTTTTAGTTTATAGGTATTTTTTCATGAAATATTGCTATCTCTCACTCAGTAGTAGCCATTGAAAAAGAAATAATGATATGAAATAGTTTGAAAGATTATAATTATTTGTATCCCATACCCAAGAATAATGAAATCTTGGTGCTAAACCAAAACAGCTCACTATCCTTATATGATGTCTCTTAATAAGTAATAGATTTCTTTCCATGGTCTGCCAATGTCTAAACATCCTGGCTTCAAGTGAACCTATACAGAGACAGGTCTGTCAAATTATTTTAATGAATAGTGTTTACATTCTGATCTTCAGTCATGTACCTTCTGCAACTTTTACAGTGAGCTATAATTGGAAAATGAAATAGCTAAATGTATGAGTTCACACCCTGCATTGGACCTTCTCTCCACGAAGCATTAAAGTCTTAGCTAAAATCATCCTGAGGTCCTTAAATAAGCTTGCAGCCCAAAGAATATCAGAGGAGGCCCTGTTCTCTGCAGTCTGAACTCCCCACTGCTGCCCAATGTGATACAAATGGACTGGCTCTGAACTACTCCAGTCCTTGAGGCTGACTGTGGCCTGAAAGAGCTTTAATAATAATTAAAGTAACACTTCTTGTAGTTATCAAGCAACGAGCTCTGGGCTAAGTCCTCTCCACATAGATTATCCTTAATTCTTCCAACAATCTAATGAACAAGATGTCATTCCATTCTAGAAATAAGTAAACTCAGGTTTGGAAAACGAAAGCAATGGCTCAAAATTATCTAGTGGGTAAATGTGTAAACCATTATTTGATTCAGAGGCTGTTGTTAAAACATCCAGCTCAACTTTGTTAGCCCTCATTCAACTTCGGGGGACTCAGCTGCTATGCACTTGCAGCATAATGGGATGTACTTGCTTGTTTCAGCTCTGAGAAATGAGACTTGTCTGGTTCCTTTTGTTTTCTCCAAGACCTTGGCTTGTGTTGTTGCTGTCTTGACCTTCTACATTAGACCAAATGGCTTCCAGAGAGACGTCCTTGATGTTTCTTCGCTGACTGCCTCCCAGAACACATTGATGTCACTTACTTAATGCCCTTGATGTTTTCCATTTGCTCATGACTTTGTATCAAAACAACATAAGATCCCATGCTTTGTGGAACTGTGATTTATTTCCTGAACAGGTATCACCTAAATATTGTTTCCTGATTGCCCAAATGAACTTATTTCTAAGACCCATTCTCAATGTTTTCTGCCCCAGTCATCCTTATTGGTTGAACTATAAAGGTAAATATTATAATAGCTTATGAGAACTACTCTGACAGTTATGATTCATTTTCATGTGCCACCATAAAATGTCTACTGAAAAAAATGTAGTAGTCATTATGCAGAAAGAAAGCAATCAGTACTGCCATTGTTCAAATTATTTTAATGCACAGTGTTTACATTCTGATCTTCAGTCATGTACCTTTTGCAACTTTATACGTCATCTAAGAGATGAAACTCACCTTCTCTGTTATCTCCCTAATAACCATGTTTTATCCATTACACAAGTTAGTAAGTATTTATTGAGTCCTTTCTTCTTATCAGGCACTTTTCTAGACACTGCAGATATAAAAATGAACAACAGAACAAGCTTCTTCCTTCAAGAATTAAACATTTTATTTGAGTATAGGACAGGACTGAGGACTGATGACTATATGCAACTAAATAAGGAAGGAAGCAAACAAACAAGAAAAATATTAGATGATGACACGTTCCATGTAGAAGGTTAAAATGAGGAAATGCTATATAGAATGACTACCTTAGCTTGGCAGTTTGAAAAAGCTCTTTTTGGAGAAGTCAGTTTTAAGCTGATTTCTGACTGATAAAATGAAGCCCGTTGTACAAATACCATACGTGTGTCAATGCCATATATACAATTAGATTTTTATCAAGAGTCTTAGTAAGTCAGCAAAGAGGTCTGAGGAGGTGTCTTACACGTTGTGTAAGATACCTGTGAAAAGGAAATTTCTTGTGGGAATTTCCATCACCAAACCTACCTCCTTCTTGACTATGAGTTAGTTGTTCTGTCAGATTGGGTCGTGGTAACTAACCACCAATTACTTGTATTGGACACCATGTGTAACTGGAATAATGTGATCAGTAAATCCATGTATAAAAAGCGAATGTGTGCCTATTTATGGTGCTTTTTACATCATATCACTTGAATCTGTATTTGTAGAAGTGACCTTACGTTTTATTTGGCAACCATATCTACTTCCAGACTTAGGGCACTCTCTGTCTTCTTAGTCCTGTTGTCTTTAGGCCATACCTGGCTTATTTAGAGGTATGAGAAAGGGTGTGAGTACTCAAGCATAGATAATAACATTATTTTACAAAAGCAAATTCTAAGTATCTTAGGCTTACATAATTAAAATATTATTTGTGGCTTTTATTTGAAAAGCTACCTTTTAAAATTAAGTTTTGTACTAATAAGTCTTTACCATTTCTGTGGCAGCAAGATCACAGGGAATTTCAAAATTTGTTGAATTCTTTGCCTTTAAAGGATCACAACACTGGAAAGCACCCTCCCTGTTTTCAGGTAAGTGAGTATCTAAAACATTTGATGTCTATTTTCTTTCTTAAGAGTTCCAAGGAAAGCAGACACTAAAGTTCCGTGGAAGACACCTTTACTGCTTTCTCCTCTGAAAAACAAGACATTGCCTTTTCGTCAAGCTTAAATCTCCTTTATATGTCCATCTGTTGGGCTCTTCGGGGAATTAAAACATAAGTAGTCACCAAATAATTTATGAAAGCTAAGGAATAATGAAAAGTCTTGTTAGTCTTACATCTCTGGGAAGAAGATATGTTTTTCCATTTCCTCAGAATATTTTTTAATGGATTTATACAGACTCTCTACACACTTGTATTCCAAAGTTCTATGGCATAGCTTAAATTGTTAAAAATAGAAACAATAAAACAGACTGCTGACTTCCACTTCTCCCGTAACAGAGTAATTGGTAGCTAACTTGTCCTCCTGCTGAGAAACAACTAGAGAATTGGGGGAAATGTATGCAACAACTGTTTTCTGATATTCATAGACAGGCAGCGGAGGACTGCCGTACCTTAGGGAAGAGTAACAAACTAGGCGAGTGCTACACACGCCGTGACTTTCTGATTGGAAGCATGTTTTGATTCATAGCGCAGGGAAGAGAACCCAAACTAAACATGAATTCTGACAGACAACAAGACAGAAATGAGTATGGAGGAGGCCGACACAGGGAGATGTCAGGCAGATGGCGGAGGGGCTACACAGAAATAGCATCCCAGAAATCTGCATGATTGCTTTGAGTCTTCTGCTGAATGTGAATTCACATATGTGTTGGGAAACTGCATGAGACAAGATAAAGCATTGCCAGGAAGTGCAAGTATTACAAATTCCAGAGTTCCTCTGGGACTGAGTGGTGTGTGAGATTTCACCAGCCAGCCCCAGCAGAGTGACCTTGACCATCAAGTTCATTCAGTAGAGGTTATAGAAATGTAACAGTGTGGTAGTAACAAACGGTGTTAAGGTAAAAAATGTTTTGGCTCCATGTTAACAAACTTTAAAAACAAGTTTTAAAATAATCAAGAAGAACTTCAAACAATTTAACTGAGACAAAACAAAATTCAGTATTCTTGGAAGGAAGAAGATAAAATCTAGACACTTAACAACGTGACATACAATGTTCAGAACTGAGTACACATTGCCAGATTTGTCAAGAAAGAGGAGAATATAACTCATAACCAGAAAAAAAAATTAGTCTAGTGAAATAGTCCTAGATGTGCAGAGAGGATGAAACTACTAGTTAAGAACAGACAACGTGCCAAGAATTTGAAGTCAGGCATGAGTACAAAAAAGAGCCAGGTAGAATTGTTTGGTTGGGGGATGGGATCAAATGAAATTTCTAAAGTTATAATACCTGACATGAGAATTTTTCTGGATGGAATTCATAGCAGATTAGAGAGTGCAATGAAAAGATTGGCAAATTTTAACTATAGAAATAAAAACTAACAAAACTGAAGCAGAGAGAGAACATTTAGTGGTTTCAAGCTCAGAGCTTGAAGCGTGCTTTGGATTCTGTCTCTGTCTCTGTCTGTACCTCCCCCAAATATGCTCTGTCTCTGTCTCTCTCTCAAAAATAAATAAACATTAAAAAAATTAGGGGTGCCTGGGTGGCTCAGCCAGTTAGGCATCCAACTTGGGCTCATGGCTTGTTGAGTTCGAGCCCACCGTAGGGTTCTGTGCTGAGAGCTCAGAGCCTGGAGCCTGCTTCAGATTCTGTGTCTCCCTCTCTCTGCCCCTTCCCTGGTTGTTCTCTGTTTCTGTCTCTGTTTCTGTTTCTCTCTTTCAAAAATAAACATTAAAGAAAAAAGTAAAAAAAAATTAATATAGCTTTAGGAAAGTTACCTGTGGGAAATAACATACAGAAAATAGAAGTCCCACAGCATAAAGTTGAAGATAAATTAAAAAAAAAAACGAATAAATAAATGTTAGCCAGTAGTTTCTAACCCATATAAACTCAAAGAACCAAGATCAATAAACCTAAGCAGGATAAAGGCAAAGAAATCCACACGAAGGCATATCATATCAAATTTTTGAAAACTAGGGTAAGGGAAAAACAACCATAAAAGCCAGTCAAAAAAAATAAAAAATAAGACTCATTACCTACTGGGGAACACATTTAAGAATAATCCCAGACATTCCACTTCAAAACCAGAAAGTAATATGAAATTTTTTAAATTATGATTCTAAGCAAAAGAAGCCAGACACAAATAAACACACTGTATATTTCCACATATAAGACATTGTAGAGTGCACAAAGTAAATTTTAAGTATATGAAACAGATTGTTTGCTCCTGAGGTAAGACAATTACAAATAAAGGTGCCCAAGGCAAATTTTTGAGGTAATGTTGATGTTCTTTATATTGGTTGTGATCATAGGGTTATGTATGTGTTTATAAAAAAATACCGAAGTGTACACTTAAGAGTACACTTTAGCATATTTGAAGTATTTCTTAACAAATGGATTTCAAAACCAAAAACAGACTAGAGGTCCTGTTAAAAGCAACAGAGATAAATGTAAACATGTGCTTTGAACAGATCACCGCAATAGAGCACTAAATTAACTTGTAATTCTTTTGGATGCTAGGTGTAAAAGAAAACAACTTTCAGTTTTTTTTTTTTTTTTTTTTTTTACTATTTAACAACAGAAGTCATAGACATTTATTTACCGAGATACAATTTGTTTTTTTTTCCCCCAAGAAACTAACCAAGGTAAGGAAGGTGGTGATCATCTGAGAGACCTTTGATAACACAATGGCTAATGTTTTAAATTCTGGTTTTAGCAAAGACACGAATACTGTTCAAATAAGTAATGCATGCACCAAACATTTTCATAATAAGTACAAGCATTTTTGAAGTAGTGGAGATAACATGGTTCAGGAACACTTTGATTTCTATATATGTCCTCTAATTCACTAATGCAGTTTATGGGATCTAGGAGAATTCGTAGCTAATATGGCCATTAGACTATCTCTTCAATATCTCCTTTCTTAAATGAGCCTGTGAGAAAAGCTGGATTATAATTAATTAATAATTGAATATTCTGAGGAGAGCTTTGAGTACAGGTATTCTAAATTGTTGGCTGAAGAGAAAGCTATGCACTTTTGAAATACCAGACGTACTAGAAGCAAAGTTGCAGGTTGTGTGAACTTTAACAACTTGAACTTGTATTTTCACACAAACAGAAAGTCATCACATATCAACTCAAATGTAAATAGTAAAAGTGATTAGGTACTGAATCTTTTCTTTCCCCCCTGAAAAAGAAAAAAAAAAACTTTGAATTGTCTCAGTGGTTGAAACCATAATTGCTTAATATTCCAGTATTCTGAACCACATGATTTGAACAGAAAATTTGACCCTTTAACATCTCCGTGCGCTCCTAACACTTCTGAAGTTTGCCAAATCTTTTGAAAAATGGGTTGAAGCTTAGGTCCCGGCCAATTCCACTAAAGCCGTTCTCTCCCAAGGCCCCACTACAAACAGGATGTAGGATGTGGAAATGGACTTTAACCCCAAAGAACACATAAGTTAAGTAATTGTTCTCTGGAATATTTTTTACAGAAAACATTATAGAACCACAAAGTTTGTTAACTTTTTTTTCTGTCATATAGTTTCCTTCTGAACCAGTAAGTCAGTCCACTGTCCCCTTGATGACACTCCTGCTTTTAGCCTTTGTCCTATGATGAATTCGTTTGCATAGCCTATACTAAAAAACGCTAAATAAATTTATTTTAAAATTAGCATGTTAAGCATTCAAAACAACTTGAGAGGAACTTTGATGAATAACAATTGTCTAATGTATTTCATACCTAAATATTAACTATTATTTTTAATATTCCACAATGTTAGCATTGTCTAAATCTGTCAGTTTCCAGTCTAACATTAAGTTAAAACTTCCCTCCTACTCACTTATAATTTTCTTTGTTTCTTTTTCTTTTTTTTTTTTAATAGGAGATTATTCTTCATTCTCTTGAATAGCTTACCAAAAGGAGAAGGCTGAATTGACTCAGGACATTTTTATAATTGATAGAGAAAAATACCCAAAACTCATTTTATCACCTCCTACACAATGCCTTAATATTATCCCTAAGGCTAATATTTTTTGACTCAACCCTATGATTAATCAAATGTTCACTAGAGGGGTGCCTGGGTGGTTCATTTAGTTAAGTTGCCAACTCTTAATTTCAGTTCAGGTCATGATCTCATGGTTTGTGAGTTCGAGCCCCATGCTGAGCTCTGTGTTGACTTGGGATTCTCTCTCTCTCTCTCCTTCTGCCCTCTTGCACATGTGCTCTCTCTCACAATAAATAAATAAACATTTTGTTTTAAATGTTCAGTAGATCTTTTACATCTTTGGTTAGGTTTATTCCTAGGTATTTTGTGATTTTTCATGCAATTGTGAATGGGATCTGTTTCTTGATTTATCTTTCTGTTGCTTCATTTTTGGTGTATAAGAATGCAACCGATTTCTGTACATTGATTTTGTACCCTGCAGCTTTACTGAACTCATTAATCAGTTCTAGAAGGCTTCTGGTGGAGTCGACCAGGTTTTTCATGTAAAGTATCATGTCATCTGAAAAGTGAAAGTTTGACTTCTTCTTTGCCAATTCTGATGCTTTTTATTTCCTTTTGTTGCTGGTGAAGATGTGGATAAACGGGCATCCTCCTACACTGTTGGTGAGAATGTAAACTGGTGCAGCCACTCTGGAAAACAGTATGGAGGTTCCTCAAAAAGCTATCAGTAGAATTCTTCTATGACCCAGCAATAGCACTGCTAGGGATTTACCCTAAGGATACAGAAGTGTTGATGCATAGGAGCACATGTACCCCAATGTTCATAGCAGCACTTTATACAATAGCCAAATCATGGAAAGAGTCTAAATGCCCATCAGCTGATGAATGGATCAAGAAGATCTGGTATATATATATATATATATACAGTGGAATACAACATGGCAACGAGAAAGAATGAAATATGGCCATTTGTACCAAAGTGGATGGGCCTTGAGGGTGTCATGCTAAGCGAAATTAGTCAAGCGGAGAAGGACAGATACCATATGTTTGTACTCATAGGTCTAACAGGAGAAACCTAATGGAGGACCATGGGAAGGGGAAGGGGGAAAGAGAGTTGAGAGAGAGAGGGACACAAATGATGAGAGACTATTGAATACTGAATACGAACTGAGGGCTGAAGGGGGAGGGGGAGAGGGGAAGGGAGTGATGGTCATGAAGAGGGGCACTTGTGGGGAGAAGCACTGGGTGTTATGTGGAAACCAGTTTGACAACAAACTTTATTTTAAAAAAATAAATGTTCAGTAGAAATAGGACACAGTGCTTTGAGTTTCATTAGTCTCTTGTTGATGTGTCCTAACATGGAGTGTGAAGATCATATTATTGGCCTCTCTGTAGGAGGCATCACATGTTAACATAACTCCCTGGTCTGTTTCATCAGATCATACCAAGGAAGGTCCAAGGAGGAGCTGCCATTTTCCTTTCCCATTTTGATTACTTTTTTCCTCCTCCAAAGGCCAGGAAGTGTTTCACACTCCTATCTCAAGAAGCTTATCAAAGGAATTGGTGACATTGTAATAAATCAGCTTCAAAACACCACCAACAAAAAAGTGATTTGTAAAGAGCCGAATGTTAGGTAAGCTTTGCATATGGTGCTTACAGTCCTTGCTTCCAATACAAATGATGTGCCTTAGACTTACTGTCTTTATGGGGACTTGAAGGCGCTTCTCTCTGGAACTTGTTCCAAGGCAAAGAGCTAATTAGTTTCCTTAGAGCCACTGAAGAGGCAAAGGAGAATGGACGGAAGCTTCAGTTTCTTCCCCTGGAAGGGAGAATTTGCTTGCTTGACGAGAATTGGGGATGAGTGCAGACTCTCACTTTGTCAGCTGAAATTAATTCGTACTGAAGCAGAAAGTATTTGGGTGGTATTCGGAATGGCTTTAAACAAATACAGAGAAGCTGAAGTGCTCATCAGGAACTTTTATCAGGGAGAAGTTGGCAATTTTATACTGAATCCCCCGTCTCCTTTTTTTTAACCCCCCTAGAAATTTCATATATATACTTTGCTTGGCAAGATTCTATGGCGGAATTAATAGTCATTTTCTTCCTTTTCTCCCTTGCTGGGGAGGTGGAAAAGGGAGGAGGGAGTAGAGGGAGACATTTAATACATACGATTATGATACTGCAATCCTACACAATAAAAATAGTTTAATCAAATGAATAAAACTCTCTTTCTTTAAATATACAGGGACATAACTATTTAATAAGGCTCTTCAAATGCAGAGGCTGAGGTAATTTAAGCAAAGTAGCACTGGTTGCATAATTAATGTGACTATTCTGGCCTCGAAAACAGTATTTTTATTATAAAGCTCCTTTTATTTCCCCAGCTTTTAGGATTTTTCCCACATGCAGTACAGTGTTTTGCATTGAACTTGGAGTGAATGGATTCATCAGGATTGAAATCATTTTATCTGTAAGGGTGTTTATATTTTTAGGCAACCCATAGGAATACCTAACGAGCAGCTTAATGGACATTAAGGTAAAGCATGTGAATCTCAGTTTAGCCCCTCATTTTTATTGGGGTCTGTAACCATATGGGCCATCAACTGAAAAAGGAGTGCTTTTGGAGCAAACAGATTGCTGTATATATTGGATACAACAGAATTTTAAACAACAGTCATAAGCTTTGTCCTTCTGCCGAGTCAGAACAAAACTGATTCGTTCTCTCACTGTGAAATTCTGTAATTCCTTTGACCTCAGAAAGTAACAAAATCATTCTCCCTCAAAGGAAAGGCAGCTATGAGAACTGAAATGAACTTGACTCTCTGGCTGTTCTTACTGGGATAAGAGTTGGCGAGGGTGAGAGAGTGGCAAGGATCCCGCTGCCCTAAGTCTGGTGGACAGAGGTGATGCGGTGGAGCACAGAGCTAGAGCACAGCTGGAGAATCTACATACACAGCTGATGAATCCCCATTTTACTCCAACATGGGCATGAAGGGGAAGCCATGTGCCCTTCCTTTGTCCTGTGGGCAAGTGACATGTACTAGGCAAGGGGCTTGAAAGAGTTTGGCCAACCTACCAGCTTGCAAAGACCACACTCACAACCACATGACTCTTTTGTATCCCTTTGGTTTGGTTAAGATAATGGTGTTGTTGGAGGATGCACAGAAGGTTCAGGAATTTCTGGGTAGGGAAAGTTTAGGCATGACAATTTGGCTTGAGAAGTGATTAAGAAAAGCATGACTCTGGGGCACGGGGGTGGTTCAAGCGGTTAAGCATCCGGCTCTTGATTTCGACCCAGGTCATAGTCTCACGGTCTGTGAGTTCCAGCCCTGCATGGGGCTCTGTGCTGATGGCCTGAGATCCTCTCTCTCCTTCTCTCGCTGCCCCTCCCATGCTCACACACTCTCTCAAAATAAATAAACCTTAAAAAGTATAAAGAAAATGAAAAGCATGGCTCTGAAGAGGCATACAATGTTTACTCAGAGTTTACATTAATTTTGGAGTTGCCTTTGATGGCTGGAGCTCAACATGTTAAAGAGTCTACCTGGCAGCCAGATTTCCAAATTTTTTTTAACATTTATTTATTTTTGAGAGAGAGAGAGAGAGAGACAGAGTGTGAGCTGAGTCAGAGAGATAGGGCGACACAGAATCGGAAGCAGGTTCCAGGCTCTGAGCTATTTGCGGGGTTTGAACCCACGAACTGTGAGATCATGACCTGAGCTGAAGTCTGCTGCTTAACCGACTCAACCACCCAGGCGCCCCACAGCCAGATTTCTAGATCAAGCACAAGCATTGGTTTGGTGTGTGTGTCTCAGTGGGGCAAGCTGTATTGATGTGTTACTTCCATGTTGCTATTCGGGCTCGTCCCTGGCAATACCCCTAGATGAATGCCCTTCTTCTCTGCACACTTGGGGTCAGGAGTTTATGTTTAGTACCTCTGTGCTCTCCCCCAATTCTAATTTCCATCTTGGCTCTTGTATCACTAAATAACAGACTATATGACACTCTGTGCTGTTTAATCCCTTAGGAATGTTTTAGTGCTCTTTGAAATGTCCCTGGGAGCCAGCCAGTTGCCATTACTTCTGTTGAGCCAGTCAGGAAACTGAGGCATAGTGAAATAAACTGTTCTGTCCAAAGAACTAAATCTTGCAAGCATACAATTGAGTCTATTAAATTGCATTCATACATTCCTGGGAGAAAAATATATATTTCCTCCAAAGGGATATTTAAAAGAAGTAAATGTTTATTATTTATTTATAGATACGAAAAACTTAAAACTCTTTTATAGAAACTATGCATCTTTATCACTCTCCCTAATATGAACAGCAGCTCTTCTTAATGTAAATGGCCATGAAGGGAACTTCACAAAGTCTAAAATATTTAAATGTTATTCAACAAAGTAATAAAATCTTGAATGTGCACGGAAACTTTATTTTTATGATGAGGACACGTATGTGGGTAACAGATCTTATTGTTAGGAAATTTTCATTAGGATTTCTTTAAGGTAAGTTTTCTTTTTCTTTTTTGGGACTTTAATTTCTTAAGGGCTGAAGGATTTATATTACATTTAAGGGAAAGGTCTGCGAGATGGCTGCTTATCACTGAACCGTAGCATCAGAGTACTTCCGTCTGCTTTGTACAGTTCAATTACTTTAATTTGAAGTTAGGAGGTGGAGGCACCCAATGCTATCATTACTGAGATGTTAGTAGGAAGCTACCTAATCAGTGCCATACATTAAAGACAAACACGAGCGAACTCACATCCATTGAAATAAGCTTTCTCTACCAGTCATATTTTCTTACTTTCAGTTCCTAATAATATTCTTTACATAACAAAATAACAATTGTAGCCTGGGAAACATTTGTGAGATTTGATTGCAACCAAAACGGCCCTTCTAAAATGCCTTGAAGAAGAATTTATTTATTGATTTTTTAGACTCTGACTGGCAATGGTATCACATATCTGGTCCATGGCATCATATTTCACATCTGAGTTTTACAACTATGAACTTCAACGGTGAGTGGTATATTTCAGGAGTCACAGAATTTATCAGTGTTGTGTGATCATGTTACACAGCTTTAAAGTAGAGGTTTTCAACCTCAGGACCACTGAAATTTTGGAACAAGTAACTCTTTCTTGGGTGAAGAAGATAGGGGATGAGAAGTATCCTGAGCATCATAGGATGTGCAAGAACATTCCGGGCATCTCTACACTAGAAACGAGTACAGTTGTCCACTTTTGACAACCAAAAATATCTCCAGACACTGCCGAATGTTCCCTAAGGCTCAAAGTCAACCCTGGAAGTAAGCGTGCTAAAAGATGGTGGGTCCCTGAGAAATGGGTTGCATATATCTACTCCCCATAAGGCAGAACCAGGCAAGAATTGTGAAATCCTCAGATAAGGTTGAGGTTCCAAGGATGGAAAATACCCCTGACTTGCATTTGGGGTGGTACCTGAGAAGACAGCAAACTTCATAGAGAACCCTGACACAGTGTGGTTCTGGAGCAAAGACCAAAAAATGCCTTTCTGAGTCAAGAGGTCAAGCCAGACTCAGGATCCCTGAGCACCTCAGCACAGGATTGAAAAAAGAGGTGCCTGGTTGGCTCAGTTGGTTAAGGGTCTGACTCTTGATTTCGGTTCAGGTTATTATCGCATGGTCCACATCAGGCTTTGTGCTGGGTGTAGAGCCTGCTTAAGATTCTCTCTCTCTCTTCCTCTGCCCCTCCACTCCTCTTTGGGCCTCCCCACCAAAATAAATAAATAAATAAATAAGTAATAAAGAAAAAAAATCTCCTGAGATCTCAGAGTATGCAAACAGATGCCAAGAATGGGAGCCTTGTGGTCAGGGGCAGATGGGATCTGTGGGGACCAGGGATGCCAACAGCACAAGGTAATGATGTTTAGAACTAGCTCCTGTTCATTCTCTCACTACAGAGCTGATATACTATAGATAAGTCATAAAATCAATTAAATCCAGTACCTTAAAATGAGTGAGGATTAATTATTCTGAACTAGATGGTATAACATTTTAACCAACCCAGAGGACTGGAAACAACAAATGACGTTAAACTGAGTTACCAAAAAGTCACATCTTTGCATGCACTTCTTCTTGGAGCTTTATATCTGCTTTATGCTGATATGGTATAAGGACTTGTTGAGACGCCCTTGTAGGGTGGCCAGCATGTAAATGTCTCCTGTCCCTGAGTCTCTTCTCCAGCTGCTCAAATCAGGCAGCTTTGTTGTGTCTGTATTCTTTCAGAGTTAATTGTTTAATCCTTGAGCTCAGCAGCATTTCAGAAGCCACAATTTTGACTACTCTCATCTTCCATATCTTTGTAGCCTGAAATCATATATTTTACATGGAGGAAATGACAAAGATGTAGAAAGAAGACATGCATGGGAAACAACAACAAAAAAACACTAAGACTATAATATATATGCAATTTCACACCACTATGTATCCTTATAAGACTTTTAGCAGGATAATAACTAGAAGGACAGGACCTGAGACACCAAACCACCTCAAAATGCTAAGCTCTCTGGACTGAATGTAGGTAGACGGTAACCAAGAGAGGTAAAGTGTTAGAGTAGGAGCTGCAGGTGTAGCAAATAAAAAATAAGATGCCCAGTTAAACTTGAATTTCAGATAAACAACCTACGATTTTTTGGTGTGACTATGTCCCCCCCAAAATATATGAGAGGCACTTAAAGAAATTTCTCTTTACCCAAAATTTAAATATAACAGAATATTCTGTATTTTATCTGGCAACTCTAGTCTCAGAGAGACTGAGGTGGGTTTGGAGCACTGGGTAATTCAGGCCTTTGCTTGCATAAACCAGAAACTCTTTCACTTTGTAGTCTACTCTCCCTCTGCCTGTCTCTCTCTTCTTCCCTTTGTTTCACTTCTGAAGGTTCCTGATATCAGACCCAGTGACCTGTCAATTCCTTCCTTGCTTGGCTTATTATGATAAAGACAGTCTCATGGATTTTTCTATATTCTGGACCCAGAACAAAGTGCAACAGGTCACTTCAGGACTTATAAGGGTTTTAACTACTACCACTACTATTACAAAAAGATAAATAGTCAAAAAAAGATTCTTTTCCTCTTTTCTCTCTCTCTCTCTCCCCCTCTCTCTCTCCCTCTCTTCCCGTTTCTCTCTCCACCCAAAGCCTTTAGGAAAACCCAGGCGGTGCAGATGATTATGACTGATCATAGCTATTCTGAACATATTTTATTAACGTTATAGTAGAAATAACAAGAGTCTAGGTGTCTTCTCTCTGTGTTTGATAACTTTATTATTTTATTTTATTTAAAAAACATTTAAAATTTATTTATTTTGAGAAAGAGCAGGTGGGGGAGGGGTAGAGAGAGAGAATCCTAAGCAGGGTCCTCACTGTTAGCACAGAGCCTGATTCAGAGCTTGAACTCACAAATGTGAGATCATAACCCCAGCAGAAACCAAGAGTCCTAAGCTTAACCACCTGAGCCGTCCAGGAACCCCAGTTTGGTCACTTTAAATGAGAACTATAGGGGGCTGAGGGAAGATGGGCAGGACTCAGAAAGCCAATCAGGGTAGGTGGTGCTGCTTTGGAGACTTAAGGAACAGGGTGACTTGGTAAACTAACGGCCCTGAGGAGAGCAGAAGAGGCCCCATCCCCCCCCCCCCATTCTCCACTCCACCTCCCTGAGCAAAGGGGCGGGGCTAGGGTCTCTAGGAGGGTTCCAGAATGGGGAAAAGGTTTGGAGCAAGTAGTGTGGGCAAAAGGACTTTTAAGCAGAGAAAGCAGGGAGTGAGAAGGCATCTGTGTCTGTCCGCAGCTGGTGGTTCTTAATAGCACTTGTAGAAAGGAAGGCAAGTCACTAAAGCATACGTAAGTTTGAACCTCTCAGAATGTGCGTAAATGCTTATTTGTGGCACAGTTGGATCATGATAGAGGAATTAAAACAAGAAATAATGAAAGACCAGTGTTGGCTTAGTGAATACTAAGTTACTCCAATCAGCCTACAAGGTGAGTCATTGTATAGGCAAGATAAGACACTATAGTATTTTATGTGCATTCCTCTGTTATTTTTTATTTTTATTTTTAATTTTTAATGCTTATTTTTTATTTTTTATTAATGGTTTATTACCAAGTTGGTTTCCATATGACACCCAGTGCTCTTCCCCACAAGTGCCCCCCTCCATAACCATCATCCCCCCTTTCCCTTCCCCCCTCCCTCTTCAGCCCTCAGTTTGTTCTCACCTTTCAAAGGTCTCTCATGATTTGCCTCACTCCCTCTCCCCAACTCTTTTCCCCCCCTTTCCCATTCCTGTGGTCTCCTGTTAGGTTTCTCCTATTAGACCTATGAGTGACAACATACGGTATCTGGCCTTCTCTGCCTGACTTATTTCTCTTAGCATGACTCCCTCAAGGGGCACATGTACCCCAATGTTCACAGCAGCACTTTCAACAATAGCCAAATCATGGAAAGAACCTAAATGTCCTCCAACTGATGAATGCCTCAAGAAGATGTGGTATATGTATACAATGGAGTACTACATGACAATGAGAAAGAATGAAATCTGGCCATTTGTAGCAAAATGGAAGAACCTAGAGGGAGTCATGCTAAATGCTTATTTATTTTTGAAAGAGAGACACACAGAGTGTGAGCAGGGGAGGTTCAGAGAGAGAGGGAGAGACAGAATCAGAAGCAGGCTCCAGGCTCTGAACTGTCAACACAGAGCCTGAGGCGGGGCTAGAACCCACAAACTGTGAGATCATGACCTGAGCTGAAATCAGCTGCTTAACTGACCGAGCCACCCAGGCACCCCTGTTCTTTTTTTTTTTTAATTGTTTATTTATTTGCCTTGAGAGAGAGAGAGAGAGAGAGAGAGAGAGAGAGAGAGCGAGCGCAGTGGCAGAGACATGGAGACATAGAATCCCAAGCAGACTCATGCATGACCTGAGCTGAAGTCAAGAGTTGGATTCTAACTGACTGAGCCACCCAGGTTCCCCATCACATTCCTATGTCCTAACTCTTCCTTTCTGTAGGGCGACCTGCTATCTCTTATATGCCATTGGTTTCTATTTTTATCACTAGATGCAGATGATGTTAGCTGTTTTACTTTGCATATGGACAATATTTTAAAAAAATCTCTAATTTCTTCAATAAAAAACAAGCCCACTATTACTAAAAGCCAACTGTGCTGTCTATGTGTAAGATGTTGTCCTGGGCAGTAGCGCTTGTGGGGACTAAGATTTTTCTAAAAGATAGTAAAAGTGTAGAGAAAGAATATAACCAGGAGGAATGGCTCTCTCTTCTATCCCTGCCTTACAGTTTGTAGCTAAATTACAGCCTTGGTTAGATCGCATGATTGCATTGTCACTGTTAATGCTAATGCTCAATGTTTCTTTACAAACTTTAAGTGGACAAAACTTCACATGGGCAAAAGATAATAGAAGGAATTAGGTTTCAAAAATTGGAAGCCACTTTCTTAAGCGACATGGGAGACAGCAGATTTGCAGAAAGCATATCATGTTTCAGCTCCCATAAACCATCTGAGGCAATGCCAAAATAAAGACGGCAATTGGAAGGCTCTAAATGATGTCAGCTCTCTATGAAATACGGTGAATTGCTTGCTTTGCACTATGTCAGGAATGAAGATAACATTTCTAAAAATGTACTGGGGGGACACAGTTGAACTCTGGCGCAGAATACAAAATTTCAAGTTTAATTGGAAGAGCAGAGAGAGGAACGAAACAAATAAGCTGGAGATGTGCACTTGCAGCGCTGTGCTGACTCTTACGGACATCACCGATTCATCCCAGGCTTTCATTGAAGTAACATGCAACATATGATTAACTTAATGGGAAAGATCGAGCAATTCAGCCAAGTTTCTGTGTAAGACCAAAGCATGACAAATATATGAAGCTGCAATTCTTGTAGCACAGATGTAAATTTTTTCGAGTACTTGCATAGGAGGACATGTAACAAGATGTCAGAAGAGTCAGTTGAAGTAAATAGGAATTCAGTTAAGAAAAGAATCAAAGATTCTCAGAGAAGCAGAAAAACACGAATGCATATAGGAGTGTTCAGTGAAGCCTCTCTTCTCATTCAGGCAATTGGTTTGCTTTCCCATAGTGCTTTATACACATGCCCTCTTAGGAAAACCTTGTTCACACCATGAAGCCCTGTGCACCAGGCCTTGTCCATTACTGCTTTA
The DNA here is from genome assembly GCF_006229205.1 of Suricata suricatta. Classification (NCBI taxonomy): domain Eukaryota; kingdom Metazoa; phylum Chordata; class Mammalia; order Carnivora; family Herpestidae; genus Suricata; species Suricata suricatta. Next base: position 16,344,444 of record NC_043704.1, on the reverse strand, counting down.
GATCTGTGGGCTTTTTCATTTAGAAACGACTAGTGATGACTGGCATATTCTATTGTAACTTATTCGTAAAATATCTGCTAAGGGTTTTCCTCGCTTGCCAAACAACACCTCGGCTTGTAAATTAACCCATTGCTAGAATTTGGGAGGAATTTTAAATAATAATGGAATGTTCAATAAGTAAAAGTAATAGAAATGAATGCAAAACACAGGAATGGCCCATACCCACTCTGCTCTTCTCCCCGGTCTGTCCTTGGGATGAAAAAATCGGACCGTCTGCTGTGTTGCGTGTAAACCAGAGTAGTTCTGTCCTCATCCCACAGCACCTTTCTTCACACACAAAGACAGCAGGTTCCAGTGATCATCTGTGCCAGAAATAAGGATTGGGTATTAGCAGGAAAGGATGCCTATAACGAAACAGAAGGTATTGTAAGGATGCAGGTCTGAACCCAACTGACTCTAATCATTAGACAATAGAAGGGCACACGTTGCCCAAAGCAGGAGGGAACACCCTTGTAACACCCAATCAGGAAAGGCCAGCTAACACCCTTAACATTTCTAAGGGCAGGCCTAGAAGGCTAGTCACGCCCTATGTGAGGGTCCTGGGCCCACTCTGTAATTGGTCAATACTCTAGGTGTTGTGGTTGGCTCCCACCAAAAGTATCCAGGAGTGGTTAAACCTGCTGTCAATATACCTGTGTCACCATTTCCTGCAACTCCCCCTTCCCAAAAAAAGCCCTACCCCACCAGGTTCGGTGTTCTCAGCATGAGTCCACTGGGCTGGTAAAGTCTGTGAGCCAGAGCTTAAGCCTGGCCAGCCTGAACTCGTAAGAAAGCCCTTTGCTTTTGCATGCGTGACTCGGTCTCCCTGGTGGTCTCGGGTTTTTGGGGGCGATATTGTAAACTTGGGTATAACAGTATCACTTGGAAAATTGAGGTTTGTTGGTGGAAGTGGTGATGGGAAAAGTGATATCAACAATGCATTCGGAAGATTGTTATTTTACAAAATCTTGTGCTGCAGACCAGCTCAGCCAAATGGATTCCTATTAGATAAAATCTTAGTAGACAGTGGGAAGTATGAATACAGATCCACATTCAAGTAGTGAGAGAGGGGTGTCAATGGAAAACACACTTTCTGCTTATTGACAAATAATGGTACAAATAAATCTCTCCTTGCCTGATATGTAGTGAAGATGTAAAGAAAAAAAATTGAAAAAAAGTCTGTAAATCTAAATTAAACCCTAAGAAACAATGTAGTAGAATAAGTGAAAACACTAAATATTTAGAGAAAAGATATGTCTTTAAAAAGATTTTTTTTAATGTTTATTTATCACTGAGAGACAGAGAGAAGCAAAGAATGATCATGGGAAGGACAGAGAGAGGGGGAGACACAGAAGCTAAAGGAGGCTCCAGGCTCTGAGCTGTCAGCGCAGAGCTCAACATGGGACTTGAACTCACAAACCGTGAAATCATGACCTGAGCCAAAGTCGGATGCTCAACTGACTGAGCCACCCTGGAGCCCTGAGAAAGGACATGTCTTGACATCTTCAAGAAGATGCACAGAAACAAGAGGTGAGATGAATGCCCAGGCTCCGTCTGTGTGCTCCAGGAGCAGAGGCAGAGAGCAGCGGCTGAGTAGGAAACTTCTGTAGTTAGTATTCCTTGTAAGAATTCCATACAGGACAGAGACCAGAAACAGACCACTGCCTGACATTAGGTTCTAGAGAGTGCTCTTCTACCCTTGAAAGGAGGCTTATAAAACAAAAAAGAGTTCTATGTCTGGATACACAGCATATGGAATTCTCTGGTCTTAGCAAAGTGGGAGAACAAAGAGCCTCCCAAAGGAATTGATTTGCTATATCCCAAGGACACCATATAGCTGGAGGCAAAACAAGAAGTCAGCAAGAGAGAGCCCTAAGCAAAGGGAGACAGACCTCCCCACCTAAAGGTCTTGAAAACAAAAAGAAGAAAATCTATCAATAAGAATGGCAGCTAACAAAATGAATAACCAAAACATGAATGTACTTGAGTTGACCTTGATTTTCTGGGACCGGTTTGTCAGAGACTTTAAGTGTTATTAGGACATTCAATGAAGGAAAATTGTGTTATAAATAAACAAAAAAGATAAGTAGAATGAAACAAATAAGTAGTAACAAAAAAGATTTTAAGTTGTCAATGAAATAAAGGAGACTCACTGAACAATTGAAAAAGCATGGAGAATACATTTAAAATTTCTAAGATGTACTGAGAAAAATTCCAGAAACAAAATACCCAGGAAATGGCCAGGAAGCCAGACTTCAAAATAAAAGTGCAGGTTTGTTTCTGAGTTTGTAATAAAGAAGTACTTGAATCCATGAGTACAGAAAAAAGTATATTACTATGTTTGTAGATAAGAAGACTTAAAATAATAAAAATTGAAAGTGTCTCCAAACATATCTTTCAATCTAATATAACTTAATTTAAATTTTATAGATATATAAAATAATATAATATAATATATTTAATATACTGTAAATTTAATATCATATTTAATATAATTCCAACTAAAATTCCAGCAAGGATTTTTAAGGAACTTGATATGATGATTCTAAAATCTTTGTGTGTGCTGAATCATACCATTATTAACGTGTTTACATTGGGAACGAGGTTTGCCTGTACCTCCTGCCCTGTTCATATGGCTCCTTTAGAGGCGGCCTAAGGAGAAACTTGTGAAAAGTTGAGAAGCAGAAGTAAAGCAGTAGCCATTACTTTCTCAAGTACCTTGGTTGGATGTGGTGAGAGACAGACACAGTAGTGCTTGTCCCATTTCTCATATGCTTTGGGGCAGCTCTGTTTCATGACTAGTAGTTCTGGTTACCAGATGTGATGTTGGGCACATCACTAGATGTGGACCCAAAATGTGGACCCAAAAAAGTAAGGGCTTCTCAGAATTCTCTACTAGCGTCCTCTTTATCTTCCAATTTGGGGATAGATGTGCTTGGCTTCTAGGTGGTTGGTCTGGAACCAAGAGGGCTCGGCTCTTCAGTTCTGTCATTGCATGGTGTCAGCTGGGGCATCTAGGGGCAGAGAGCCCATTTTTGAGGCTATGGCACTCACTCTCCTATCTGGTGCCTTGGGATCCTTGGCTTGTCTGTATCCACATGGCTTCTCATCACCACATGGTTAGAGCTTCTCACAACCTGGTTGTTTCATGATGCTTACTTTTTACATAGCAGTTGGATTCTACAAGGCAGGAAGACATCATACTTTCCCAGTTCTTTCTACATTTTCCCTCACAAAAGTTTCCCCTAATACTGCCTTGCATGTCTCATCTTGTCATAATGTCTATTTTAAGAAGGTCCAGGTCCATACGGGCTTCATTCCAATAAATTCAACAACTTCAATGCAATGGACCTATTCCTTGAAACACACAAAGCACATGAAAAACATAGCTTGAATGGCCTTAGAAAAATTAAAGAAATTAAATTCAGAGTTTAAAACTGTCAAAGAAAAATACAAACCCAGATGGATTCACTAGTGAATTCTACCAAACATCTAAGTCATAAATAATACTGGTTCAACTCGTAAGAGGAAGGAAGAATTCCCAAGTCATTTTAAAAGGTCAATGTTACCCTGTTATCAAAAGCAGACAAAAGCAGACCAATTCTTAATGGATATATACATCAAAGTTCTTAAAATTTTAGCAAAGTGAATCTAGCAATCTATAAAGAGGATAATACACATGAATGGCAATTTTATGTGTCACTTTCACTAGGCCACAAGGTATCCAGATATTGGGTTCAACATTATTCTAGATGTTTCTAGGAGGGTGTTTTTGCATGAAATTAACCTTTAAATCGGACACCACATCTGCTGACAGCTCTGGCAGGTTGACCATCAAACTCATTTTTGCTTCTTTAAATTAAGAACAGTAAATTTCCAACAATAAGGAAAAGATTTAAAATGCTAAGTTTCAAACATTTATGCTTTTCAGTAGAGCTAAGTCATGTGGAAGATAAAACATCCTCATTCATAACAATTTTAACATTTTCGAAATCAGTGCTCGTTTTCTCAGTTAAGAAATATAATCTGATAAAAAGAATGAGTCGCTTCTTTGAGGTATTGTTTCTTTGATTCATTTCCAGAATGCAGTGCCCTGGACACTTGTGAATTTAATTACATCGCTCTACAATCCATTCAATTTAGTTTTTGAGTTTCAACCACTTGCTTTTAAAATAATCTTTAGAGCATCACCCAATTTTGTAATTGTTATTTATGACCTAGTTTGACTCCTTGGAGGGAACACAGCTTTTGAGAAACATGATGATGAATGGAAATGGTCAGTGTCATCAAAATCAGCATTGGGATCAGCATTAATTAATGTTAATGGGATCAGCATTAATTAATGTTAATTCTGCAAGTGTTGACATCACTGCAAATATTTGCATGATAGGAAGAACTTGCAAATTACTACATAAAACCACTTGGTCTAATTGTGCTGTACTTCATTGGATGCCCCCATGGATCATCCAACTTATGTTTTCATAGGTTCTAAGAATCCGTCAGACCTGACATGCCTTCAGTTTCCTCTCTCCTGAAAGCATTATAATTGTGACACACGGGATGGCAGTCAACATTGGTCACTTTTGCAATAGACAGCTGCCCAGTTTGTATTCTTTCTTAGTACACTTGGATTATGCTATGTACTTTCAAGTGGTAGAATTGATGTTCAGATATCAGCAATATACAGTATTTTCTTTGTACTTTTGTTCCATGTAACTGCAATTATTCTTTGTCAAATATATTTTTCATCCCACTAGATGTAAAAGTTTATGGTGTGCACAGTCATGTGATATTGATTAAAGATTTCACTTTTATGAAGATAATTAGAAATCACTATTATACATGTGTCACCAATCCTTTAATTGTTTTGATATGATAACTTGTTGAAGTATAGACATTTCATATTGCATGGTTTTTGCATAAGAAATCTTGTGTATCCAAAACTAAAAGGGCAGCCTACTCAGGGAACTACAGTAAGGCTTTATTCATTTTTTAATGATTTTGATTTCCAAAAAGTTCCCCAATGTGTATATCAATATCTTTGTTACTATAATTTTTCTTATTTGAACCTAAGCAATTTACACTGTTCAATAATAATAATATATTATTTTGTAAAATAGTGCTGGTAATCTATTTTTATATTTTAAGGAACCATAGCAAACTCATTATAACCTTTTGTCACTCTCAAGTTTTTCCCCTATTATGTGGGAACCTGAGCCTAAGTAGTATGAAATACTCAATTTAACATTAAAGATTTATAGATACACAATACTCATATTTATGATGAGCATGTTTATCTAGATCAAAGAGAAGCTCTGGGAGAATTGATGACGAGCTGCAATGATCACATTTGTCAGGGGCTGGAGGACCAATGGTGAGGATGTTATTTGTGTTTGAAGTTCAGCTCTCAACGTAGAACCTCAGAAACCCGACATTTCTTTTGGAAACTATTACACATTTTCACCTGATTTCTCCATGTCATGTAGTTAGCCTCAAGCCTGTATCATGGTGGGGCAAATAGACTCCATAGAAGCCACACCGTCCTACCAAAAAAAGACCAGGCCATTAATTCTGGGAGCAAGATCAAATCTTTAAAATAATTGCTTAAAAGGTATTAAGGCGCTACATAGTTCTGCGCCAGGCTAGTATCTATTGGCCTGGTTGTGTATATCTCTCTCAAATCCATGTTCAGTGTCACCCTGTTGGTGGCTTGAAATCAGTCATGTGGGAACACTGAACTCAGAACCATTACAAATCAGAGCTTTTAGAAACATAAACACAGCAGTGCCCTGATCCAAACTTTTTGGGTTAGTTGTCCCATTCATGACAAATATAGAGAATTTATGAGTGATTGATTATACAAAGCATGTAGAAGCAAATTTTTAAAGAGAAAGAATATGTGATCTTAGAGACTAAATCCTTTGCTTTTAGAGAGTGTATCCCACATTTGTCCATGTGGTAATTTGAGGACTGATTTTATATAGAGGTCTGTGTATTTCAGAATGGCAAAATGCCGTATTTATCACAGTAGTGTTCAGTGATTTTTCAGTAAAAGGGACCATATAATAGATTTTTATAGTTAAAATTTAAAAATTAAAGGGGAGAGTATTGGGGCACCTGGGTGGCTCAGTTGGTTAAGCCTCCATGTCTTGGTTTTGGCTCAGATCATGATCTCACAGTTCATGGGATAGCCCCACATCAGTCTCTGTGCTGACAGCATGAAGCCTGCTTTGGATTCTCTCCCTCCCTCTCTTTTTGCCCCTCTCCCACTAGTGTGCTCTCTCTCTCTTTCTCTTTAAATAAATAAATAACATTAAAAAAAAATAAAGGGAGAAATGTTAAAGAAATTCCTTACTAATGCCCAGGCATTTCTGGAGGGAGGAGCAATAGTTTAATTAGGATTCACTGAATTTATAAACCATTAAGTTCCATGGGCTTGTGTGTTCCTCTAATGGAAATTTTTGAGCACAGTCTTGTTCACAAGCAAAAATTTTGCTTTCTGCTGTCTATAGCGTACACTAGCCATGTTTCTTTGCTGTTTAAAAAGGTAAAACTGAGCCAGTGCTCAGTTGCCTTCGCCAACAAGGAAAATAAAATTTAAAAAAACCGTACATGTAATCATAATCTGACTGTTCATAAATTGCAATGATGTCACAAAAACCTTACTTTATTTCTGGCCAGCTTTTAACACCTTTTTTTCCGTTTTTTTCCATCTGCCTGTCCAGGGATTGGCATACATTTTCTGTAAAGAGCCAGATTGTAAGTATGTGAAGCTGTGTAACGCTCACAGGGTCTCTGCCACATGCATAGTGTCTGGTTCTGTCCGCCCCCGCCCCCACTTCCTTATACTTTTTGTTGTTTTACAACCCTTACAGTCTTAGCTAGCTGGCAGGATTGGACCCACAGACTACACTTGGGCCGCCCCTGTCAAATCGGCTCCCTCGTGCCCAGGGTCACTGTGTCACGTGTATTTTACCACCAGCAGGCTGCCACGCCTTTCCTGAGTTTCCTTCACTGCCCCTCTGTGGCTGCTCTAGACACCCATCCCCCCACTCCTCCTCAATGCTGCACAAGGTCATGTCATCATTTTTGGTTTTGGGTAAATCGTACATTACTTACTTCTTCTTTTTGCTCTTCGTATTTCTTTAGTTGCTATTTTTGTTTGTTTTTAATTCTCTGCCATTCCCTTTTTTAGATATTATTTTGATAATTACATTTTAGACATTAGAATCTAAACCAGTTTCTGTTTCTTGATGACTCATTCTTGGTGCATGATTTCTTTCTTCTCTTTCTCTTTTTTACTTTTCTCCTTTGTCTTTCTTAACTAACGTACTTTATTATTTTCTTCTTTTCTGTAGAAGTCTATCTTGTTTTCTCTTACGTTATCCTTTTTGTTTATCCTTACACAACTCATGCAATGTATTTGTTGACACTACACAAGTCTTTTTTTTCTTTTAAGATTTGTAATTTATTTATTTATTTTTTTCCATAATATTTTATTGTCAAATTGTTTTCCATATAACA
>NC_043704.1:16173579-16336781 GCF_006229205.1 Suricata suricatta | reverse complement strand
GATATTAGCCCTTTATCTGATATGTCATTTGCAACTATCTTTTCCCATTCTGTCAGTTGCCTATTAGTTTTCTTGATTGTTTCCTTTGCCTTGCAGAAGCTTTTTATCTTGATGAAGTCCCAAGGGTTCAGTTTTGCTTTAATTTCCCTTGCCTTTGGGGATGTGTCGAGTAGGAGATTGCTGCGGTGGAGGTCTAGGAGGTTTTTCCCTACTTTCTCCTCGAGGGTTTTGATGGTTTCCTGTCTCACATTCAGGTCCTTCAGCCATTTTGATCTTATTTTTGTGTATGGTGTAAGACTGGTCTAGTTTCATTCTTCTACATGTTGCTGTCCAGTTTTCCCAGCACCATCTGCTAAAGAGGCAGTCTTTTTTCCATCGGATATTCTTTCCTGCTTTAAAGGAGAGAAGTTCCCAATAATAATTTTATTTACTATCAGTGCTTTACATCTGATTCCCTTTATCTTTTTTTTTTCTTTCCAAGGTTTTATTTAAATTCCAGTTAGTTAACAAACAGTATAATAGTTTCAGGTGTAGAATTTAGTGGTTCATCACTTTCATACAACACCCAGTGCGCATCACAGCCAATGCCTTGTGATTTCTTTTATCTTTTACATAGAAACAATTCTCTTTGCCCCAAATTACTTTTATTCTAATAAGCAAGAAATGTGAATGGTTAGCAAATTGTATTTTTTTTTTTTAAGTTAGGAATGGAGGGGCGCCTGGGTGGCTCAGTCCATTAAGTGGCTGACTTCAGCTCAGGCCATGATCTCAAAGTCCACTAGTTCAAGCCTCACGTGCTGACAGTGCAGAGCCTGGAACCTGCCTCCAATTCTGTGTCTTCCTCTCCCTCTGCCCCTCCCACACTCGCACGCTTACTCTCAAAAATAAACAAACATTAAAAAAATTAAAAGATAGGAATGGAAATCTGTTCAAGCTTCATATTTTTCTTTTGGAGATATTATCCTAGAATGTTTCTGATATTTATTTTTAATCAGGTTTTATGATAAAAAGAAATAAAGGTCTTCTAACCAAAACAAAAAATAAAACTGATTATTTTTCCATATTAATTTATAAAAGCAAAAAAAAACAACCCCTGCAAAACTGCTGTAATTTTGAAAACCTAAAACTCATATACATATTTTAGTTTTCCACAAATTCTTATGTTTTGATATATATTAAGATAATATGATAAAATATTCTAATAGAAAGTTTATAAATGGGTCAGATATTTTATTGATATTTATTCATTGATATTCCCACACTTCCTGCTTATTTTTTGTTTTGTTTTGTTTAAAAAATTTTTTAATGTTTATTTTTGAGAGAAGTAGCAAGTGAGCAAAAGTGAGCAGGGGAGGAGCAGAGAAAGAAAGAGACACAGAATCTGAAGCAGGCTCCAGGCTTTGAGCTGTCAGCACAGAGTCCAACATGGGGCTCAAACTCATGAACTATGAGATCATGACCTGAGCCGAAGTCGATGCTTAACTGACTGAGCCACCCAGACACCTCTATTTTTTGTTTTTATATATACCTTTGAAATGTTTTCTTTAGCAAATATTTCTCTCTAATTTGGATAGGATTTTACTGAATAAATCAAATTGGCTTTGCTTCATAAACATTACCTTAAGCTAATTCCAGCAAATCCAAGACCGCTTTTTATGAAATGCTCTCAAATATCCATTGTGTTATCAGAGTGCCCTGTGAGCTTATTTTAAAATTGGTGAAAAGCAACCATGCTATCGTTTCTTTCCTTTTCCAGTCTTTGAGGAAACCTATAATCTCATACATTTTATATTTATTTCTTTTTTTTAACATTTATTCATTTTTTAGAGACAGAGAGAGAGAGAGTGTGTGTGTGTGAGTGGGGAAGGAGCAGAGAGAGAGAGAGAGAGAGAGGGAGAGACAGAATTTGAAGCAGGCTCCAGGCTCTGAGCTGTCAGCACAGAGCAGGATGCAGGGCTGGAACCCATGAACTGTGAGATCATGACCTGAGTGGAAGTCAGATGCCTAACCGACTGAGCCACCCAGGCACCCCTGATACTTTTTAAAAGTAATCAGAACATGTAAAGTGTTGAAGAATTGCCTACTTTTCAACCCAACAGTTTATTGGGCTAGATAAGAATTGGATTTTAAACTTGTTGCAGCGTATAAACTGAGATTGTTAATATGTAACTCTTCTAACGGACTTCTGTTACCATGTCAATAAAATCTTTGTGAAATCTGTTACACACCTTTATCTGATGAGTCTCCAAGTGGCACAGATCTTCTCAAATTCGAGTACAGGGAGCATAACTTCTCTTTCCTTTAGAAAAAAAATAAAAGTGCATATTTTAGGTTTTCTCAGCTGGTTTTATAAAACGGAACTTCTCTGGATATTACTTAGGCCATATGTTACAAACCGGCTATTTCAAAGTAGATTAATAGATTATGGATGCATGGGTTTAAATCACATTGATTTTAATTATTTTGTGTTGATAAATATTTCCTTTTTTAATAGTGTAATATTTCTTATAAAGTTAGATATTGATTAATTTATATTCAATTGCTTTCTCTTAGAGTTGAGATGCTTTAAAACAAGCAGTACAGAAAAATTTTCTTAAATAACTTAATTTGTTTCACTCTTTTCTTTTAAGCAACTTTATCCAAAGTCATTTCCTAAGTCTCTTCTGAATAAAATCGTCTACTTAGTCTTATTTTGGAATTATAGAAAATTGCAGATGGAAGCAAATTAAAAAAAGAAGATTAAAAGATTAAGCAGGAGAAGGATCTGGAAAGAGGGGAGGATAAATATAATAATGATAGTAATACTGTGTAATATCAACATGATTGTGCAGGGAGATGAGTTCTGAAGCTTGTAGACTGGCTTTGGCGTGGGGCACTGTGTTCAGACCTCAACAGAAAGGCACAAATCAGTGACTGCATGTCATTAAGTGAAATGTACATTGAGTGGTTTTCCATAAAGATATATCTGAGATACCAATGCACTTCTGGTTTTTTTTTTGTTTTGTTTTGTTTTTTGTTTTAGAGGAATGGCAAAAACAAATTTCCTTTCACAACAAACATACAGTATAACCTTGGATTGGGAGTAACTTGTTTTGCAAGTGTTCCACAGGATGAGCAAACATTTCTAATAAATTTTAACTTGAAAAATGAGCGATGTCTTACAATATGAATAGTAGGTGACACATAATATCACATGATCACAACTGAGTCATTGGTTCTTGAAATTTACTTTCATATACAAGTGCTTTGCATTACAAGCATGTTTCTGGAACAAATTATGTGTATAAACCAAGGTTTTACTGTACATTAATCCAAACATTTCAACCATAAGAGTAAGATGGAAGTTGGAAAGAAAAAGACAGTATCCCAACAAGATCCCCAATCTCATTCCCAGGTAGTAACAACTGTTCACAACTTCTAATTTATCTTTCCAGAATTCATCTATGCATTTAAAAATAAACATATGCATGCAAATATTTTAATAACATAAATGGGATCATATGATACCTACTGTAACATGTATTTTTTGTTTTACGTTTAAGAACAACTTTCCAATTAAGATCTATTCTCTTACATCAGTTTTCAGAAAGCTACTTAATCTTTTGTGGCATAGATACAGTATAATGTATTTAAAACATTACCATTCATAGATTCCAGGTTTTCATTTTTCAAACACTGCTGTACTGAAGATCATTGTCCATGACATGTTTCAACACACTTCTAAGCATTTTTACCCCTCAGGTTTTAGTTCTACCAGAAAAAACGTTACTATTAACTAAGATCGATACTTTCTCTGAAAGAAGGCTTGGCCTGTACATTAGTAATATCACCAAGGTAAACTGCACCTCGTGCTGTCTGATCACATACTCTTCATTCAGCATAGACATAAATATGAGCAGCCAGAAATAATATTAAATCATTCATACCTAGCATGTAAAGGAGAGTGCCATCTTGGCATTCTTCTCAAAGCTAGAACAAACAATCCTAAAATCTGTATGAAACCAGAAAAGACCCTGAATAGCTGAAGTCATGATGAAAAAGAAAACCAATGTGGGAAGCATCATAATCTTGGACTCTAGCCTGTACTACAAAGCCATAATCATAAAGACAGTATGGTATTGGCACAAAAACAGACACATAGACCAATGGGATAGAATAGAGAACCCAGAAACGGATCCACAAATGTATGGCCAACTAATCCTTGACAAAACAGGAAAGAGTGTCCAGTGGAAAAAAAAAAGACAGTCTCTTTAGCAAATGATGCTGGGATAACTGGACAGCAACATGCAGAAGAATGAGACTAGACCACTTTCTTACACCATACACAAAAATAAACTTCAAATGAATGAAAGACCTAAATGTGAGACAAGAAACAAGCAAAACCCTAGAGGAGAAAACAGGCAACAACCTCTTTGATCTCCACACAGCAATTTCTTCCTTGACATGCCTCTGAAAGCAAGGGAAATAAATGCAAAGATGAACTATTGGGACCTCAAGGTAAAAAGCTTCTGCACTGCAAAGGAAATAATCAACAAAACTAAAAGGCAACCAACGGAATGGGAGAAGATATTTGCAAATGATATATTGGATAAAGGGTTAGTATGCAAAATTTATAAAGAACTTACCAAATTTAACATCTGAAAAACAAATAATTCAGTGAAGAAATGGGCAGAAGACATGAATAGACACTTCTCCAAAGAGGACATCCAGATGGCCAAGGGACACATGAAAAGATGCTCCACATCACTCACCATCAGGGAAACACAAATCAAAACCACATTGAGATACCACTTCACACCAGTCGGAGTGGCTAAAATCAACTCAGGAAACAATAGATGCTGGTGAGGATGTGGAGAAACAGGAACCTTCTTGCACTGTTGGTGGGAATGCAAACTAGTGTAGCCACTTTGGAAAGTAGTATGGAGGTTCCTCAAAAAATTAAAAACAGAATTACCCTACAACCCAGCAATAACACTACTAGGAATTTATCCAAAGGATAGAGGAGTGCTGATGCATAGGGACACGTGTACCCCAATGTTCATAGGAGCACTTTCAACAATAGTCAAATTATGGAAAGAGTCTAAATGTCCACCAACTGATGAATATATAAAGAAAATAGGGTTTATATATACAATGGAATACTATTTGGCAATGAGAAATAATGAAATCTGGCCATTTGCAACAACATGGATGGAACTGGAAGGTATTATGATGAGTGAAATAAGTCAGTCAGTGAAAGACAGATATTACATATTATCATTCATATGTGGAACTTGAGAAACTTAACAGAAGACCATGGGGGAAGAAAAAGGGAAAAATAGTTTTAGACAGAGAGGGAGGCAAACCATAAGAGAACTCTTAAATACAGAGAACAAACAGGGTTGATGAGAGGGGGTAGTGAGGTGGAGGGGGAAATGGGTAATGGGCATTGAGGAGGGAGGGCACTTGTGTGGATGAGCACTGGGTGTTGTATGTAAGCAAGGAATCATGGGAATCTACCCCCAAAACCAAGAGCACACTGTATACACTATATATTAGCCAACTTGATAATAAATTACATATAAAATAATAAATAAAATGTACATTTTCAGATTTTAAAAAAAGGAGAGTGCCATCAAAATGAGTAGTGATAATGTAGAAAATCAAATAGGTAGAAAGAGACAAGTGTAGTAGTCATTTTATCCCTGAGTAGACATTAAGGAACTCACATCAAAATTATGTTAGGGCACTCTCATACTCTCCAAACTATGGGTGAACTCACGCGTTAACTCACGAGCGCTATGTTAGCGCTAACTCACGAGATTTTAAATAACGCTAAATGCTGATTATATATTTAGCAAAAAGATTACATATATATAGGAAACAAATGTATATTTAGGAAATGTTGATTATATATACTCAGGAAATTCATGAGATTTTTAATAATATTAAATGCTGATTATGTACATTTATTTTTACCTTCTTGTTTTTATATATACTGAAACATATACTTCTGTTCTCAGACACATTCCTAGGATGTCTGTAGTATTTCTCCATTTACAAGAAGAATGTGGAAATGTCTACCATGTTAATTATAGTTAATAATGAGAACAAATTGTGGTCCAATTGTTTAACCAGATTTTTTCTGTATCCATCATATTCCTCTCCTTCTCCATTGTCAACCTCATCTGCAAGAATCTTCTGGACATATATCTGAAGTTTTTAACCATCAATTTATTTTTAAAAATATTTTTAAATGCCTTCTTCTATTCCCAAATTTTTACTGCTGATCCAATATTTAGGCTTTAATTTCCCATTCCGAAGATGGACAGTTATGAACTTTCCAAGTCTGACTAAAGGCACGTATTCTTCCTTTCCTTCTGTGACATTTCTTAAAAAAACGTGTCCTCACTCAAATGTTTATGGAATAAGCTTTGTCCAAATCCTATGCCTTTACTCATGGCCTTTCAAAAGTCTGGAAATGCTTACATACATAATTTTCTTCTCACCTTACTTAGTCTAAACGTCCAGCTTGAGTCACACTTAACTCTCTCAAACTCATTCCATATCTATACTGTCTGGAGTCTAATCCATGTTATCATATAACCTAAAAACAGTTTAGCCCACACTGCTTTATGTATTCAGTTAACTGCTGTGTTTTCAGCTATCTTTTAATGCATTTATATAAGAGGTTGCAAATCCAAATGCCTGTGGGGGTACATTGTAACAACAGAGGCAGTGATTGTGACCTCTGGAATGAGCCACCCCATCCAAGGGGATGGCCACCCATTCCTCAGCTCTAGCCAACTGATGCCTTGTAGAGATGTAGGATCCGTGTTGCCAGATTTTTCTATTAAAACAAATAAACAGATATTGGATTTAACAAATAAATTAGAAAACTCAATTTTTATGAAAGATCTCCTGAGTTTCAGCAGTTGGTCCAAAAAAAAATTTTTTTTTTGGTTGTAACAATTTCAGGAGTTTATTTTATTTTATTTTTTTTAAATAGTTTATTATCAAATTGGTTTCCATATAACACCCAGTGCTTCTCCCTACAAGTGCCCCCCACCATGACCATCACCCCCCTCCCTCCCCCTCCCCCTTCAGTCCATGGTTCATTTTCAGTATTCCATAGTCTCCCATGATCTGTGTCCCTCACTCTCCCCAGCTCTCTTTCCCCCTTCATCTCCTTATGGTCCCCTGCCAGGTCTCTCCTGTTAGACCAAAATTTCAAAACTTAATATGACCTTCATTCAGCCAAAGGTGACCAGTGTGTATGCAAACTCTTCCATCCCTACTGAACCCATTTGTTCACACATTTAACAAATATATATAGAATATTTCCTACTATCAGGCACTGTGCCAGTCGCTAGAAATAGTCGTGAATAAGATAAAGCCCTTACTCTAAAAGGATTACTGTCACAAGGGTATAGATATGTTAGAGCATTTTCCAGACACATATATCCTGATACGTAGTACCCTGATTTAATCGAGCAATAGCCCCTGTGGCTAATAGTGAATATTTGCTATGCTACAAGAAAAACAGAACAGAATAGCAAAACAGAAGTTCCATGCAAACCAACAAAGATAAATAAAATAATAAAAGCTGCCTTCTCCCCACACATACGCATCTGTGCATGCATGTGGACCTGGGTGAAATAGACCAGCCTGTGCTATTCTGACACCACTGAAATCTTCTGTCACGCTCAACCGCAACCGATAAATATATTGAGATATGAATACTGGGCTCCAAAGCAATATTCTGTAGGGACATTATTGTATTCTCTCAGTTGAACACTATTTTCAATAAACGATATTTTTATGACATTTACGAATAGACTGTGATCTTTTACAAAATCGCTGATAAGGTAATAGCGTTA
Organism: Suricata suricatta; assembly: GCF_006229205.1. Taxonomy (NCBI): domain Eukaryota; kingdom Metazoa; phylum Chordata; class Mammalia; order Carnivora; family Herpestidae; genus Suricata; species Suricata suricatta. The sequence continues at coordinate 16,328,922 of NC_043704.1, read as the reverse complement.
AAACACTGGTAGCTTTGCTAAAAGAAAAAAATGTGTGCAATAAAAAAACCCCAAAATTCTCAACTGTATGGAAAAAATAAAAACAGGATCAGTCACCTGCAGAGTATGGAAGTGAATGAAATTTTCCAGAGAGTCTTAAGGCGATATTTCTGGGGCTGGTCTTTTCTGAAAATAAGGGACATATTTGTGAGGCATTTAAAAATCTTTTGCTTGCAGAAATCTCTAGAATCCCCGTTTTAAGATTGCCATTGACTGTTTGTTTATTTGTTTTAATTTCAAAATATCCCGCAGACCTCTCATATGAGGTAGCCAATAGACAAGAACAATTAAAAGAGTGAAAAATAATAAGAATGGGGAGCAAAAAGGAACATTTAGTGTATCCCGAAGATAGTCATTCTTCCCTGCTCCTCCTTTGCCTCCTCCCGTCCCAAACACACCTTAATAAACAGAGAAAGGGTTATAGGGAAAAATAGAATTTATCTCTCACATTTAAGTACTGGAAGCACATGGTTTATGAGTTTGATTAATACAGACTATTTTAAAAAGTAATCGATAGCCAAGCAGGTTCTTTTATAGATTGTTACAAAATCGAAAATAAGACACAACAAATTATAAGGACTGTATTTATTGCACAGCAAATCATGAGAGGAGCAAAACCACTTCCCTCTTTCAGAGCAGCTACATGCATTTGGATTAGAACTGGAAGGTCAGCGTCTCCTCCCCAGTGGAAGCAAATCGGTTCTGATATGAAGAGCTGGAAACAGACAAGATTAAACTCTGATTACTTCTTTGAGGATGAGATGTTTTTAAACCAGAGTTGGCAAATCCTGCCATGAGTGATCTGTCAGGGATCAAAGTCTATTGACATTAGAGGTTCATTCTAAAATTCAAAACGTGCTTCATTAAGTATTTCCTTTTAGAACCATCACGAACACTTCCATTCACAGGGAGTGTGTGAAGTTTTGAAGGGCTTTAGTAATCCATTAAAAAAAAAGTTTTCAAGGCTAGAAATTTCTTGAGATAAAATCATTTAAACTTCATTGAAAGTGAAATTTACTAGTGGCAGTGTTCACACAAATCAATTAGTTCAAATTTGACCCAAGCAGCTAACTCCACAATTTCTAAATGAGGTCTAAATGTAGAAAAGGAGTTCTCCTTTCCTTCTGTAGAATGAAAACTCCAGAAAGATATGTACATATAAATGGGATGATGTAATTAGACTTCCAACTCCAAACACTAACATCCATGGGGAGTTCCTATTGGCTAAATCCTGCTAGGGTATGACACATGAATGCTCTTCCAAAATGAGTTTGATATGCACATACAAGATTTTCAGAAACTTGAAGTGATAAAGGTCATCTAAACAAGCTAAAGTTTGGGGAGCCTTCGCAGCTCATTCGATTAAGTGTCTAACTTAATTTTGGCTCAGGTCATGATCTCACAGCTGTGGATTGGAGCCCTGCATCAGGCTCAGCCCTGACAGTGCCAAGCCTGCTTGGGATTCTCTCTCTCCTTCTCTCTATTTCTGCCCTTCCCTCACTCTCTCTCTCTTTCTCTCTCAAAATAAATACATTTAAAAAAATTAAACAAGCTAAAGCTTGAAATTAATAGAGATCAAGAGGAGGGCATGTGGAGGGCTGAACAGGGAGCATTGGTGGAAATCTGCCACATCTCTGTAGTTGATATTGTTGGGACCCATAGAATGATCAGGGATTGAGTTTATTTACTATGGGGAGAGACTGAAGAAAAATGACTCAGGAGAAAAATCATAAAAACCAGTTGCAGGAGTACACAGGATAATTTTATAGGTATAGTATAATATACTATCAGGGATTGTATTTGTTATACGTCATACACTCTTCTATAAGATTTACAGATATTCAGATGTTTGCTCTGATAACAGCTAAAGGAAGGGGAAGCATAGGGCCAGAGAGGTAGATAACTTGCCCAGGGTCACTCACCCAAAAGTCTAGCACAGGATTGGGCTCTGATTCATCAACCACTACTGCATTTTGTGGAAACATTCCTCCACAAAATGGCATGCCAAACGCAGAAATAAGTTAAAGAGAACAGGCAGCCATGAATCACTTCTACCAATATCACCACACCCCATTTTGTACTTTAGGGCTTTGTGTGACTTGTATTAGTCAACATACATACTATTATTTTACATCTAGGGAGCAGAGGATGTATTTCATGCCTTCTAGTTTTCTTCTACCACACCAAGCATATCTTTTTGAACCCTTCTTTTGCAACATGTCCACTCTGCTAAATCTTGTGGTTTCTGTATGTTGGCAAGAGTTTTTGCACCAGAAAATTCCCTAGCAGAGCTTCTGAATCAGAGATGGGTGTCCTTCAGTTTAAAATGCTCTAAACCAGATTAACAGAGGCCTCTGCAAGTGAGATTTTTGTTCCATAATAACTATCAAAACAGAGCTGAGTTGTCCAGGATGTTGAATCCTGTCCATACACCATAAGACAGTCCCCTTATCTCTGCTGTGGTGTGTGTTGATTAAAGGACCCCCTCCCCTTTTTAAGTTTATTTATTTTGAGAGAGAGAGATAGAGAAACAGAGACAGAGTCAACTACACAGGAACAGAGAGAGGGGGAGAGACAGAGAAGCAAGCTCTATGCCGTCAGTGAAGAGCCCAATATGGCACTTGATTGATCTCACAAACCATGAGGTCATGACCTCAGCTGAAATCAAAGGTCAGGTGCTTAACAGTCTGAGCCACCTATGTCACCCCCCCACCTACCCCTGGCAAGGGGCCCTTCTCTGCATCCCTTCCTGTGGCTCACAGCATAGTTGTCAATAAATATCAGGAGTCCCCAGGGTTTTCCATGGCTTTAAATAAACATGAAAGTAATTATAATTTCAGTTCTTAGTATCCAGAAAAGAATGGGATGGAGATAAGGGGGAGTGACAGTTCAGCAGCCCTCGAATGTCAAGAGGGGAGATGCATTTTAAGGCAGGCGGCAGGCGTTTCCTCCAAATTAAATTTCTTTCTGTTCAGAGACTCTAGTGAAATATGAGCACTTAGAATTTATTTTTTTCTAGATTGAACTGTCAAACACAACCAGCTTCCCGTTCAGTGGGAGGGCTGACACAAACAGAAGCTGCGTGCGGACCCATTATCTATGCTAATCTCCTTTTCGTTGACTCAATTTACTTTCCAAGAAAGTCACTCTCAAAAATTACCATTGTGCAATATGAGAAGCATTTGCAGACTTATCAAACATCCCTAATACTTAGCTCACAAGAAGGTAAACGAAACTTAAAAACTACCTGGACCATGAAAAGCTAAAAATAAATAAATAAATATGCCAAGTACAATTTTTTTCTGTCTCAGACTGACATTTGAATACATCACCCACTGACTCTAAATGTTTTGAACTGTTATTGAGAATATGGACCCCGAATCTTCAAATGACTTGATTACTTACTGAGAACCGCCTTTGGGAAGAAATGGAGGCACAACTCAAAAGCAGACGGCTTTCATTTCTTTAGTTCCATCAAAAGTACAGTCTCTCTTTTATACAGAAATGAAACCTGAGATCCTTTCCAATAGTTTGTGGCCAGCAGGGATGGGGAGATTTGTGACACTCAAGGGTTATGAGATCTGTGACCCTCAGAGAAGGGAAGCCTTGAAGCAGGTAGCAAGGGGACAGCAAAAAAGTAAACAATTAGTCTGCTGAAATTTTAACTGTTTTCTAATTGGCCTCATACATGATGTGTACCCTGGTCTCTTATGAAGCCTGCTTTCTTCTGGGTCACTAGTTCTCCTTCTCAGGCACTGGCAGTTTCAAAATGAAAACACTGTGTACACCCGTTACCTTGTGGGACCAAGAAAACAAGGAATTTGAGGATCTGTCTCCCACGGATGCTTTCCTGGTCTCCCAGTCATCCTTCCTGAACCTCTAGGCAGTCTCACAGATGGAATCAGAATTCTCTGGATAATATCTACTGCATACTGATGGACTGCATGTTATTTATGCTACTTGAGCAAAAAACAAAAAAAGGCAGTGTGTGCCAGGGGCTCTTAAGTTAAACTGTGCATTCTTAATTTCTGTCTCACAAAGGCTTTTGGTTGACATCGCTTCTTTGGTTGTTTATTTTTCTTTCTAAATATGAGAGATGTAATCTCTGTGGGCTTGACTCAGTTTATGTACTGTGTTTGTCTTGTTCCAAATGAATACGGACTCTTTGATTGATACCAAATCCACCTGTTCAGTCTGACATGCAGAAGGATGGTAGGGGCACCTGGGTGGCTCAGTCGGTTAAACCTCTGGCTTCAGCTCAGGTCAGATCTCACGTTCGTGGGCTCAAGCCCCATGTCAGGCTCTGTGCTGACAGCTAGCTCAGAGCCTGGAGCCTGCTTCCGGTTCTGTGTCTCCTTCTCTCTCTGCCCCACCTCCTCTAGTGATCTGTCTCTCTCTGTATTAAGAATAAATAAAACATTAAAAAATTATTTAAAAAAAAAGATGGTAAAGATGCTTTCTTCTTAATATTTCAAGTGAAGGACCGCAAATTAACACTACTTTTCTATTGTATATCATCTGTGTCTGAGGACTCCAGGTTCCCAACATTTTGTGGAATTTCCTTACTATATAAGTAATGAGAGAATTTACATCTTATTTGACACTAGTATGTTTATTGACTAGGTTACTGGGAGTGGGTTTCTCATAGTTTGTTTTACAGAAAAAGAGTGGCAGTAATTGTTAATTTTGCCAAAATTTGCTTTCCACTTGCTCAGACCTGACCTGGGGACATAGAGGTGATCTCAGTACATTGGAAAAAGTTTTAAATGCCAAGACCAACTTAGATTTTGGTAACTTGGGAAAAACTCATTATCGACTTTCATAAAGAGACACATAAGAAGATGAAGTATCTTCAAATTGCTTCAGAAAAGAATTCTTTTTTTTTTTTTTTTGGCAAGGATTACAAAAGTTGTAAGAAGTTCTTCTCTGTTTCCCCCTCAAAGGAACAGTAGGGAGAACTTATCAGAAAACATGAGGATCAAGGAGCTTGGCCCAGCCATACAAAGCTTCTTCAACAGGGGGTGCCTTGCGGTTCTCTGAATATAACCACTGAAGGGCCCAGCTTCTATCTACTTAAAAAGATAAATAATTCAAAGCAAAGAATGTTTGCCACTGGTTGGCTCCCTTAAGTTATCATAAAATCTGGTCTAGAAAATCTTCTCACTCACTGATCCTGGAGTGAAATTAAATCTGGAAGCTTGATGCCTAAGTGGAGATCCCACAATATTTACCAAAATCTTACTCAAAGTAGCTTAATAGTTAATCAAAGGTTCTGTTCTATTCTAGATTCCTGACTAGACCAAATATAAAACTTCTTTTTTTCATGGAAGAAAGAAAGTTTAGAACTTATTGAAAATACAAGCAATAGAACCTTAAAGAATGTATTTTGTCATTTTCAGGATTTGGATATACCTAATAATCCTAATTAATAAATAACAACAACAATAGTAACAACAATAAATATGTAATACCTACTATGATCCAACCACTATTTCAGATGTTTTCAATATACCATATTATCTTATTTGATCTTTGCAATAGCTCTGTGAGGTTGATAGTATTTTAATTTCCATGTTACATATAAGGAACCTGAAACACATGTAAAATAACATGCCCAAGATCACACAGTTATTAAATAATACAGACTGGACTTGAACCCAGGCAGTCTGGTTTTTGAGTCTAGATCCTTGGCTATGAAATTAGCCTCTGTACTTTTGCTATTCATTAACAAATGTCTCTTGACTTAAAACAGGATTTGACAGACTCCAGCCTGGACATCACCATTCTAAAGAATTTCTCGTAAAGTCAATCCTTTTTAATATTAGAATCTAATTAATAAAAGCCAAGTATTTATTGAATTCACTATTAGGCATACGTAAATGTTTGATATTTTACTCTGTTGACAAATAATAACATTAACTATGATAGATCTTGAAAAAGTGATCTGTAATATTATATCCTGGGATTCCATGTATTTACCCATTTTGTTGATTACTTCAGACAGAGTGATAACTGTCATTTATAGCTAATCTGGTTTTGAATCATGGCAAATATGTGTATGTCTGTAGTTAAGGGCTCAGGTTAGAATTTGTTCCTATAAATGATTCGGCCAACACATCCACCTTTGTGCAAAATTCAACCCTCATGTCTCCTTGTTGTATCTTAAGGTTCTTTCTTTAAACCTTAATAATCCTTACAAGTTTCAACATATCTTAGTTCTTTATTTGTTGTTTTTTTTTTCATTTAACTGAATTCTGGAGGAGTTATTAGCAAAATAATATACAGCAAATATTTATGTTTCTACCTTGTTGAATCTTTATTGGTGAGATATTTTTATGACATTAATTCTGTATGAAGTAGATTATTTTATTTGTGATTATCTTGGTTCATTTTAATTAATTAAATTTCTCCCTTGTTATTTTCCTTAAAATTATTTTTATTTGGTATGCCTACTTGTCCTTTCCATCAGTACACGAGTGGACATAATGAGTTATTGGCTATTTTAAAAGTGACGATTATTCATCTGTGTGTGTTTTGAAATTATACTTTTTAAAGGTGAAAATTATAGATGGAATTTTAGTTCCCCTTTGATAGATAAAGCCACGTGGGGTTTTGGTTTGTTTGCTTTGCATTGCTTTTATTCTTGTTTTATTTTGTTAAGTATTTAGAAAGTAAAATAATTAATTTCAGATTTAGAAGGAGTGACTCCACATTTAAAAATAAAATTATATATAAAATTAAAAAAAAGATTAGCAAGATTACTGTGATTAAATTCAGTCTGTTCAAGTTGGAAAAATAGAATAGTTCCCTTTCTTTTCATATTAGGTTGTAAAAAGGAAATGAAATGCTTTTCATACATGGTACCAACAAGGGAAATAACTGAATAAAATAAAAACTGTATTTTGTATAGGATGAAAGCAGAAGCATAGATGCAAAGACACCTTGGGACACTGAATTCCAGAAAAAGGCAAACTCTTGATAGATGAATAGAGATCCATGAAAGCTTCTGTGGCTGGAAACTGGAAACAGTTATGGAGAGAAGCAAGCCTACCTTAGACTGGGATACTTTACAGGGATGAGGAAAAATTGGCCAAATTTTTGGTGATAGAGTAGGCAAGCAGAATATATCTGACTCTAGTCATTGACTAGCTCATTAGAAAATCAAATGCTAAAGAATTAATCATTCTTGGGGAGCCTGGGTGGCTCAGTCAGTTAAGCATCTGGCTTTGGTTCAGGTCATGATCTCACAGGTCGTGGGTTCGAGCCCTGCATCAGGCTCTGTGCTGACAGCTAGTTCATAGCCTGGAGACTGCTTTGGATTCTGTGTCTCCCTCTCTCTCTGACCCTCCCCTGCTTGCACTGTCTCTCTCTGTCTCTCAAAACTCAATAAAAAGCATTTAAAAAATGTTAAAAAAAGAATTAATCATTCTTATAATTTAATACTAAAAAGTGCAAAGAGATAAATAAGACTGATCAAAAAACAATGATTAGGGTAGCAGTGACCTGTGATACTATATCAAGTGAATGAATATATATGTAATTGTGGTCAAAAATATATAAAAAAGAGGTAAAAAGATTAAAAGTATATTAAGAAATTATGGACAAAGTTTTCTAATTTTGGTAAAAAAATGAACCCACATATTTTAGAACGATATTAACTACCAATCAGAATAAATACAAACAAAACTTAGGGGACATTATAGTTAAATTTTCAAAATTAAATCGAGTATCTTAAAAACAATCTGAAAGGAGAAAAAAAATCCAGTAAAACTACTACAGGAAAAACTGTTGATGTTTCATCAGAAATTATGGAAAGTGGAAAACAATAGAATACAAAATTTGGAAGTAGAAGAAAGGAAAACTATAAGGAAAACTTTTCTCACACAGATCTGTTCCAGAGAAAAACTCCTCCAAAACTGACAGCATACCTGCAAGCACAAAACATGCTAAATTAAATATTTAAAGCTGAATGAAAATTTTAGCTGATTTAAACTCCAAAATACATGATTATTGAATTTAAGATCATTGGAATGGTAATCATGTGTGTAAATTTAACAGACTTAATTCTCTTAATGTCTTTAAATGACAAATAGCACTTAAAAATATAATATATTGTGAGGTGGTATCATTGTTACAAGTAAATATATGAAAAAATTCCAAAGAAACAGAGAAAGGGAGGATAAAATTACACACTTCTAAGATTCTAACATTACATGTAAAGGGATATCATATTAAATTAAGGTAAAGTACAGTAAAATGAGGATGTGTATTGAAATCCCTAAAACAATCATTTTTATTAAAAAATTTCCATAAATAAAAGCTCTGTGAATCAACAGACAAGGGTATAAATAGAAAACAAATAGCAATTTGGTAGTCTTCAACTACATCAATTGTTACATTAAATGCAAGTGGACTAGACACTATGATTAAATGACAGAGATCATTGAACTACATAGAAAACTAAGATTCAACTTTGAACTCTAGTCTGTACTCTGGAATAAGTAGCTTACTGTATTTATTACTCTCATTTCTTTTATCTGTGACAAAGGAGAAGGAAAATCTGTCTCACAGAAAATTAGAAGGTACTTGGCACATAATAGGTGTTCAATAAATTTATTGAACAAATGAAAGTAAATATACAAATGGAAACATTTATTATGCATACAAAAATTAAAGTCAAAGCCATGGTGAGTGTTTTGTTTGTTGTTTTTGTTTTATTTGCAAGCAGACTGCTTTAAACAGAGATGCCGCTACAGAGATTTTAATAGGGACATATGAAAAGTAACTAGAAGAGAAAAAGACTTTTCTGACATGGCAGCAAGTCTAGAATCAGGACTTAGTGGAGAAGAGATTATTTTCCCTGCAGGAGCTGAAAAGGACTATAAAAATCTCCTGTGGTGGCATTCAAAGGCACAGGCATATGTGGAACTGGACCCTATTCAAAGAAAGCAATGCTTCCAGCAGTGCACACATTTGTGATGCAGGAGGAAATCACAGTTTCCCCAGGAGAAGAAAAGTTGACACAATGGACATGACCTACAACTTTCAGAATTTATTGTTGCAAATAACTATATTTATTTATCCACCCATTTACTACTTGGATAGCCAAATTCCATAGCCTGAAGACAAAGAGCTAATCTGATATGCTCCAAAATTTTGAATAGGCTCATTGCAATGTAACTTACTTCTTTTCTGAAAGAACATTATACCTATAATTATTAGCTTAGGACCATGTAATAAGAATATTTTTTATTTTTTCAATTACTGAATTGTTGAAAGTTGGTAGCAATAATTCTGTCAAGCTTTCTGTTTAAATATTTGGCCTCCATAGACTCTAAATAATATGGAATTTTCTTTTTAAGTACTTTTTATAAAATCTGGAAAAAACCAGATGAATCAGTGGGAACAAAATTAATTTTGATACTCTCATTTTTTCTCACACTTTCTTCATTTCTTTATATTCTTTATATTTTTAGTGACATTTACATAGAAGAAATATATCATGGGTGATATTTATTTATCATTTTGGAGATTTTTCTTATTATAAAACTTTTAGACAACAAAATTGATATTCTGTTTCTCATATATCTTTATGGGGTGTGAAAAATTTCCCATAGGTGTTTAAGACTCATAATCTAAATAACATGAAGTAAGCTAAATAAATTTAAAAATAAAAATTCTTAAAGTTTATTTTGTATAACATAAATACTAGTATAACAAACAAGTTAATAAAAGTACAATATGTTTATACCTAAGCTCTGTTATTCTACCTCGTATTATCATTTATATTTTATATATATTTGTTGCCTTAAAATAATATATTATTTTCAAAGTTATGTAGTTTATGTATTTTCTCTTATTTTTGTAATGGTAATCATTTGTTTCCAAATTTAACTTTTTTAATGTTTTCATCCAATGTTATGATTCAAACAGTAGTACTCATAAAATTATTAATTCTTTTCATGTGGTAATAATCATTATACTGTAACTGTGACCAGGAGACCTGAAACATAAAAAACAAATAATATGATTTTTTATCTAAATCATAACTAGAGTATTTACTAAATTTATATGAAAAGAATCAGATATTACTAATAAATCTAAACAAAATGTTTTGTTTATATTCCTATTCTTTTCTCTAATTAAAATTTGGTGATGACATAGGCTATGATGGATAATTAATCATGCACAAGTCAGATCAGGCAGGCAGATATGGCATTGAAATAGGCATCCAGATCTTCAGACTGAAGACTGAGACTACAATTGCATCTGAAAAGCCCATTTTGGCCAAATCTGTGACCAAAGTCTTCTGTGAATATCTAATATAATAAACACTGATAAAACACTAATGAAGAATATACTTTAAAAGTTGTGCTCAAAAACAACTAATTCAGACTAGTAACTAAACACATATGCTCTGATACCAGAATCATGGTAAATTTAGTTAGTTACTGTTAGGTAAAGACTAATCTGGATCTAGTATACCTCTGGATATACTAGGTATATGTACCAATACCTCAGGTATATGTATCAAAAAGTTTCTCAGTAAGTTCCGTGTACACTGGACTATCACAGAAGGCTAAGGAATTGATATAGCCTTGAGGTGAGATTGTGAAGGTATATTTTTGGTTCTGCTAGAAGGATGGAAACTAGTTCTGATGATCTTTTACTAACAGAAGAAGCATTCAACGGATCAATAGGTTTCTATCAGGTTCTGGGGATGCGTTCATTTGATCCATTAACAACAACAACAACAACAACAACAACAACAACAAACATATCTGGAGTAGTAGCTGCAGTGGAATCACAATCTGATAAAATTTACACTCCTCTATATCATTCTGCAAGATCTCTCTCTCTTCCTTCACTTGGATAAGTTGAATAGAGATATGGTAGGAAGTATTATCCCTGAATTCATCAAGTTCTTGATGGTGGACTTAATCTTGGAAATATAGTACTGCCTTCAGTTTGCTATCCTGGTAAGTAGAGGCAGATCTAGTGGCTTCCACCAGGATTTTCTAATTATAAAACCTTTCACTGTACAGGTCAAGAAATTAATGTAGGCATTCTGCCTGTTGCTCAATATATATATTCCAACCATGCAATCCAGAACTAGAAAATAACCATGGGTTTGCTTTGGGAACTCATTTGGCCTTACAGATAGATATAACTAAACCCAAACTTCAGTGATCAATTAACTTGTATATATCCCCATTGTAATCAGTAAACCACGATGACATTTAAAAAACTTTTTTAAATGTTTATTTATTTTTGAGAGAGAGAGGGAGAGACAGAGCACAAGTGGAGGAGAGACAGAGAGAGAGGGAGACACAGTATCCCAAATAGGTTCCAGGCTCTGAGCTGTCAGCACAAGCTCGATGTGGGGCTCCAACTCACTAGCTGTGAGATTATGACCTGAGCCAAAGTCAGATGCTTAACCGATTGAACCACCCATGGGCCCCAACCACAATGACATTTTAAATTTCCAGATGTTAGATGGTTTAGAGCCAGTGACCAAATAATCACTGAAAACCTAGTTATTTTCTCTTCCCCTATACACAGTCACCCTGCTAATGTCTGAAGTTCTCTGGGAAATGCTAGGTGGAATGTTTGTAGTATAACATTTTGGTAATATTAGCAGGACTCTTCCTTGGGGTGAAAAAGTTTCTTCTTCATCAGGCTTTGCAACTATGAGCTGACTCAAGACTTAGAATTGTGTGAGGTCCTGTGAGTCCCTGTTATGCTGATTCAAATCAATCTTCTGTTCCTCAGACCTAGAGCTTTTCCACTGATAGTAATACTTTAAATAGCTACCTTCATATTTCATTCTTAGAGACACAAAGACCCATGCATGTACTAACATCAGAATCCTCTGCAGGTCAAACCATTCTGGTTACTGATTTTTCTCTGATACTCAATACAGTAATCTAACAACTGGAGGCCAACGCTGGGCTCCTCCTACTCCCATTGAATTTAGAGAACTCAGTTTGGTGGTAACATTTTACTCTCTCGTTCTTGGTTAAAAGCGAATAATTATGACAGAAGCCTTCACGGGGGCTCACTAATGTATTTCTCAAAGCCACTGCAAAGACCGTGTCCTCTAGAATCTCTTAAGAAAGGTAGTTAAAGGATGTGTAAGTGGATCTCACAATAAACCAACTTCAATTTGTAATTTCACTAAGCCTATGGATATCATATGATCTAGTAATTTCACTCTTAGGGACATACCCAAAAGAAATGGAGACCTATGTCCACACAAAAAGTTGCACACACACGTTTATAGCAGAATTGTTCATAACAACCAATAAGTTGAAATAATCCAATGCCCATTAACTGATGACTACATAAGTAAAATGTGGTAAAGCCATACAATGGGATATTACTCAACAACATACATAAATGAAGATCTGATACATGTTACAACATGGAGGAACCCTGGAAAGATTATACTAAGTGAAAGAATTCTGTCAAAGGGCATCATGTAGTCTATGGTTCATTTATCTGAAATGTCTAGATAAATCTATACACACAGAGATAGACTAGTGGCTGCCTACTGCTGGGTCAGAGAGAGGGAGAAAGGGATGGAGGAATTGGAGCAATAGAAGCTAAGTACATGGGGTGTCATTCTGGAGACATGACATATTTTACAATCTATTGTGATAAAGGTTGCATAGCTCTGTGAATAAACTGAAAGTCACTGAAAAATATATACTTTGAGTGAATTGTAAGGTATGTGAGCTATGTCTCAATTAAGCTGGTAAGTAAAACAGGTGGTGAGGGTGAGTCTTAAGGAAGAAATTTCCCTGCAAGGAAACTACATCATTGGAGGTCATTATAGGTTTTTCAGACAAAGAGAGACTGACCTCATCAAACAGGAAAGAAAAGCCTGCTTCCACTGGAAAAGAGGCTTAACCAAATCCGGGTTAGGGTCTCCAATCTCATTAGAAACTGGTATGAACCCGTTCCATTTTCTTCAATGGTCCCACTTCTTTAATGTCCTAAATTTAACAGAAGAGACACTGTAAGGGTCTCAAAATTTTTTTTTTATTTTTATAAATCTTAGTCTTGCAGTTCCAGGACAAAAGAATTTCTTTTAGGTAGACACAGAATCTTTATGATTCATAATTGAACTTTTATCTGGATAATTCAAGCCTTGAGCTCATCATTTTCTTTTTCTAATGTCTCCAGCTTATTTAAAAGCAACCAAAAAAACCCAAAGTTTGTATGCTTTTTAGTTCCCCTAAAATATTCTATGGCAGTAGCTACTTTGTCATAGAGAGGCATGCCTTCTAAAGACCCTAGATCATAAGTGACTATAGGTGGTGATTTATATACTGTTTGGCACTGCATGCTGGAGACTGCCAGTATACCATTTACCATGGCAAGAAAGGAATAAATATCTTTATATGTAGCCAGGTGAGAAAAACAATTCCAGATTCCCATCTTTAAGGTTCTATTCTCTGGGAACCACTTCTGGAATCAATCACTGTATTTACTGGGTAGAACTCAATTAGGGTATCAACACCATTATTAGTGTCATGGGTACGAGTTAGACCTTTTGCAACTGGGAACAGAGCAGGTAAGTAAAAGTTCAGGAAATTTGCAGAATCAGATAAAAGCCACTAGCTCTGGATATGAGACAAAGTGGAGGGGATGTTAAAACACCAAGATGTGTAGTGACCAAAGTGGAACCACAAAGGGGAAAGTCATGTGGAGGTCCATGGAAAGCTATTGCATCTATGCGATTATTGCCTCTGGTTTGTAGCCAAAAATTTCATAGTGGTCCCTGGGGGTGCCGTTATTCAACCGGGACAGCAGCAGCTGGGACAAATATCTGGAAATTGGATAGAGGAGAAAGAAGCAGCAGTTAGAAAATGTCATTTCAAGATTAACCAAGTTGACTTTAATACAATCTAGCTCATTATTCTGACTCTTTGGCCAGAGTGGTTTCTAGAGAATGAAGAGAGTAGGTGAATGAAAAGAGAAACAGAAAGAACAAACACCTTGGTGTTACTTTCACTAGTCACACTAGGTCATTTGCTCAAAATCCAGGACCTCTGCAGTCACTGGCTCTTTGTAGCAAGGCTCGAAACTTAATACTATTTTTGGTTTTCTCACATCTGTCCTAGAACATAAGAGGTTTTACAGCATATAGTCTATAGGCTATATGAATGAATTCATGAGTGGATAACTGAGGATTTGTTTTTCAAAACCCTCTTACTGCTTTCTAATTTCACGTTCATGCTTTTTCTGCATCCTGTACTGATAATAGACACTTGTCCTTGAGGTAAGAATCTCAGGGACCGTATGGTGCTGAGCGATAAAAGAAGAAAGAAGAGTCAAGCATTTCATAATTGGGGTGGAGAGTCAGTAGACTGTACAGATTAAAGATAGCACTTTCATCCAAGTGGAAACATCACAAGCTTCCTATTAAGGGTAAATATGTCCTCTCCTGACCCACTGTAAAGAAGTGGCCACCAGGAGCCATGGTTATGCCGAGGGGAGGAGAAAATTAGGGAGCAGAAGATCTGTGAACTAGCCTCCTCCTTTTGGAATTTGTAAAGCACCTTTGAAGAAAATCTTCTGCCCTGAAAATGGTTCCCCTATAGTCTGGGGCTACAAAATGGGTAAGTGTCTGAAATGTGCCAACATGAATTAAGGCTGCCAAAACTCTCGGAATCCAGATAGGGTCCAAATTTTTCTAGAACTTAACACTTAAGCAATATAAGGATCTCTTTTTAAGAAAAATAATGCAAAATTATGAGTAAACTTACATGCTTACCTGGAATAATAAAATCAATAAATTACATGTTTTTCAAGGCTAGCAGCTACTAAAAACATAGCAGATCCCCACTCCCAAAAAACACAATATGTTTTACAAATAAATTTCCTGACTCACCTGTTTAATACTTTTTCTAAATATTTGGCTACTATACATTTTGATTTCCTCTTCAGATGACAATAATCTCAGCATATGATTTTTCTATGGAGAGAATAGTTTATCTTTAGCATGAGTGACTCTTATTTTTGATTACTTATAATTTGGACAATTTTATTTCACTTTCACAATCTGTTATTGGTAACACTATTTACTTTTTTTGGATTTTTGTTACTTTTACAAAAAAGCTCTAATTTTCTTCGTATATTAACTGTATGATTTCAGGGCATTTCATGTGTTCTTGTACATTGACTTATTTTTTTTAATTTTTATTAGTGTTTTTTATTTATTTTTGAGAGACAGAGAGAGACAGTGTGAGCAAGGGAAGGTCAGAGAGAGAAGGAGACACAGAATCTGAAGCAGGCTCCAGGCTCTGAGCTAGCTGGCAGCACAGAGCCTGAGGCGGGGCTTGAACCCATGAACCATGAGATCATGACCTGAGCTGAAGCCAAACGCTTCACTGACTGAGCCACCCAGGCACCCCCATTGACTTATGTTTTAAATCAATGACATACATGAAATCACATCAACGGGATTTCATTATAATGTGTTCATCAAAATTCTTGTTGCAATGTCAATGACAATGTTATTATTTCATGTCAATCAGCGGTGTCCATTAATTGGCTTATCAAGCAGTTCAAGAGTTACTCATTACTTCTATTTAAAACTTTTCATTATTTATTTCTTTTAATATGGTCTGAACATTCTTGCTCAGTTTTTTATTATGTCAACAAAACTTATATTAGTTATATCACTCATCTTAGCTCTTTTCTGTCATATTTGACTCATTTTATGTGAGTTTTCCCCAATGCTTTAATAAACAAATTTAAACTTGACAAAATAAGGTATTCTTCATATACATCCAAATCGGGATTCTGTAATCTCTTATTTTATTGAAATATTCCAAAATAACTTTCCAAATGTAAATAATGTATTTCAGCTTCACCGCTCTTGTATCAACTTTTGCATCTTAGTCTGGTTTCAAGTATTCAAATCTTATTTTAGAATCCTTGAAATTTTACAACTTTATAAAGTGCAGGCCATCTTATCACATATAGACTCTTAACATAGACAAACAAACAAGCAAAACTCTGAAAATCTGGCAAGGTTTTTAAAATGTCCCATTGACAAGACAGACCTGTAGAGACAACATATAAAGGTTGGAAAATAATGAAGGAACAAACAGCTTTGGGCACTGTGGGATCCGGTCTTTCTCCAAAGTTATGTCCTATAACCTTAAAATGTTGTTTAGTGATGGAGTATAATCATCCAGGGCTAGTTACATGTTGTTGAATAACATCACAGATACAAAGTCAGATGTTGGTGAAAAGGTTAAAATCACATATGGCATTTTCTGCTATAAGAGAAACATCCAATAATTATCAATAATCTGTATTTATAACATCTGTAGAATATACCATAATGCACTGACATTTGATGTCTGGTTTATTATTTTATCTGCTGCTTCATCTTAAAAGGATCTCCAACTATTTTGATCCATTATTTTAGGCAAAGAAGTTAGATCGTGTTCATTTTAACATTTTCCCCATGCTTGTGCAAAAATAATTCAATTCAGCAATTAACTTGAAGTTCTCCATAATGCTTTCCTTACTTGACGACTGCAATGTTGCAGGTAATTTCTGAAGGACAAATCTCTTTCACATAAGAACGTAGTCACTGCAACTACTCAAAAGACTTTCTGTTCCTTCTTCTGTTTAAGACACCGTCTTTGCACATTTTAATTTATTTACATGAAATCCAAGTAAACAGGTCCTTAATCTTTGTGAAGTAGTCTTGAAGACCCTCAACATATACATCCAGAAAATTTGAGTTATTAAGTAGCATTGATCTCACTAAGAGTATGTTACAAATCAAATAATATATATAACCTCTGATCTTGGATTAGGGTAGCCGGGATCATGTACAATTTTGACTACTCTCGATTTTCTTAATTTTTTCTTTGAGAAGTATCTTTTGAATATATAAAATAAAAATAAATTTTGTTTCATTAACTGTAAATATTATTGGAGTCTAGTGTTTGAAAAACATCTGATTTCCTTTCAACAGTGTTGAATGACATTATTTCTCATTGTAACAAGCCAAACTTAAAAAAATCAGTGCTCACTTAGGTCAATGGATTCATCAAAATGAAGGAGTCATTGACCTACCTCTTAAATGCTCTGATGTCTTATGTCCATACAAACTGAGTTGGTAACCATTTTCTTTCTTTTGCTGTTTGCTTACTATTAACAGTGTCCTAATTCTCCTCACCTTCCTTATCTCTTCTTGTCACCTTCATGATTTGTATTTTCTAGACTACTATAATTCTACTTATCCTCCTGATTTTTTCAGTACTTATGTATTAAGGGTCATTGATACATAACATTTTAATTCTTTTTTTTTCTTTCAGGTTATGTTTTTGGCTTCCACAGGATAGTTTCTTCTTGATGTGTTTGAATTTGGATATAAGTATTAATAATTCTGGAAAAATACAAAAATAATTGGAAATGAAAAATACACAAGAGCAATTTAAATGATATTACATTGCCACTCTATTGTCTTGGGATGCATAGTTGTGTACTCACATCATTCTTACACAACTCACGCTGCTTATTACATATGTCGGTGTTCTGTTATATTCACATTTGCTTCTTTAGCCAGTTTTATTTTGTCAGCAGTGAATACACACCCTGTTCCATTAGGAACAACGAGACTGTGAGGCCATCATACATCGGAGATGCTAAAACACAATTCAGAATTCTTAAGATGTGTAAAGCATGTCTTTACTTACAGGTATATTTGTTTGTTTTTATTTTTTGATATTCCATAAGTTTGTGACTTATAAACCCAGAGATTCTGACAAATGTTAGTTTTGTATTTCTGTTCAAAAGGGGAAAACAAAGTATGCTGAATTTATAATTGCACATTCTACCATGTTTGTTGAGTATATTTCTGATGCAAGTTAATGTTTTGATTAGATACTTCTGAGAAACAGATCTGACACCTACAATTTTATATGTTTGTTGTGGAAGAATTGTCCATAAACTACCTTCTGGCTCTGTGCATTTCAAAATCTTGTTTCTCCTCCACTACCCACATGCATCATAAACTATATTGCTGTCAGGAAACAAACTGTGGCTCAGATCTTTGGAAGTAGGAGAATCAGAAGAATGGGTGGCAGGAATATTTGCAGAAGCCATTCCTGTTCTGGGTTCAAGGGCAATGACATCACTCTACGTGTATGTGAGTGCTCACCGCCGAAATATATCCCAGTAACCCCAACTAAATATTCCCACGTGAGTGTCCCTCTGTAGACTAGCTCTGAAAACATTGATTGCTATTCCAGCATCACCAAACACAAGAGAAGCATGCCAGAGCAGAGTTGGAATGGAAAAATTTAGCGGGCTGAAGGGATGGTAGTTAATATATCTTACCTTTTCAAGTTGGACAAAGACTGGTGACCAGGGGGGCACGTGACTAGGGTTCTGCAGGACAGGGCTCGCGCTAGTGTGAGCAGGGGGTCCTGCAAGGGAAGCTTCGTGGACCTCACGGCATATCCACCTGTGCTTAAAAATCTCTCAGCTTTAGTTTTCAGCTTCCTTCTGAGTTGTAGCATTAACTGATGTCTCATGAACCAATGTGAACTAGTTCTAACCACATAGATCAGAGGACTCTGCAGCAACAATTGTTGTGAGGAATACCAAGAAAGCTCCTGTCACAGGGGGCTCCAACACTTCAAGCAAAGCAGCATTTCTTTCAAGTCACCATCCCCTGCTGTCCTCCTCTACTTTTTTTGTTTTGTATTGTTTTGTTTTGTCTTGTTTTTACACCACAGTAAAGTGAAGGGTGGGTCCTGAGTCCCTTTTGTCCTTAGAAGAGTATGTTTTAAATGAACATGTTTTATACCTCCTCACATTCAGTGCAAGGGAGTTGAGGAGGGGAGCAATGAAATAAAAGCAGAATTCTGGGAAAAAGAGAAATGCTCCTATTTTTTATTATATATAAGAAAGGAACCCACTGTCCCTGTTTCCTTACTCTTACCTGTGTATTTTCCTTTGCCCATTTCTCTTTAGGCTAAGGCATGATTACAAATACCAGCTCACAGGTGCAGGATGACCATTGCATAGACCAAATAGTGATGCAAAGCCATTTGGTACAATTGGAGAGAGTGACACCGACTCACTGACCCAGCTGGAAATGTCTACCAATATTGTTACTCCTTTGAAATAAGATTTAGTCTTCTAGAATGTTCTCATTGAAGCATTTTTTTTTGAGAAAGAGAGAGAGAGAGAGAAAGGTAGCAGGGGAAAAGCAAAGAGAGAGAGAGAGAGACTCTTAAGCAGATTCTACACCCAGCCTGACAACGCGTGATTCCATTCTACCGCCGTGAGATCAGCACCTGCGCTGCAATTAAGAGCTGGATGCTCAACCTACTGAGCCACCCAGGTGTCCTCCGTGAAACACTTTTTTTTTTAATGTTTTAAAAATTTTTTTTTTATTTTTGAGAGACAGAGAGAGACAGTGTGAGCAGGGGAGGGTCAGAGAGAGAGGGAGATACAGAATCTGAAGCAGGCTCCAGGCTCTGAGCTAGCAGGCATCACAGAGCCCGACAGTGGGGCTTGAACCCACCAACCATGAGATCATGACCTGAGCAGAAGCCAGAGCTTAACTGACTGAGCTACCCAGGCGCCCTGGTGAAGCACTTGTAAAAGCAGAGAAGAGGGTCTGTGGAGCAAACCCCCTACAGGCACTCCACGCCCACCAGCAGCATGGACTGGGACCTCTGCAGACAATAGACCCACTGTAAGTGATTCTCTTTTATAAATATAAATTTTACATTGCATTGCAAAAATCTTATGTAAAGGTGTTTCCTCACATATCTGTGTTTAGTATTATTACTATTATCTCTCCACACACCCCCCATTAGATATGAGTCCCATATGGGAAAGGGTATGTACCATACCGGTATTTTACCGACACATCTGGAGTACCAACACCAGTGCTTGGGTCAAAATAGATGCTTTTGTTGAAGGAATACAATATTCAAGTAAGGTTCATGCTCCAGAGAGATGTATTCTGTGGACTCTGTGGCTGCCAGACCTGTGGCTCTAACCCTTTGTATCTGTGCAAGCATAGGACAGCTAAGTCATGTCTCTAGAAGGCATCAATTAAAATATTTTCCTGTTACTAGTGAGATAAGATTTTAATACAGATTAACCTAAGCTAGCTGTCAACTGGCAGGACCTTGAAGGCATATGACACACAGAGACACTCTTAATATGGAAGTCAGGAGGGAGAAAAGGGCATAGCTGTGTTACTAAGGCCCAAAGTAGGGACAGAGGTGTTAAAATAAATTACAGGGACCTCCTGATTGTTTGTTTGTTTAAACATCTCAGGCCATGGTTCTGCTTTGGTGGGATTACAGCGTTTTCCACCATTCACAATTTCATTCTGGAAGCTGGAAGCTTATCTTCTTGAGTCCATCCATATCTTTGAAGCTGAAATTGGAAATTCTGACTGTGATCTGAACAAAGTTCCACAGTTGATTCGCCTTTTTCTCTGAAGCAAAGCCAGTTGAGAAATCCCACACTGCAGACCTTGTCTTTTCTTCTGAATTTATTAACTATTTCAACTCCATCTGCAAAAGTTTGCCTTGTGGTTTGCCCCTAAACTTTTCAATGCTTATGAGTCAATTAAAACTTGTTTAAACTTTGGTGATAAATCAAACTCTAATTTTAACTACAGCTAGTCTCTTGATTCAGGAATGCAGGACACAAAAGATCTTATCGCTTAGCTAAAGCCCAAATGCCATTGCGGTCTGACCTCAACTGGTGTAAGAATTTCTACTATTTGTCCACATAGTAAAGCAGGACCAGCACTTAGAATACTCCGTACTAATAGTTAAATTTTACTCACACACAAACATTATATTTTAAGTCTCCTGTGTTTCTGAAACACACCTGTTACATGTTGTTATGTTCCAACTTGATTATTGGTGTGCTGATTTTAAGGTTAAACATACCATTAATTAGAAAAAAGGCTAATTGGTCCAATTTGAAGAAATGCTGATAATCAAATTTGTGTAACGTCTTGTATTACAAATGACATTTTGAAACAGATTCCAACTTTTAATTAAGGTGAGCTTGCATTTCAAAAAAACCTAATTAAGGCTTTTCACTGTTTCTTTTGTAACCAAAATTTTACTCCAAGGCTACCTAAAAAGAAAAGAGATCAGTGGATTTTTTTTTTAGTTTGTTCTTTCTTTCTCTTTCTTTCTTTCTTTGTTTGTTTCTTTGTTTGTTTCTTTGTTTGTTTGTTTCTTTCTTTCTTTCTTTCTTTCTTTCTTTCTTTCTTTCTTTCCTTGCTAAAAAGGATATGTGTTCAGGATGGAGAGGGTGTGAATGGAGGTGGGGGGGGCGGCACAAGATCAATCCTCTGGTTTGTGGCGCTCATAGAGTGACTTAGTGATGGTTTTAGAAGTCCCAGTAGATTTCCCTGGCAGAACTATGGACAGTAAGGATGAATGTGTCTTCGTTCATTCACTCCACAAATGTTTACTGAGTGCCAACTAGAGGCCAGGCAGTGCCCTAAGTACTAGGGTAGCAGTAATACACAAATCTTTGCCTTTCTAAGACTTGAAGTAGTGGAGATAGAAAGCATGTATGTCGATAAATGCCTAGAAAGCATATGCTTGAAGAAAGTACACACAGAGGGGCACTTAGGTGGCTTAGTCGGTTGAGCGTCCGACTCTTGGACTCTTGATTTTGGCTCAGGTCAAGATCCCAGGGTTATGCGATAGAGCCTTCTATCGGGCTCCACACTGAGCGTTGAGCCTGCCTCAGATTCTCCCTCTCCCTCCTTCTACCTCTCACCCCCATTCACTTTCTATCTCTCTAAAATAAAAAAAATACACATATAGATAAATGTGTAGAGAAAATACACATGAAGCTTATTTATTATTGCGTGATTTCAAAATTGTGAGATGAAAGCAATTTGTGACTTGCTCAAAGATTTATGCCTCTATTGGAAGATACAGAGAGAAATCTAGATCAGTACTACACAAAAGAAATAAAATGTGAGCCCTCAAGGTGAGACACAAATGGAATATTACATTTTCCTGTAGCTCCATTGGAATAAAGAAGCAGCAGGTAGAATTAATGTTAAGGCTATATTTTATTTAACCCATTAAATCCAAAATATCATTCTGATAGGTCAATATATTAAGAAAAAGTATGAAATATTTTACATTCTCTGTTTGTACTGTCTTCAGATGCAAGGGCATATTTTACACCTATGGCACATCTCAGTTCAGAGCAGCCCCATTTCCAGTGCTCACCTGCTAATGTGCCTCCTGGCCACTCCCCCAGATGCTGCAGGTCTCCAGACTGGTAGTTCAGGTTGCAAGAACTTGTTCCCTGTCTGTGTGTATTTTCTTTGAACTATGAGCTGTTGTCTTGAAAATAGAGCTTTCTTATTTATTTATTCCACATTTAATAAGTATTGAGCAACTCATAGTTGCTACATGTGATTTTAGGTGCTAGACCCCTTGTAGTGAATAAACAAAAATACCTGTCCTTAATGAAAGCTTCTCTTCTAGGGGTCATTGTGATCTAGGGCAATCTCAGATCTCAGATTCCATTTAAGAGTTTTAGCCCTTCTCTGAGGCGCCTGGGTGGCTCAGTCGGTTGAGCGTCCGACTTCTGCTCAAGTCATGATCTCACGGTTTGTGGGTTTGAGCCTTGCGTCATGCTCTGTGCTGACAGCTCAGAGAAAGCTCAGACGGCTCAGTAAGGAAGAAAGAAAGAAAGCAGAGCAGTGTTCTTTCTCTGTGAAACTAATTTTAATTTTCTTTCCTACTCACAACCACCTTTGCTATCCTAAATACCCAAGCAAGCAAACAAGAAAAACAAAAAAATAGTTCCCCAAATCTCCTCATCTGCCAGCAATCCAGTAATGGAGGGAAGAAACAGATGTTCAACCATGTTTTTTTTTTTTTCCATTTGCTTTTGTTTATTTGAAAGTTGTTTTTCTCTAAAGAAAAATTCGCTAATACAATTTGAGGACAACTTATAAGGCTGGGCTTGTTCCACTTCCTAGAAATGATTTTCAACCTTACATGAAACAGGAAACCACAGCATTGTAACTGAAAAATTCTGACACGGTTTTAGACTGTATGCTTTCAGGGTTCCTGGGTGGCTCAATAGTGTTCAACTCTTGAGTTTGGCCCAGATCAAGATCTCACGGTTCATGAGTTCAAGACCCACATCGGGCTCTGCACTGATGGGGCAGAGCATGCTTGGGATTCTCTGTCTCCCTCTCTCTCTGTCCCTCCCTTGCTCTCTCTTTTTCTCTCTCTCTCTCAACATAAATAAGTAAACATTAAAAATTTTTAATGTATGTTTTATTATTATTTATGAATGTCAAGGTCAGCAGATGACTGCCATTGAAAATGGAGTCTGATATATTCACAGATTCAAAGAAGACTAGGCATTTCAGGCCCTGGCGAGGCAGATAAGGAAGCAATAGTGTTGGTCAGGAGGTAGAGGGAGAGAGGAGATGTGTGCAAGAGCCTTTATGGTGGTTTCTGCGGGAAGCAATGGGTGAGGCAGGGTAGCCAGACATAAGTTTGGCTCCTGTGAGTAATTCAGCATGGTCTGGACGGAGAGGTGATCCCCAGTTGTCTAGTACCTGGCCCTGGGGTGATCAGGACAGGTGGAGGATGGTGGCCCAGACGGTGTCCACTAAGTAGGAATTAGCTGGCCCTAAGGAATGATAGTCCATCCAGAGTCAACAAGGCCTCAAGAGGTGAAACCGAGAGAATATAGACAATAAAATGCATGTAACGCAGATGCCTGAGCTAAACTCAAGAGAGATTATATCAGGATGCCTAGAGTGGGGTCCAGGCATTAAGATTTTTAAAGGTTCCCATGTGATTTTAGTGTCCAGAAAAGGCTGAACATGACTGTGTTAGGCATCTCCAGTTCTATGCAGCATTGATTGCTCGTGCTTTTGTGTGATTTCTTTCCTGTAAAGGAAATCTAGGATCTTTCCTGTGTTGATCTGATGTTAATGTAAGTTGACTTTCTTAATTCATTGGAGGGTCATCTTCAATTCCTGAAAACTTCAGCCCCAACCAAATGCCACTTCAAAATAAACTTGAGTAAAAAAAATAATAAACAAACTTGAGTGTACTCACATCACATTGGATGCTAACAATAAGTTCATTTTGATGTAGCATCAATGTAGTATTAATTATGATACAAACCTCCTTGGGGAACTGGGGAGGTAGTCCTAAACTTAGTTAGGAAATCCTCTGGATTTCTGAAACCTTTTAGAGCTTGGCTACCTACAGTTTGGCCTTGAATGGAGCAGCACCTGCATCCTTGGAAGTTCATTACAAATGCAGATTCTCTGGCCCCACTCAAGACCCACTGAATCAGATTCTGCATTTCATCAAGCCCCCCAGGAGATTAGTGTGCACATCCAACTTAGGTCAAGATTTAGCATCAGATAGAGAAAGGATGTCACAGGCTTAATTATACATATTCAGTGTCCACACTAATTCCATGTGACTCCTCAATTTCTGTGGATTTCTGCTCAGGCATGGCAAAGCCCAAGACACACACTTTGCAGACCTCCAGTCTTTCTGCTGACAAACCTCTATTCTGAAGCAACCAATAAAAGAGATTTTTTTTTTTTTCCTGAAAGAGCAACGCAGGTCAGAGGACCTCAGCATGAGCTTACCTATGGTTAAGAGTTTGTTATATTGGTCTCCAAGTCTGTTCTAATTTATTTTTGCAGCTTCATTTGAAATTTTTCCCCACTTTCCCTTTTCTTTTATCCAAATTTCTCAACCAACTATCCTCACCAAAAGGTTAGCAATTAGAGTTTTCTTTTCTTTTCTTTTTTAAATTTTTTAATGTTTTATTTATTTTTGAGAGAGAGAGAGACAGCATGAGCAGGGGAGGGTCAGAGAGAGAGGGAGACACAGAATCTGAAGCAGGATCCAGGCTCTGAGCTGTCAGCACAGAGCCTGATGCGAGGCTCGAACCCACTAACAGTGGGATCATGACATGAGCCAAAGCCAGACGCTCAACTGACTGAACCACCCAGGTGACCCTCATTTTTCTTTTCTTGAACATGGGTCTGAACTTCATCAACGCTTATCTTGACCTTATTTCTAGATAGAGTTTCTTCCATTCATCAGTCTGTCCAGTTTAGAGCCAGTATCTTTTATTTTCTTCAGCCTCACCTACCTGAATTTATGAAATGTACGCAAGCATATAAATAGACCTGCAATTATATATCCCAAATAGTGAAATATAACTTCATTTTAAAGACAATTTTCTCCTTCCTAAAAGGATTATTTAACTTTTTCTGCCTGAGCACTATTTTTCTGCCTCCAAAACTATCTAATGAAAAAAGTATGATTGATCAGCCTTAAGCATCTCAAGTTGTGAAGGTTGGGGAGAAAATTAAACCTCCCAAATTTTGTTCTGCTGAATCTCTTTTCCTTCATCTTCCCTTCCCATCTCTGTATCTATATATGTGTACACACACACACACACACACACACACACACACACACACACATATACAATATAACAGAACTCCTTAACCCACATACCACAGAAGTCCTTGTGGCAGTGATTTTGATTACTTTTCTTTCTAACAGCATGCTAACTCATTTTAAGTTTTCTGGCTTCTAGTCTCTGGCCACGCATTGAAGGTATGGGGGAGAGGTGAACCAGGACTCATCTGGCTTCACACTGTATTCCATCATCCTGGCAACAGTGTTTAGGCCAATAGGTGATCAGATGATTCAAGCAGAACCAATAAGAAGTCTTCCCTGAGACTGATATGCTTTCTCCACTGGGATTTCAAGATGGGGCTTTCCCTCTACCCCCTGCAGGAATATCTCATTACCTTGTAGAGAGGTCTTAAATGAAAGAGAGTACTGGAGAATCCCTGAGGTGTATATTCCTACAGCTGTTTTTCCCTCTGGGACTCTTCCCTGAGGTGTGGATCAATAATGTAGGTTTTTGCTTAAGTTGATTTGAATAGGACTGTATCACCTGCATTAGAAAGAGTCCCAACCAAAACCAATGCACTTCTACCTTGATATTTATCCACTCCCTCTTCTGTTCATCTCCACTTTGTAAAAATTTAGCATGGGTATAGCAGTTAAACCTAAATGTAGAGGCAAGTAAGTACTCAACGCATTCCTATTTTGGGCAAACAGTGGAAACGATTACTGAACTATGTCAAGAAATGAGCATTTTTGTGCTAGACATACAGATTTAATTCTAGATTCTCAACATGCTGCCTGCAACCCGAGTAGTGAGGTTGTCATGGTGAAATCCTGCAAAGGGTCCAAAGGTCCTGTTAAAACTATACTAACTCTGGGGTTAGTATCTGCCTGGGTTCAGATTCTGTCCTATTGTCATGGGCAAACCAGATTTCTGGTCATCTTACCACAGATTTAGTGAATCTGAAGCTCTTGGGATAGACCCAAGAACCTAGGATTTAGTAAGTTCTTTAGGTGATTTTTTATGCGTCTTAAAGTTTGAGAAGTACTACTTTAGATAATCTGCTCAGTGCATGGAGGATGGAGCCTCCACAGGCACAGTACTCATCTTGTGTTTCTCAGTGCTCTGTCCACTTTGTAATGTTAGGTAGCATGTCTATCTGACAAGACTAACTAAATTTCACTCCCAGCATCTGCTGTGCTATCTCAAGGCATTATCCTCATCCACAGAGCCTATACCATAGTCCAGCCACCCACCACTGCACTGCCTGCACTGCTTAAAAAAGTGAATGTATTCACTGCATGCTGACAGGGCAAGATGTCAAGCCAGCGTCTTACTCCCTCATCATTCTCACAGAATCACTTAGAGGACCAGCTCCACAGGCTGGATTTGGTGTTTTTCCTTTGGCTGTCTTGCTCAATCTTCACATTTTTATTTATGAGCATTGCATGTGCCTCCCAGTGTAATAATTTCTCACAAGGTTTCTCAATTGTCCTGTTTGGCTTGAACATGTGACTTCAGCATCATTTTGTATTCCTTAAGGCCAGCTTTTCCCTGTGCTCTCTGGAGCCCAGCCCTGGCAGTCTTGAGTAGATGGGGTGGTTTTTCATCACATTGCCATCCGCAAATAAAGTTGTGTGTTGGGTCAAGATTGGCTTTATTGCCTACTAGTTTCTCTTCTCTCCTTCCTGAGGATCTTCTTTCTCCAGTCTCCATCTTCTCCATCTCAATCATTTGTTCTGTATTGTCTCTCTTCACTGACTCTCAAGGAATCCCTGCTAAGGACTGAGAGATAAGGTGTGCTATCAGAATATAAATTATGGAGTTTCTTCTTCCAAATCAAATGGAAGGCAACATGGAGATACTAAAAAAGGTGACTGTCATCAGGGAATTAGACAGTGTGACCAGGATCCTAAGGGTAGATGTCATCTGCTCTGTACTCCCTTCAGGATGGCCCAGACACTGGTAGATATGACTGTAGAAGCAGGTGTCAAGGAACTGTGCTTAGCTTTTCTCCACTTCTGTTGGGTAGATTTGCTTTCATATTGTCCCCTCAGAAGACAGCCATAGCCAAATCCCTGGAATTTGTGAATGAATACCTTGTATGGAAAAGAGCCTCTTCATTTGTGGTTAAGTTAAAGATCTTGAGATGGGGAAATTAACCTGGATTATATGGGTAGCCCCTAAATGTAATCACAAGCACCTTTATAAGAGAGAGGCAGTGGGATATTTGGCCACAGAATTCGAATGCAAAGAAACATAGTTGCCTCAAGACCTTCCTCACATTGGGGAGGGTGATCTGTTTTATTCAGTCTATCTAATCAAAAGTTAATCTCATCCAGGAGCAACCTCAAGATACACCCAGAATCATATCTGGCCAAATAACTGGGCACCCTATGACCTAGTCAAGCTGACTCATAAAATTAACTCACACACATAAAATATCTGGTACATTGTAGGGGCTCAGCAAATGCCAGTTTTCTTTATTATTATCCTTACTTGAATTGACTCAGGAAAAAACAAATGAGAAAGGGAAGGAAAGGAAAGGACAAAGAAAAGAAAAGAGAAGAGAAGAGAAGAAAAGAAAGAAAAGAAAAGAAAGAAAAAATTTAGATTAAACTGCCTTAAAAATCTAAGCATTATGTGGCATGCCAGGT
This sequence comes from Suricata suricatta, assembly GCF_006229205.1. Lineage (NCBI taxonomy): Eukaryota > Metazoa > Chordata > Mammalia > Carnivora > Herpestidae > Suricata > Suricata suricatta. Next base: position 16,300,759 of record NC_043704.1, on the reverse strand, counting down.
AAAATAAGTGAAACCAAAAACAATTATTTCATGGATACGTGTCATTATACATTTGTTCAAACCCATAGAATGTACAACACCAAGTGTAACCTTAATTTAAACTATGGACTTAGGGTGATGATGATGTGTTCATGTAGATTTATTGACTGTAACAAATTACTACTCTGATGTGGACTGTTGATGGTCAAGGCAGATGTGCATGTGTTTGGGTGAGAAGCAGGCATATGGGAAATCTCTGTACTTTATACTTCATTTTGTTGCAAAGCTAAAACTGCTCTAAAATCTAAAAATAGTTCATAAAAAAACAATAACAACCGGTAACTGTCAAATGAAATACAAATCTCCAGAGTGGCAGAAATGGATTTCAATACAGCAAGTGTCTCTGATCTGCAATGGGGTAAATAGCACTTACAGAAACAAAGCAAAAGTCCCTTTGCTTCCTACAGCCTGCTCTCTGGCTGGAAAAATGTGTATTCCACTACAATTTCTTAAAACATGTTTTGTTTTTATTGTTTCCCAAGCGCCAGAAGCATACAACTACTAATCAGAATTCACCAAAGTACTCAGAACCAGGATGTCTTCCCAGCTCAGTCAATATCGCTTCAATCCCTCACCTGGAATATTTGCTCTGCTCTAAGAACATTATAATATCTGGGTAGTATACTAAAAATTACAGTATGTTAAATGCCCTCTTACTTGAGAAAATTTACCCAACATTCTTTCTTATTAATATTTAACCACAAGAAAAAGATAATGTAAAATATATGGAAAGAGTATTATTTCCTATCATTATTAGGGGGAAATTTCTAAAGGAGAATTTTTAATAATATTGCATTCTGAGACATGTCAATAATCTTCATCTAAATCAGATAGGTTTTTCTATAAAGGGCCAAAGAGTAAATATTTTAGGTTTGGTGGGCTGTACAGTTTTTGTCACAAGTACTAAACTTTGCTTTGGTGGCACAAAAGCTGTCATAGACAATAGGTAAACAAATAAGTGTGTCTCTGTCACAGTAAACCTCTGTTTAGAAAAACAGGTTTGTGGTCCAGATTTGGTCCATGGACCATAGTTTGCATGCCTCTGATTTAATTCCTTGTGCCACCCAGCAAGGCAAACAAACAGATATGTAAGAAGACACACCGTACCCCAGATATCTCCAATATTTTGCAAGCACTAGACGTCACCCAATTCTTCTTCAGAGTATTATAGATGCTTGGCATCATGGCAGGTCTTCAAATTAAATGAATATCAAGTTCCAGTTGTGCCCAGGTCTTCACACGTGCCTTTATATGTCCTCTTTTCATTCAGTGTTTGTTATTGCTACTGATCACAGTCATTTGGGCCACATTTCTTTTCCTGGATCTCCTTTGGACTCTCCTAGCATCCTTGAGATTCTGGCTCAATTTTTTTTTTTTAGTTAGAGGCTTAATAATTAAGATAATGCATCTTAAGAAGTTTTTGGAGAGGCACCCGGATGTCTTAGTTAGTCAAGCATTGGGCTTGGGCTCAGGTCAGATAATCTTGTGGTTTGTGGGTTCAAGCCCCGCGTCAGGCTCTGTGCTGACAGCTCAGAGCCTGCTTTGGATTCTGTGTCTCCCTCTCTCTCTGCCCCTTCCCTGTTCATGCTGTGTCTCTTTCTCAAAAATAAATAAAACATTAAAAAAGAAAGAAAGATGTTTTTGGAATTTTTTTGTTCTCTGTAGGTGAATATAAATTTTTCTTCTTGTTAATACACGATGCTTTATAAATAGCAAATTAAAAGAGTAGAAAAGAAAATGTGGGTATGATGAGGACAAGAAAGAGCTGCAGTTCTACCACTGTATAGATCTTAGATTTTTGAACTCTATTAGTTGAACTTTGTAATAATAAAACTGACATTACATCTCAGTTGCTCGAAGATTCACACATACGGATATTTGGGAAGTTAAAAAATGGAGGCAATGCCCTAATATTTCATCCTCAAAATAGATCACAAATTGTGTAGGTAGAACCAGGGAGTTGGTATATGGGCAGCTGTGGCTCACATCTGCCCTAAAGCAAAATGAGGTGGGTCACACTTCTGCTTTGTTTTTAGCAGCCACTCAGATCCCTTTATATCCATTTATCCTTTTGTTTTCGGCATCCTTATCCTATGCATTTATTTATTTATTTATTTACTTACTGATTTATTTATTTATTTATTTAAATTCGATTCTAAGATCATGGCCACATGATGAATTTGTATGACTAATTCTGTTGGAAACTAGGAGAGATGTCCAAACAATTTATTTTACTTGGAAAAACAACACGTTAAAATGAACAGAATTCAAAACCTATTATGTCCAGGAAAGCTTTTGGTGCCTTTCCAAGATCTGGCAAATACAGCATCATTGACAAATGGCACTTGTTTTTCCATGGAGTGCAGTGGAATGGCTAATTTAATAAATCACAGACTGAAATGTATTTTCATAAACACCTTCCTAATTCAATTCAGCATCTTAATGTCTTGTTGCTTACTTTGATTTACACTGTGAAAATGTCCACAATGTCCAAATCTTTTTTTAGTGTTTCACACAAATAACCTTCCATTGTGTGAGTCACCTTAATTAACCTTAATTAACTCTCCTTTGGTCAAAAGGCAAATAGAAGTGATTTCTGGCAATTCTCTCAGGTGGACAAAGAAGGTGCCAATGATCTCGTGTTAACCAATCAAAAGATGAAAGGCACAAGAAGTCGGGGATAAAGGAAGCTGGACAAAAAATACCACTGAACAAACATATTGGTGGAATTGATGGATTTCCTTCATTTTCTTGTGATAGCAGGTGAACATAATTCAGAATCTTCTACTTGCACCCACCTGCCTACTCCCAAATATGATTTGGGGATTCGTGGTAGCTTATCTTCCTCTCTGCTTGTCATGTTTGTAAACATGTATGTATACCTCTGCTCCCTCTGATTTTTAGAAAATTGAAGAAGTCCCTGGACACAGAGACAGAGATTCTATATGAGGCAAAATGATAATAATTAAAAAACAACCTAGGTTATCCTCAATAAAATTTACAGTACAAAACTAGGATAAGACAAGTTCCCTTTCTCAAAGTAGTTAATATTTTCTGGTTTTGGTGAGGATAATGTAATTTGTAGATGGTTTGCTTTTCAATTCTCCATATACTGCAGATAGTCTAATTTTTGTTATTGATGTGTCTCTTCAGTATGCTGAGACATGCTTTCTTGATTCATAAAGCAAAGTTGTCATTCTTCAGATGATAGTAAAAGCTGATTCTTTTGAATCAGAGCCCTGACAGGCAGAGATCAAGTCCTTTCTTGCCACAAGATAAAGGAGGAAAGTCAGGTGGGTTAGGTCCTACTGTAAATGTTTATTAATTACAAATGATCCCCTCTCCCTCTTCCTTTTTTTTTTTTCCTCTCACTCTCCCTCTTTTTCCCTCCTTGATTTCTCTCTCTCTTCAGTCATTTATTCCTTACCATTTCAGTAAAAACACTGCATGGGGATGTGACAATAGTCATCTGCACAGGTGAGACATTGCAGTAGTCAGGACACGATTAGGACAAAGAGGGCATCTTTGAAAAGTTGGGGTGAATGATGTGGGTAAAGGCAGTGGTCAAATAAGCCAGTGTGGAAGGAAGAGAGCATTTACAGAAAGGCAAGGGCAGGGGTGGCTTTGGTGCAGAGTGGGGTAATCAGCCAAAGAAGTTTGAGGGAAGCATGTTCACAGACAAATGGTGATGACCCACTCAGGGTTTTTTGAGCCCAGTGTGAGAAGGATATTTGAGCAGAGGTATCAGCAGCTGGTCAGCACAAAAGAGGAAAGTGAGAGGGTCTCTGTTGTGAAGAAGCAGCCATAGGTGGGAGCTTGGGCACAGGGCGTGGAAGCTTAAGCAGGATAAGGGCGGTGCCCACTTAGGGAGGTATTGGTGGTTCATAGCAAAGTGTCAGAATTTGCATAAGGACTGGAGGGTATGGGCTGGGGTTAAAGGCATCACAGATTGTTGGTAAAATGGTTGCATACTAAGGTGATTCTTGGAATAAGCTGGCGTTTTAAGATTAATAGGACTCAGTATCTCAATTGAGAGAAATGTATTTAAATATATGAAAAGAAGCAAAATTAGAATGACCCTTTGTAGTTGATTTTGAATTGGAGTAATCCATGTGAATTAATGATTTTCAATATATAGAGAAATTTATAATGATTAAATGTGCTCCTTTTTAAATTGAGTTGTCTTTTATTGTTGAGTTGTTAGAGTTCTTTATATATGCTGTATATAAATCTCTTATCGGTCACATCATTTGCAGGTATTTTCTTTCACGTCTGTTAGTTGTCTACTTTCTTGATGATGTCTTTTGAAGCAGAATGCTTTTAATTTTGATGAATTCCAATTTACCAAAAATCACTTGTAGTTTTGTGTCATATCTAAGAAACCATTACCTAATCCAAGATCACAAAGATTTATTTCTGTTTTCTTGCAAGAGTTGTATAGTCTTAGCTCTTATACCCATTCTATGATCATTTTTAAGCTAAATTTATTAATGGTGTGAGGCAAGGATCCAATTTTATTCTTGTGTCAAAAAATGAAAGAGAAGACTCAGATCCCACCTTCACCATCCACGACACCCAAAAACAGTGAATAAATGGTTGTGGGTGAGTGAGGGAAAGAGAAGGATGGCATGACAAACACTAACAGCACAAGGAGGGGCACAATTCCATGACCTCCCAAGCTGTAGTCTGATCATGATTTTTCAATATATTCTGTTGATCTGTGCTTTATCATCCAAGTATCTAATCTATTCACAGTTAATGCCAATACTGATAAAATGGGATTACATCTGTTAGATTGATATTTGATATCTATATATGTCCTAAGTCATTTTATACTCCTTTGTGCTAAGGAGATTATTTTCTAGAGTTCTTTTTAAATAACTTTATTTTACTATATTTTTTAGTTCTTTTCTTTTCTTTCTTTTGAGAAAGAGTGAGCAAGCATACACACCCTCTCTCATGTAAATGGGGGTGGGGCGAAGGGAAAGGGAGAGGAAGACTCTTAAGTAGGCTCCAAGCCCAGTGCAGAGCCCAACAGGAATCAATCTCATGACCCATGAGATCATGAGCTGAGCTGAAACCAACAGTGGACAGTTAACTGACTGAGCCACCTAGGCACCCCTGAGTTATTTTCTTAATGATTTCCCTGTTAATAAATAGACACTTACACAACCTTCTATATTTACTTTTATATTACTTATACCAACACAATTTATTTATTGATATGAGTTAAACTTACTATCTAGGGTCCTTTCATTTCATTATAAAAGACTTCTTTTATTTCATATAGTATAGGTAAGTCTTCTAGAAGCAGATTTTCAGTTTTTATTTTTGTGGGAATGTTTTAATTTCTCCTTAATTTTGAAAGATAGTTTTTCCGGATATAGCTGAAAGGTTTTTGCTTTTGTTTTGTTTTGCTTTCAGCACTTTAAATATGTTATTTCTCTGTCTTCTTGCATCCGTAGTTTCTGATAAGATGATCTTACATGTGATAAGTCACTTTGTCTTCTTTCAAAATTCTTTGTCTTTCATCAGTTTGACTATGATGTGTCTAGGTGTGGATTTGAGTTCATCCTACTTGGAGTTTGTTGAGCTCTTTGGAAGTGTAGATTAATGCTTCTCATAAAATTTGGGAAATTTTTCACCATTAAGTCTTCAAACAATTTTTCTGCCCAGTTCTGTCAATCTCTCCTGTTCTGAGACTCGGGTTATACATATATTGGTAAAATCAATGGTATCTTACAGATCTGTAAAGATATCTTCATTGTCTTCATTCTTTTTCTATGCCTCCCACTGGACAATTTTAATTGATACATCATCTGATTCTTCTGTCAGTTCAAATATACTATTCAGTCCCTGTAATAAATTTTTCATTTTAGCTATCTTAATTTTCAACTCAAGAAATTCTATTTGGTTCTTTTTTTATACATTTATCTCTTTCTTGATATTTTCCTTTTGGCGGACACCATACTCATGTGTTCTTTTAATTCTTTATACATTCTTTTCTTCAGTTCTTTGGTCATATTTATAATATCTAAGTTAAATATTTTGTATCCTAATTCCAAAATCTGGATGTCCTCTGTACAGTTTCCATTGGCTGCTGTTTTAACCCATGCATGGACCTTATCTTCCCATTTCTTTGTGAGTCTTACATTTTATGTTGAGAGCTGGACTCTTTTAGTAATATAAAGTGGTAACCCTAGAAACTAGATTCGGTTGCCACCCAAGGTTGTATTTACTGTTTGTTTGCTTAGTCACTTTCTTGGACTGATTTTGCAAAGCCTGACTGTCTTCTCATGTGCAGCACTCTCCTCAGCAGAATGGCCAGTTAAGGATTGGAAAGAGATTTCCTACATGCCTTGAATCAATATGGTTTCTATGCTTTGCTGAAGCATCCATGTGCTGAAAGTGTTTGAAGACCTTTTCAAATCTTCATCATTTTCCAGCTCTCCCTTCATCTTTACTTCCTGTTTGTGTAATACCTCAAGGTCAGCCAGAGGTGAGTGATTAGGGCTTGCTCAGGTCTTACTTGGGTATAAGCCCAATTCAGTACATGTGCATAGCCTTCTGGATTTCCAGAATGTGTAAGAAGTAAAAATTCAAAAATCTAAATTCAAAATCCTTTCTGGCAGTGGGGGCCATTAAACAATGGCTGCTGGACTTTTTTTTTTTTTTTCCAAATGCATTCAAATCAGGTTTTCACTTGACAAACTCTTAGTTCAAATAAACACAAGCTCTGTGAATGGGATCTTTGCAGGAAGCTCCCAAATTGTGTCAATTCTTTGGGGAAGGAGCTTTGTAGGGACCATGGAGCCCATTCTACATCCCCTCTGGTCATTGCTAGGTCACTATTTTTCACAGTTACCACAGTTGTGAGGCTTCTGGTTTTCAAGGGAGAGCAGGGAAAGAATAGAACATGTAAAAAACTGAAAAAAAAAAACAAAAACATCCCACAATGCTGTTATTTATAACGTTTAGTTGCTTTCTTTGAATAAAACTTCTTCTATTGTTTCAAACATTACAATAATTTCAAAAGTTTTGAAGAAGTTGATTTGATAATTTGGGGGCAGTGTTCTTATTTGTACATGGCAAGTTTTTAGAAGTCCTTATTATGCTGTTCTAGAAGTGCTTTCTCTATAGTCTTTATGCTTTTATTTTTCTGTGAATTTTGAATTATTTCAAAATAAAAGACGAATACTAACCTAGTTATTTACCTTTTCTCTCTCTTTAGTCCTTGCATTTTTCTCCTTTCCTTGGACACATTCATCCCACTTAGTGGCACGAGCATAGTGACTCTATTTAGTCAAGTTCATTGGTGTTTGAAACTTTACGTACTTCTACAACAGCCAAGAAAGCTTTAGTTTCCTCTTCATCATCCATTGAACTCATACCAGCTAACCTTACCTTTCCTATAATACCCATCAATTGTATTATCTTATTGGGAACAAGACTCGGTTGTTTTTTAAATCCATACTCTTGTCTTCTCCATTAGCAGTTATTTTTTTAATGTAAGCTACATTTCAAATATATGCTAGACAATTCACCCTGCAGGGAGGTCTTCATTATTTTTCCATTTCAATAGAAATGTCCATTACCACTAATTTACAAAAGAGAATACTCCCCAGGCATATTTATTATTGACACAAGTTAACCAAGGGTGAACTAATTTCGAACAAATAGCAGGCTTATGCGACATCAGAATTGAAATAAAGTACAAATCATGTGGATTATAGTTTTTATGATAAACCAGTTATATATTTTTACATCTTATTCTTTAAATTGTTCACGATAGATGTTGAAAGCATTTTTTAAAAATTTTTCCACAGTTGCCCCAAATAAATACTCTTGATTTTCTTTGTTCTCCATTTTTTTGTGTGTCTCCACTGCTTTTTTTCTTTACATTACTAAATTATTCTTGTTTCTCTACCTGGGAAGACTAACATCATTGTCCCCTTTCAATTGGTGCAGTGCAGCTTTATTCCACGAGAGGGCACCAAAATGGCTTTCTTTTCTGGTTTTCTGTTTTCTCAGTTGTTTACCACATTGGATGATAGGACAGATTTATCCCAAAGTCTTCTACTAAAGAGAGATTATATGTATATATGTGTATATATATATACATATATAATTAAGTTATAAAATATGAACACTTCTATGTTCTACATTAGGAAAATAGGAGAATGAGATATCCCCATAGTATATGCATGACAATTTAAGTTGCCTTTCTAGGCAAGGCTTTGGATATGTAAACATGACTCCTGAAAAGGAGGCAAGGCACATGGAAAAATATATATTCTGCATTGATCAAACAATGATATTTAATTATTCTCAAACTAAATGAAACAGGTAACAACTTTATTTTTTTTCTTCTTTTTGAAATAGGGCTAAAAATCAAATTCAAATAAGTGTTCGAGATTGTTACAGGTGAAGACATTATAGAAAAACAATACCTGAGTTTTGTCATAATAACAGGTAGGAAATACTTGCTTTCCTGACATTCGACGGCAGATACAAAAGAAACAAACTCATTGTTATTAATTTTTTAAGTCACAGCATATTGCTACCACTGGAAAGTATCTGAACAAACCTTACACCATTTAAAAATAACTCACATTGTCTTTTTCTATAAGGTTAGGCTGGTGTGGGAAGTGGATGGCAGGTTTGTAGTGAGGGGATGAGAGACACTTTTCGGGCATTCCACAAACTCTGTGCATTATTCTGACATTATGGGAATTTTTCCTGGCTTGCCTGATAAGAGATCCAGCACTAGAAATACTTGTAGGAAAGGTCATTGCCTCATTCAAGATTACTAGGATTCACCATCAGAAGAAAGATGCCTCTTTTGAGGGAATATTGCAGAAGAGAAGGATACTCTGGGTGCCAAAGCCCAGAATTACTGGCATAGCTTTAAAAAAAAAATTTTTTTATTATTTGAGAGGCAGAGAGAGAGAGTGTGAGCAGAAAGAGAGGGAGATACAGAATCTGAAGCGGGGCTCTGAGCTGTCAGCACGGAGCCTGACGCGGGGCTCAAACCCACAAATCGTGAGATCATGACCTGAGCTGAAGTCGGATGCTTAACCGACTGAGCCACCCAGGCGCCCCTGGCATTGCTTTTATATACTGCCGAAAGAACCGTACGTCGTGATGGTGAGCTCCTGTCCTGAGTTTGGAATCAACTCGGTACAACTAGGATCAACAACTGTTCGATAACTCTTTAACCACCAGGGGGCAAAAGGGCAGTGTCGTCTCATAATCTCAGCATGATAATCGTGCAAAGCAAATGCAACTCTTATATTTTGTTTATTAGATATTGTTTGGAGTTCTTTTAAATTTTGTTGTTTTCTTGGCCCACAGCCATGGGATATCATAGCTTTCTGTTTAATTACTACCATTGGTAGTTCTCAAATAATGAGCTATTATTTTAATAAAGAGGATTCTTCTTCTAAATGGAAATAATTAGTGAAAGATAAAAATTACTCATGCCTGACTGAGTCAGAAATCACTATAATTTGATAGATTGCCTTTGGAAGTTTAATCTTAGTTCATTTTTTTTTTAATTCAGTATCTCACTCAGGGCAATGGAATTGGTGTTTTATTAACTTATGCATCTTTGTATCAATTTCTAAACAGAAAAAATAATAAGGAACAGGATCACATTATACATAATTTTGACCTATGCTTTATTTAAAATGTGGAGAGGGGCACCTGGGTAGCTCAGTCGGTTAAGAGTCCGACTTAGACTCAGGTCATGATCTCAAGGTTTGTGGGTTCAAGCCCTACATCAGGCTCTGTGCTTATAGCTCAGAGCCTGGAGCCTGCTTCAGATTCTGTCTCCCTCTCTCTCTCTCTCTCTCTCTCTGCCCCTCCCTGATCTCACTTTCTCTGTCAAAAACGAATAACCATTAAAAGAATTTTTAAATGTGGGGAAAAAGTGATGAGGGTACATATTTTCTTTACCACACATTTTATGCCTTAGAGCCCTAAAGACCTGGTTCACATCTGTTATTCGTTAGTTATTTGTACTTCCCATTTGAGTTTTCCTAGTAGCATCTGGAAGGGTAGAGAGAACCCAAATGGTCTCTTGGTAGCTGATCACACTGCTGTTGCATGTTGGCAGATTCTGTGCATTAAGCCCAAAGCAAAGGCCAATTACGAAGTCTGTGGATCTGAATTCCAGCTATTTGAAACACAAGTGGCATCTGTCCCATTCAGGGTTAAGCATCACCCTGAATACTTGGTTTATTGGACACGTATCTTGAAATAGATGGCAATCAGAAGCACATTTTCAATTCTCTGTATCTTTGGAGGCAATTTTTAATACATTAACCATCCCTGAAATTAATTAATGAGAGGGAAAGATAACTTCAGGGACAGCTGGGTCAGTGTGTGTGAGCGCACTTCTGACTTAGTGAAAACACTACCCTTCCACAAATATGTATTTTTTAAATGCCCTATATCTTTCCCTAAAAAAAACATGTATGGACACCACTTCAGGCTAAGTGGGAATTTAAGATGATCTCTATGCCTGCAAGGTCCAGTACAATTTAAGAGAGACAAAAGTAGTTTTGAGGATGTTTACTTGCCATTTGATGTCAGTGTTGCTCTGGAAGTGTTGCATGATTAATGGGGGGGGGGGTTGCGGTGCTACAGGAAGAAGCTACTGGGGGGACAAGGTTAATGTGAGTGTTCAAGGTTATCAGTTGCGATAACTCATCACAAGTGGAAATGACAAGTCTTTATGGAGATACCACAGCTCTTCTTTCGTAGAGTCAACCGCCCCATCCAACCACCTCTGATTCAAATTCGAAACATGACATCTGTCAAATACAAGCTGAATTTTTTTTCTTTTCAAATAGAAGACACACATTAAGGTGCTTGCTAATCTTAGAGCTCTAAAGTGTCTCCCATCATGTTGAATGAAAACATATGCATATTCTATTTGCAGATGAATAAAATGCAATTTAGCCATGCATAATCAGCTGAAATCTGCCCCTCTGTTTAATTTTCCTGTTGTTTATGTTTATAGAAAACCAGTCCCTTCAAGGACAAATTTAATAAGGACGGTTTAGGAGGGTATAGGAGAGCGGTGTGCGAAACGGAAAATGTGAGGTGATTTCAATTTAGATATGTACTTAGCTTGGGTCCATGATTACGATGGGTACCAGAAGACTGTCCTTACAAAACACAAGGAGACATTTGTTTTCCAATTCCCTAGCCATGGCTTTCATTAATACATGGACATACCACGGATTCCCTTATTGTGCAGTTAAGTAGCTACCCTTTCTGTCCCCACAAAATCCACCATTGGCGGAAAGCATTGCGATGTGCTTGGAAAAATGAATACCTCCAGACTAGTAACCTGCACCAGCTCGGAGGATGCAGTGTATACAAACAGTTCCGATTTAATCAAGATAGAAACATATGGCAGAGTTTGAGAATTTTGTTTTCTCATATTATAGTTGGTTTAATATACAGTGATAGGAGGACTCCAGGAAGTCTCAAGAAACTGCAGAAATTAGACCATAGATGCCGGCAAATCCTTCACTCACTAGGGACACAAATACAGTCAATACCAACGTACTAGGAATAATTATACAGTGTAGGAAAACAATCTCCATAACATTTCATTCTCTACCTGCTGCAAATCAAATTACAGACATATGCATTCAATATTGAATTACTTTTGTAAAGCGCTTTCCTCTTCGACACACCATTTAGAGTTTCTTAAGGTGACAGCTTAACTGTTTTGAAATATCATTTTATTGCTGCCTCATTCAGCTCTCTAAGCTATCAAAATATGTCCTTCTCACCCACCTCTGCTCTGTTATACTAGAATATTAGCCCCAAAAGGAACATCAATAAATTCTTCCTCCCGAATAGCAGGCATAGAAGGCATACCTGTGAAAAAGTAAAAACCTATGTAGGCAAATACCGGAGTAAGAGCCCGTACTTGAAGGAGGGTCTCACAATCAATAGACAGATGAAAGATAGGTGGTAGACTGATACCTGGATGGATACATGGAGAGAGAGACAGACAGACAGACAGACAGAGAAATGAAAGCCTACAGAACCAAGACATTTTGTCAGAATTCAGACACTTTCCTGAGATGACTGACTAAGTACTTCTCAGAAATAACACCCAAGAGAAGTGCATGGGGTGAAGGTGATAGAGGGAAATGTTGAAGGACAAAGTCTAGGTCACTGCAGACCTCCAGACACACATATCTTTGGGGATCATGTTAAAATGAAGGTTCTTATGGAATTGGTCTGGGATGGGGAGGCCCTAGATTCTGCATCTCTAACAAGCTCCCAGGTGGTGTTGGTGCTCTTCATCCTCGGACAATATAGAATAACAAAGATCTATGGCAAACAGTCTCCAAACAGAGTCAGAGGACTGGAAAAGACTGGGCTACTTTATAAACACTGGGAAATACATAAAAATACAGCTGTCAGGGCCCCATGCAACATGGTTCAAGTGAGTAGATCTTGATGAGTCTGGAGTTTTTAAATGTTTCTTAGAAGACTACAGTAGAGCACTAGGTTTGAGACCTGAGTAAGATGAGATTTTCTGCAAAGAGCAGCTGGTAAAGGAGACAGTAGCTGCTCTAATTACAATGGTGACAGTGGACTCTTTAAGAACGCCAGTGGGAGAAGTGCTTGGCAAATTCACATCTACCACCCTCCATGCCTTTAAAACTAAGCATGGGGGAGCGTGGTCGCAATAGAGAAGAGATTCAATAAACTATCAGAAGGGGAGACTGTGATAGGTTCAAATCTTAATTCGGAAATAAAATACCAAAAATCAAAACTACTATATTCTAGATACTTTCTGTTCATGTTCTCCTTAAATCCTTATATCATCAAGAGAGGTAAGTAAAATCATCTTCATTTCACAGTTAAGAAACTGAGAGGAAGGAATATTAAGTGAATTGTAGAAGACCATAAAGGGAAGGGGCAAGAGAATTGAGATATGAACATAGGCCTCTCTAACAACAGTCTCATGCTTATGACCTAAGGTCCAGGCAAGCTTCAAGGTATTGGTGAGCTAGGGTGGTGCAAAGTCCAGCTCAGTATTTTTTGAAACTTTGCAAATTGCCCATGTGTGTTATTTCTGGCACTCCGTGTCAACATTCTTATTAGGTAGTGGTAAAATCCTTAGAAATTGCTCACATGCTGGCATAATTTGGACATGAAATAATTAAGGAGAAATATACTTCAAGTTGTGTCAACTTATTTGTGGTGCTGGTGGTGATAGTCGAGCTGTTTCATGGAGATCATGTAGTTACTGAATATCTTCACCCTTCCCCTCAGCATTGTGCAAATCATGATTCTCCACGTTGCTGAAGCATGATTTAAAACATAGGGAATGCTTGGGTGGCTCAGTCAGTTAAGCATCTGACTCCGGATTTCGGCTCAGGTCGTGAATTTGAGATTCATGTGACTGAGCCCCATGTCTCTTGCCTTCTCCCACTCTCTTTCACACACACTCTTTTGCTTTCTCTCAAAATAAATAAATAATCTTTAAAAAATCACAAAATAAAATTAGTGTGGCAGACAGCAGTCATAATGATAAAGCAAGGCATTCAAAAGTTTACCATTCTGACATCAAGTGTATGTGTAGCCATTTTGGAGAGCACACCAAGAGAGTAAGCCTCCATGTAAATCAGTAAAGACGGCTTGGCACACAGTGATCTTTGGATACTAACATACAAATTGATGAATAAAGTTCTGCAAGTCTCAGAATGAATCTCAGTATAAATTAAAGATGTCTTGGAACATGGAAATGGATCCCACTGGCTAGATGCTCATTCAGTGCATGGCCCTTGTGCTGAGGTGAAAGGAGAAGACGAGCCTTCCTGTGTTCAGTGGGAGCAACACAGTATAACAACCAACCAAAGAAGCAAAATTGTCTTTTCCTTTTACCATCCTAAGGCATGCTTCTCATCCCAAACTTAATTCACAGCTATATGTTAGTGGTGAAGAGTGCACACTTTGGAGCCATATTAAGGTTGATAACCTGAATAAATGGCACTTCAGAAGTGAGTAGTTAGAATGCAACAATAGTGAACAGGTGTATTTTATAACAGAGTTTAATATCTGGTTACCTGGTAAGATGCTAACTGCAGTTTATTATTTTAGTAAAGCTCTAGGTTCTAGCAAGTCCTATCAAGTCCTGGCAAGTCTAGTCAGCAAAATAACACAGAAGTGGATAATTTGACATCATTAGCAGTCCTATTGTCTGAGCTAATGCACTATTCCTGCCTACTTTATTTAGTACAGGGATTTTCCCCTGGAATGCATGCCCATCCTGTAGGCAGGCACTGCAGTCATCTCCCCCAAGAACACCCTGAAAACAATTTAAGTCATTGTGACATTGACCTTTTCCTACTGGTCTTTGAAATTCTCAGTAATTTCTCTGGAGAATAGGAATACAGATCACTGTCCATTTCAAAGAGTTGGGGAGATAAATTACCATCCGCTTTTGCAAATGTCTCTGAAGATTAAGTGCTTTCCCAAATTAAATAGTGTTATTAGACATCCTCAAAATATTCCTTTAAAATACTGAGTCTTACAACCACTTATTATAAAATAACATGATTCTCAAATACCTACAGACCTGATGGCATTCTTTCCAATCTTTGGGACACGGTTGTCTCCAAGATACAATTTTCAATGTATGGGTATGACCCATAAAAACAGAGGGAAACACTGTGCTCACTTATGTTTGGTATAAAATGGAGAATAATACTGTAACCTGATCTTCAAGAAGCTTAAATTCTAGTAGGTGAGGGGCACCTGAGTGGCTCAGTTAGTTGAGCGTCCGGCTTCCAGCTTCAGCTCAGGTCATGATCTCATTCATGGGTTCGAGCCCCGCACTGGGCTCTGTGCTGACAGCTAGTTCAGAGCCTGGAGCCTGCTTTGGATTCTGTGTCTCCCTCTCTCTCTGACCCTCCCCTGCTCATGCTGTCTCTCTCTGTTTCTCAAAAATAAATAAAAAACATTAAAAAAAATTCTAGTAGGTGAGTATGAAGAGTTTCCATTTCCACAATAGGAATGCTAAATTGGCAGCATTTGAACATTTTTCTTCCCCAGAATTATTTCTTAAATGAAATCTTAAGAGAGAGCACAATATGTAAAAGAGATATATTTATAATGGTCCCAGTTGGAGCCCTGGGGGCTGAAACTATCTGATTCTCTCCTTCATTTGAAAAAACTCCAAAGTCACAGTTTGAAAACAAGTGATTTCATTAACAATGAAATCTACACCACAGTGTAAATGCCATGACACTGTGGAGGATGTTAGCAAACATTGTTGATTGCCTTCTTAACGTCCATTCTCGAATTTTCCATCTTTATAACAGAACTTAAGTTTGAGTTCCATACTCCTCCAGGTATTCATGGTCTCAAGAGAAGCTGGTCCATTTCTAGTCCCAAATGATGAGTCCTGATTGGACCAAATCATAAATTCTCAAATGTTGGTCTCAGAACTCCATTACACACACAGAGATTGAGAACTTAGAGTGTTTTGGCTATGTTTATAAAAATTAACCTGTTAGAAATTAAAACTAAGGAATGTCAAAAATATTCATTAAACATTTATTAAAAACAAAAATAAGACCAATATTATTACATTAACAGAGATAACATTTTATTTAAAATTGCTGTTATTCTAAAACAAAAAGAATTAGTTTTAAAAGTGGAATTGTTTTGGGGTGCTTGGGTGGCTCAGTCTGTTGAGTGTACAGCTTTGACTCAGGTCATGATCTCATGGTTTGTGGGTTTGAGCCTCACGTCGGGCTCTGTGCTGACAGGTAGCTCAGAGCCTGAAGCCTGCTTCAGATTCTGTGCCTCCCTCTCTCTCTGACCCTCCCCTGCTCGTGCTGTCTTTCTCCCTCTCAAAAATAATAAAACATTAGAAAAAAATTTTTTTTAAAGTGGCATTGTTTTATATTTTTTACAAGTCATGTTAATGTCTTTCTTAATAGAGGATAGCTAGATTCTTATATCTACCTTGTATGCAATTTGCTGTATTATGTTATTTTGGTTGAAAAAATGAAAAAGAAATGAAGCCTATACAGTTAGATTGTTAGAAAGGGAAAAGCATTTCAACAAACTTTTTGTATAATTGTGGATATTTTTCTCTGATAGAACACTAACACTTAACAAGTGGTCATTTCCTAACGGTGGTGTTGTGAAGTTTGAAAATATATTGATGAGCTTTTTGGTCTTTGTTCAATTAAAATCATTGATCTCTATTGCACTAATAATGGGTTGTTTATGCATGCATGGTTTTACAAGAATTTGCATTTGTCATTTATAAAATCTTGGTTCAGTGAGTATGCTGATCCTCCAAATTTGAACACATTTTATAATATAAAAATATCACACTTGTTAATATCATCATCAATTTTATCAGAAAAGCCTTTAAGTAGTAGGAAGTTGTCCAGCTCATGGTGACAGAAAAAAAAATGTTCTCTCAAATTCCAGTTTTTACTTAGGAGCTTATATGTTATCATTAGCAACAAATAGTATCAGTAGGTTTCCTTGAAGTCATAGACTTGCATTGCTCTTTCTCAAGCTGATGTCTGCCAAATGCTCAAGTATAAATAACTAATGTGTCCAACAGATTCCACTCTAGGAAAAGTGGTGTCTATGAATATGATGGATGATTCATCTCATAACTCAAATGACTGCATGAGACCTTTTTCTGAACATAACCAACATAATGTGTGGACTGTCACAGACATGTGTTAGGGATACATTCGTTACATGAAATAATGAAAAGACATATACCCGAGTCAAAATTTACTAAATTAATAATTTTTGCTGCTTCATCAAGGACATTCTGAGTGAATACGCTTGTAATTTATTTACTTAATTAAACTTTTTGTGAACATGTGGTGCTGAAGAGGACAGTGACTGCTGGGGAAGTTTGGGGCCACTGCTGGAGCGGTGCCGAAGCACCCACAATTGCCTTTGCATTGTCACTGGGAACCTTAAGAAAGCAGAAAGGCAAATAACACCACAATACTCTTTAGGTGCTTACATTTTTACCTGCCAATATCCTGAAATAATGTTTGCGATAGCCAAGAGTCCATAAACCACACATTGTGAACTGCTGACCTAGGCTAATTGTGAATATCTCTTTCACGGTCCAGTTATTGGTTCAGGGCTCAGCTCTGACCAGATAAGATAATAAAAACATGGGCTTGGAGTTTTCTGGGAAAGTATCTTTGTTCATAGAAAGACACATTGGCAGAGGGAGCCTTTTTCTTCCCTGGGGTTTTGTCACATATGTATGTAGTGTCTTCAGCTATGGGAGTCCTCTTTTTACTGCACAGTAAACTGGCCATTCCATCATCATGGAAGGAACGACAGAGTTAAAAATACAGAAAGAATCTTAAGATGAAGTGATGTAAGAGGCCAGTGAAATAACTAACCTCAAAGTCATTTTATCTCTGAACTTCTTGCTTTGGAATTTAGTAAATTTTCTTTTTTGTTTCTTTTTCTTTTGTTTTTTGTTTTTTGTTTTTTGGTTTGTTTGTTTGTTTTTTGCATTACTTGTAACCAAAATAATCCCAACTAGGTCTAAGATACAGTTTATTTTTCATTTGGCTGGGACCACTTTATGAACGAGAAAGAGCGAATCTACCAACTAGCAAGGGGAAAATGTCAGGATTTATATAATTTTTGCATCAATATTATGTTAAGGGAAGAAATAAATGATAGTTACAACATTCTGAAGTTTAAAACTGGAGCTTATTTGAGCAGATGACCTCACATACAACACCCAGCTGGCTAGAGTTTTTGTAGAGGACACCATGGTCTCTCCACTGAACAAAGTAAAGATCTCATAAGAGCATCAAGGCAAAAATAAAACTTATAAGCCTATAAAATTAAATTTCACTGACCTGAATCATTGTTATTTAGGCATTGCCTTCCTGAACATACAAACTACTCTTTTTTCTATGAGGAAGGTCACTTGTAAAGTAAGTGAAATCACTTCATGTGGTACTCTTATGTCACATATTAAAATTGGAAGGGATCCAGTCAAACTGTGAAAGGAAGCAAGTATATGAATGCTAAAATGTGTTTTAGGTGAGCATATCATTTGAGCCAAAATATTATAGATCATAACTTCCAAACCGTCTGTCATTATTCAATAATTTATTCCAAATATTTATCTAGGATATCTGAGAAGTAAAATTACATCCCAAATTATGAAATAGGCAAATGGTGACATTTAGAATCATTTTAGTACTGATTTCATCCTTCAAAGAAAGGAAGAGCAATCAGCAAACCATGCCACTGAATTGATGAGCTGCCTTCTCTTAGGTTTTTTGGAAGCCAAAACTGCTGCGTGGAAATGAAAGAGAAAATGCTTTTAAAGTAATCTTCAACTTTGTTATTAAACATGGCTCATTAAATGTCATTGCTAATTAGTTAAGGAACTAATATCTGAATCACTCTTGAACATAATTTGTAGCTATGGGGTTCACAAGAAAATTGTCCTTCTCTTTTATTTCTTACACATTTAAAAAAATAGAATATACAGTCACTTTCTATGGGAATAATTGCAAAATTGTGGAATTATGTTTGGTTTTTAAAAAATAAAAATGCATTTCTAAAATGACTATATTTTGAAGAAATGAATCATTAATATATTTAATATAGATGCCAACTCTAAATATTTCCAAGCTTTCACTTTTTTTCATCTATACAGTGAAAGAATTGGTTGATAATTAGAACTTGGTCCAGCTTAATAATCTTTTCTATTTCACTAGGAAGCTAGTTCAAGGCTAATTCTCACTTTAAGATTCAGTTCCTCCTACAAAAATCTAACAAACTAGTGTACATTAAGGTAAAATTAGGTGACCAAAGCATAAGGATATTATCTGCACCAGACATCTAATGAACAAAACAACAGGTGATTCTTTATGTTAGCCTCTCAAGTTCTAAGAAGGGAGAGGAAGAAGCTGACATGTATGCAGAATTTACCACATTTAAGCAACTCTATAGACTACCTACTTTATTCCCCCAAATAACCTTATGAGGCCAGAATAATTTCTGATAGATTGTTTTGATATAGGCCACGGTGAAAGACACCGAAGAGGGTAAGTCTGTTGCTTTAAGTATAAAAGAGTGAAATAACTTTGAAATCGGCAAGGATAGGGAGCTCAAGGCTTAAGAAGGATCAAGAGAAGCTGCTACGGCTTCTAAGTGATTAAAATTGTCCTGTTTTCTTCTGCTTCATCCTATAAAATCATGTGTTTTATAAGATAAAATAGTTTCCTGATGCAAAAAAAAAATGCTAAAATGAAACAAAACACCCTCACCTCTTTCAAAAAAAAAAAAAAAAGGATACATTTGGAGTACTGCAGGACCTAAAAATGACGTCAGTAACCTAGGAAGACGTTATTGTTCCTGGTGGCTAGAATGTGTGCAGACTTTTTGATTTTGATATCTTTCTAATGAACAAAACAAACCCACAGAAAATGCCTTGTGCCATTTTTGCTTTTTCATATGGCAGTAAAGTGAACCTAAGTACTGCTCAAGCAGTCTTTGCCTGATTACGTTTTTACCGAGCTATCTATCCAGACTGGGTCTGGAGCAAGGAAGGAAACCCCACTGGTGTTACTTCCTGGCCTCTGAAGGTTCCAGTGTGCTTGGGCACAAGTCTTGTTTCTCATTTCTGGGAAGTGGTAACTGCAATGTTCTACTCAGAGCCAACAAAACCCTGTAATAAACTGGTCACGTGATTAATTGAAAATTCACTTCTTCTTACATCTAATTACTGATATTTTGTTATGTCCACTTCCAAAATGTAGTCACTTTCCCAAAAAGAGCACGAAAGTAACTCCTGCAAACTTCTGCAGTCTTCCTTTTACCACATCCTCCTCCTCCCCTTCCCATGCCAACATGGTTCTCTAAATAATCCAGCCAATCATTAGCCTGGTTTCTTCAGTGACCCCTCACAATATTTGTACAATTGTCTTTCAGTCACATCAGTACACACACATAATTTCTCTACAGATAGATGTGACTTCCTTGGTCTTATAATTGAACCAACCCCCGTGGGGCTCCTCCTTTATTCCAGCCTTGTCTTTTAACACAGTCCCTCTGCTCCAACCTTCATGGAGGCTTACTCTTTCCCTGCTGTTTGTGGACTAAACTCTGGTTTCGTTTGCTTCTAAGACCTTCATCCAGAAGCCCTGTGTTGTATGCCTCCCTGCCCTTTTGGAAGACCAATTCGAATTCTGCCTCTGACAAGAAGCTTTATCCCAACTGTCCTGAGGGGGCATGGATCTCTGTTTCCAATAATATGATACGTTGTCAATTCCTCTAACTCAGTATTTGTAACAGTCTTCCTTGAGACTAAGTTGTTTATGAGTGTCTTCTCGCGTGATGAAAAACAAGAGGTCAGGGACCACGAATACTTTATCTGGGGAAACCCCCAAATGCTCAGCATAATCATTTGTGTAAAGTGCTCATGAACCAGTGTTAATTGAAATGAACTGAGTTAAGAGTACTTTTATTTATTTATTTTTCTTTTAAATTTTATTTAAATTCAACATAGTTAACATATAGTGTCGGATTTGTTTCAGTGATTCATCACTTACATATAATGCCCACTGCTCACCACAAGTGCCCTCCTTAATGCGTATCACCAATTTAGCCCATCCCCCAACCATCTTCCCTCCAGCAATCCTCAGTGTGTTCTCTATAGTTAAGAGTCTCTACAGGTTTGCCTCCCTCTCTATTTTTATCTTATTTTTTTCTTCCTTTCCTCTATGTTCATCTGTTTTATTTCTTAAATGCCTCATTTGAGTGAAATCATATGGTATATGTTTCTCTGACTGACTTATTTCTCTTAACATAATACACTCTAGTTCCATCACATCATTACAAATGGCAAGACTTCATTCTTTTTGATAGCTGAGTAATATTCCATCATATATATGTATGTATATATAACACATCTTCTTTATCTATTTATTAGTCAATGGACACTTGAGTTCTTTCCATAATTTAGCTATTGTTGATAGTGTTGCTATAAACATCATTTGAAGTATCCCTTCAAATCAGTATTTTTATATCCTTTAGATAAATACTGAGTCAACACCCAAAAAAATAAAAATCAAGTTAAGAAATAAGCACAAGGCATTAACAGACATTCCTCCAAAGAAGACATACAAATAGCTAACAGATGCATGAAAAGATGCTCAACATCACTCATCATCAGGGAAATACAAATCAAAACCACATAAGACACCACCTCACACCTGTCAGAATGACTAAAATTTACAAAGCAGGAAAAAGCAGATGTTGGCCATGATGCAGAGAAAGGGAAACCCTTTTACACTGTTGGTGGGAATTAAGAGTACTCTTAAATTTGAACTAATTTTATATTAAACTTTAAGAACAAGGAAAAGAATTTGAAAGGCCAAATATACTTTTGATTTCTTTTATAGTAATGTAGAAAAATACATTCTCAAAATTACTTGTCGAAGGATTGTGGTCAAAATACATTTTGAAACCTACCTTTTTCTCATCTTCACCTACTTTTCAATTCATATTCTCATGGAAGTGGTGGAATTTTGTTTTCCCCAACTTTCCTCAGACTTCTCATTGTTTGCTACCTCAATACACTACACCCATGAATCACTACTGATGACATCACCTGAAAAGCTTGTTAGAAATGCAGAATCTCAGTCCAAATTAGAACCTACCGGATCATTAGATGCCCAGATGGTTTTTGTTCCCATGAAGTTTGAGTAGCTCTGCCGTCATATATTCTCTAAGACCTGACTCCCCCTCCCCTCACCAACACAAACATCTTTGCCTTTTGAGGCAGATTTTGGTTTCTAGAACCTTATGACAATTAGTAGACAATTTTTATTTCAGTTTCTCTTAAAAGAGGTGCCTGGGTGGCTGAGTTGGTTGAATGTCCTACTTTAGCTCAGGTCATGATCTCACAGTTTGTGGGTTCGAGCCCCATGTTGGGCTCCGTGCTGAAGGCTCAGAGTCTGGAACCTGCTTCGGATTCTGTGTGTCCTTCTCTCTCTGCCCCTCCCCTGATCATGATCTGTCTCTCTCTGTCTCTCAAAAATAAATAAGTGTTTAAAAAAAGAAAATCAAGAGCTGCACTTGGGTGGGGACTGAAG
This sequence comes from Suricata suricatta, assembly GCF_006229205.1. Lineage (NCBI taxonomy): Eukaryota > Metazoa > Chordata > Mammalia > Carnivora > Herpestidae > Suricata > Suricata suricatta. The sequence goes on along the minus strand of NC_043704.1, from coordinate 16,278,554 downwards.
TGTTCTTTCATGTTGTTAACCTTAATCATTTTCTTCAGTGTTATGACACGGGTTTTAATTTCCAGACTCAGTACAAAATTAAGTAAAGCACCCTGTCTCTGAAACAAGAATAATCTAGATGTTTAAAGCTATGTTGTACATTTTTTTATCCTTCAAGAATTAGATATTCTTTTCTAGGCTTCATGCCTATGATTTTCATAGCTTTGATCAAGTAAGAGGTGATGTTTCTTGCATCTCAGCTGTAATAACTAACAGGCTAAACGTCTCACACTTTATATTATAGCAAATAAAGTATTCACTGACCAACTATGTATCAGCAATCAAGGTAAAAAATTTTCTTATAATTGGGTAGATTTCATTATTTCCATCTTATAGGTGGATAAAATGAGCCCCCCTCATGGAATCAAGACTGTTTTTGAAGTCATATATTTGACTTCAAAATTTATGGTCTTTCTGGCACATTCATTTATCCAATGAATAACCTATTCATCAAGTAATTAGTATTTCCCAGGCACTATCCTAGGATTGTGGATTAATAGTAAGTAAGACTGACATAGACATTGTGTCCATAGAGCTTATATTATAGTAGAGAGCTAGGTGAGGGAATGTGGGGGTCTTTGGAAATGACTTTTTTGTCTTGAGAAGAGTGATTATTATAAGTGACATCACTGCATGATAATCATTAAGCTGCACATTTGTTTTACTCAGTTTTCTTTATTTCTTTAGTATTTAAGAATATAAGGGCTTTTTTGTTTGTTTTTTTTGTTTCTTTTGCTTAAAGTAACATTTTGCCTTAAAGACTTGTGATTATTAGTGCATTTCAAATAAGAAGTTCATAAATAAGCAGTTCTGAGATGAGATAATTCTGTAATTTAATGATGCATGATCAGCTTTTTTTCTATGCTCTAGGATTTTCCCTCTTCCATGCAAGGTGGCTGACTTAACACCAAAAGGCACATACATAAATCTGTTCAAAACCTTACAAAAGAGGTATAGGAGTAAAGGAATAGTTTTATTTACTGAAGTGTCAGTGTATAATTCTTGTAATTTCTTCATTTAACCTTAACAAATTAGTGAATCATATGGACCTGGAATTCTCTTTGTGGGAAACTTTTTATTTAAAATATTTTATTTAGTAAAGAGAAAGAGAGTTATTCAGATTCTTTGTTTTCTCCTTATTTTTTGTTATCAAAATGTTTTCAATCCATTTATTATAGGTACTGAATTTGTTAGTATAATACACAGTATAACATTCTATTGGAATCCTTTTAATAGGTAATATCTGTAACAATGACCCCTCTCGGTAATAATATTGGTGACTTCCATTTTTTCATTTTAAAAATTAATATAGTCAAAGGTTTATACATTTTGTCAGTCTTTACAGGAAATCAACTTTTGTCTTTTGTTGACAATCTTTTAACATTTGTCCATTTTATTGATTTTTGGTCTTTGTCATTTTCCTACCTTCCACTTACTTTGAATCCGGAATTTTGTTTCCTACCTTCCACTTACTTTGAAGTTATATTTGTTTTCTATCTTCTTAAGTGGCACTCAATTCATTACTCTTAGATTTTTTTTCTGCTTTGTCGATACAAGAAAAACAGTATTTCTTAAGACATTATTTTATTTCTGAAATTTTTACTTAATTCTTTTTATGCTTTCGGTTTCTACTTCAACATTGTCTGTATGATGATTAAAAATGAATTGGATTGTTTTATATATTATTTCTTTGGTGGAAGCACACATTTTACTGAATTTTTGTATAGTATATACTTTTGGATCGTATCATGAATTTGTGCCTTACACTGTGAAGGCTCTGAATCTTGTTTTATTACTCTCGAAAATACTTTTTTGTTGTTACTGTTGTTATTGCTACTGTTGTTCTTTTGTTCATTTTACATGATTGGACTCCAATTACAAATTCTGTCTTTTCAGCAATGGTTAAAATTTAAGTTCAGTTATTTTAGCTTTAGCTAGACTCCTTTGAGATTTTACTTTTAAGTAATCTCTACTCCCAACGTGGGACTTGAACTTACAACCCCAAGATCAAGAGTCACATGTTTTACTGGCTGGGCCAGCATCCCTAGCTGAGCTTCTTTGACTATGCGCTTTATCTGTGTGGTTTATTTGAGTAGAGCTCATACTCAGAACTTAGCTCAGCCTCTTTCTATGCCTCTTTCTTAGATTTCCTCCTCCCGTTCTAGCAGCTGCAGTTGCTCTGAAGTCTGTCCTCTAGTTCTTTAGGCTAGGAAGGCTAGATTTTCTATCAGAGTTTCAGGTATTCTGGGGCAGTACTAACTGTGGCTTGTTTGCAGGTTAAAAGGCTAAAATTGGAATTTCACACAATGTCATTTTCTTCTTCTCTGTCTCCATTCCTCTCCGGATTCTTTCGGTCCTATTTATTTCCAGTGACTTCAGGTAGTTGTTGTGGTATTTTGTATGGAGTTCATAGTTACCATCTCCTCAAGGGCTGATAGAGAAGGAACTTAATTGGCAATGTCAGAAATGAAACTCATGCTTATTTTTAACCAAGTGCTCTAGTGCACTACTTTTATTTGTAATTGATCAGAATTTGGTCACATGTCCTTCTCTTAACCAATTAAGATTCTCCTTGGGTTTAGAAGGTAAGCTTGACTTCCATAAATACTTCCTTCTCTGTAAAATATTAAAGTTGGCTTAACAACAAGGATTAAAGGAGAGATTCCTGTTGGAGAAACAATCAATGCCACCTGAGAGTCACTTTCTCTTAGATTCAGGGATTTGTTTTTCTGGGCCTCTCTTTAATTTGAAAAAAGATACTTTTAATCAGATCTTGGATGATTTGAAGAAACAATTAAACAAAGAGATGGACAAGTACTAAGCTAAATTCTTGTATCAGGTTCTATTTAGAATGGACCCCAGTGGCATCCCGATTGCAGAAAATGAGACAATAAACTTTTGGTTTTCATCTTAAATATTTTACACAGCTCAATGAGGCATGAGACATTACTTCTTTACCTCACAGAGGAACTCTTTATTTTTACTTTATAAACATGATAAAGAATAGGAATTCTTATTGGGAATCATATTTTAAAAAGTCTTGTTAGAAAAACTATACCTTTTACGAGCAAGATTTTTTTTAAATAACAAAAATATGTAAGAGAAATATTGTGTCCTAAAAGCGCTTATAATCCTTCAGGAAAGAAAGAAAGAAAATGTCTCAAACAAGGCTGACTAATACAGAAGTTAGCTAAATGCAACATAACAATATGTGCACAGAAGAAATAAATAATTTTGACAGAGGGCCTTGAAGAATATTTTTAATCTATAGGCTTTGAGCAGTATCTTAAAAAAAAACAAAAAAGATTATGATAAGGGAATTGGGAAGAGGAATTACAGCCTGAGAAAGCATCATGAACTAGTCATGGAAACATCAAGGCTTTGACTGTTAAAAGAATATTGACTAGTTCACTGTGACAACACCACCACAAAAATCTTAATGGACTAGTGAAAGGTGAAACTTCACAGTTATTTGGCGACTAGATCATTTAAAGCCTTGAATACAGGAGTAAGGGTCGGGATATAATAGACATTATTTCTGAAATGAAAAGCCATGCAATGTAGTGTAAAAGGTATAAAAATACACACATGCATTCAACAGGAGACATCATATGAAAAGTGCTAAAGCTGTAATTCAAAACAAAGAAGTCATAGTTTACAGACCAGAGATGACACTTTTGTCTGGGAAAACCAAGAAGAGGCTTTAGGAAGAGGTAAGAGTTGAAATCTATCTTAAACAGAACGTTAAGAATGCAGGTGACCAAAGAGAATGAAGTTGACAGGAGGGCTGTAGGAAAAGGACAGAAAAGAATAAACTCAAAGTCCAAGTGAATTGGACAGGTAGACAAAAAGATCATACAACTGGAATCTAGAAGGATCCTTATTACACCAGCCATTTGTCATAGTGAAATTACTGTATTTTATCTAAACTTAGATGCTATTAATAATTGGTACAATTATTTTCTAAGTCAGTAAGGGAAGAGCTGTCAATTATAATATTTCACAGCATTAATTATCAGATACTTCCTAGTTGCAGAGATGTCAAAATATATATATAAACAAGAAATGTTGATATATCAAAACAAAAAAACATATTCTTTACATTTGCCATGAAAATATTCAGCTCTTTTTATTTTTTGTTACCTTTAAATAAGCAATTCACTTGAGAGTTGCAAAGATGCCAACTTACATAAAATTTAATAGCTATCCAGGTAGTTATTAAAAATAGTTTTTGCCAAAACCTAGCTGGAGTTGGATATAACACAGCTTTATCAAACAGCAGGCAAGAACAAAATGTTAACATTATTGTGTACTTCGGAAATGATGAGGGAATAAAAACCATCAGTCCAACTCATTTGTGTGATGCTTATATCAGAGTGGAAGAGGTCTTTTTGTACCTCTGCTGAATTTCAACAATTCCATTAACTGGGCAGTGCTACCTCAATACATGGCCAGAAAACTGACAGAGAGCTAGCTACATCTTTCTTTTCTAAATTACCTTATTTCCCTCTCTCCACTCAGAACATAACAACCTTGGGAGACTACAATTTTATACTGTTAAGTGCAAATTTCCAATTAAAAGTCACTCTCCTTATGACTCTGACATGTTTTTCTCTATTTTCCTCATAAATTAGTGAACCTGTGGGCTTAACTTTTACATAATAACTCCAAAGGTCATACCACAGGCCATTCGTCAGACATTTGGGGGCAAAAAAGCAGTTTTATTATTTTTCTACCAAAATAAAAAGGCCAAATCATCATTACATTTCTGGAAATAACAGGGACTGCAAAGATTGTAATGAAGCTTCAGAGAGTTGAGTAGCTTTTAGGTAGTTATTATTTTGCTTTGTTTTTGTGTTTATCCACAAGTTCATTACAGAGTGATCTAATAGATTAAGTTTTACTTTTCTCCTCTGGAAAATGACAAACATGCTCTTTCCAAATAGATACAAATGGGGAAAAGAGTGCAGCTAATGGAAAATTAACAGCTGACAAATTACAAATAGATTCATTTATTAATTAGTTTCTGTCCAGGATATGCACACACACCCCATGTGAATAAATATGCATATAAAACTAAGAAGCTATGGAATCAGTAACATCAAGCACATGAAAATATTAAAGGAAATAGGAAATGCAGGCAACCTCCCATTCCCTTGATGCTATTTGACACTAAATCAATTGTAAAGGGATATTGAAAATGAGATAGTTGATCTACAAAACATCAAATGAATACTGTGCTTACTTTTTCTTTGAAAGGTTTAGAGACTGAAAAGTAAAACCTATGCCACAGATACATGACTATATTTTGAGATTAAACTTACAAAATATCCCTCATTAGAATATAATATGGAATTATTTATTCACCTAAAAGATTTTAGTCTTCTTTTTCTTTATAAACTATAAAAACTTTATGTATATGTTTCCAAGATTTTAGAATCAAATATATGTGTCTGATTTAGATAATTTGTAAGGAAAATGGGAAATGCCACATTTATATTGTTTGATACAATTCCAGTTGAAGATATTCTTGTTAAATTTTAAAATAACAAATGAAAGATATATTATGCCCAAATGCAATCATATATAACCTCTAAAATTCTTTTTGGTCTATAGCGTCCCCCTTCTGGTTTATCAACTGTTTGAATAAATAGGTAAATATATTAACTTAATTTCCAAGGAGATTCATTTCCCTAGTGTGTCACCATATAACATTCTTAATGAAGCATGAAGTTGCCAAATGACAAGTTAGGGGATATACTACTTTGGATGTGTTTGGATGCATGCAATAAAAAACTCAAAGTATTTTATATTATGAAAAAAATCTAACACATTGGAAGCCTTTCAAAAGAGGGCAGCTCCCAGGTGGGTGAGTTTAGTGGTTCAATGACTTCATCAAGGATTCAAGTTCTTTCTGTCTTTATTCTCTGCCATATGTCATGGGTTGAATTTATTTTCAGGGCAGCTCTCCTTGTGGATTTTGTTGGTAGTTCCATGGAGACCTGACAAATTCCATGAGAAGAAAAAGTATGACTTTATCCAGTCTCCCTTTTAAGGGAGCTGAAGAGGTAGAAGGTAGACAGTTTCCCCAGAAGCTGAATTCTCTATGTCTTTATTGACCACACTTGCTCATGTGCTCATTCTTAGACTGAGTACTGACAAGCAAGAGGCGCTTCCCAAAGAAGTACATGGTCATATGGAAGGTTGTTGAACAAATTATATGTTCAACAAGTAAGAAAGAGTGGGCTGAATATTTGTTGAGTGGGCACAATATTTAACAAGACGCAGGGAAGGACAATGGGGGATAAGCTACAAACAGTGTAACTTGACAATTTGACTTCTAAAAGGTGTATATAATTCACTCATATGTTTTGTAGACCAGAGTCACTCAGCCTTCTTACGGACTTGGCCACTATTCCAAAATTCCACCAGATTTACAATAAGATACTTAATTCTACCTCGCCTTAAATGGAGGTGCATCGCTATAACTTATTTATTTTCTTTAATTTATGTCTTCACTCACCAATTGGATTATTTTTAAGTTTCAAAACTTTTTAAATGTTTTTATTTATTTTGAGAGAGAGAGAGAGAGCTCATGGGGGTGAGAGCAGGGGAGAGGCAGAGAGACTATCCCAAGCAGGCTCTGTGCTGTCAGTGTAGAATTGGACAGAGGTCTCAAACTCAGAAACCATGAGAGCATGACCTGAGCCAAAACAGAGTTGAAGACTTAACCAGTTGAGCCATGCAGGCTCCCCTCACCAATTAGATTTTGAGTTTCTAAAGCTCAGGGCATTATCTCTCTTGCCCTTCCTTTCTCTTCCTTAACTCACTCTCTCTCTCTCTCTCTCTCTCTCTCTCTCTCTCTCAATTACCTCTCCCCTTCTTTATATATCTTGTATATTTTTATATCTGAAGATTTTGATAGATACAATGTCTTTGGATACCCTTCTCAAAGGATGGGAGTGAGTCCTTTCCTATGTTCCTGCTCTGTGTTTAGCATGGTGCCAAGTTCATTGTAGGTTCTCAAGTGCTTGTTTAAAACTGCATAGATGAAAGAGGCCATAGAGTAGTGCTATGGGGCACCAAGCTTGGTGGTGCCCCTAGGATAAGCAATGAAAGAGGCTGCTTATTTGCTTTTCTAGTGAGCCCAAATTTTAATATTTTTATGGTCTGAAATTATTATAAAAATATATCTTTATCTAAACTAAAGTGGTCTTTGCTACAAAAATACAACCCTGGTGTTTTAGTTCTCCTGCTTTTCAATAGTCATCATAAGATACCTGTTCATGTCACCATTTAGTCTCCTCCTTGTCAAAAAAAACTTATATTATGTAGTAAGATAGGAGAATGAAGTCATCTGTGTGATGTAACTGACAAGGGTTAAACTCCCTGGTCTCTTAATCTGAGCAGCTGAAATCTTTGTTCTTGATTTCTAAAGGGTAAGGAGCTTCACTCATCCTGAAAGTTTTGATCAGTAAGCAAACAGAAGAAAATTGAAACCAGGTGAAATGTGAGGTATGAAAAATTGAACTGTTCTTGTAAGGGAAAGCATACACTTGGCTAGATATAGAAGAAACACTCCTTTTCCATAAAGCTACCCACCAGCGGAGTACAATCCGGTAATAGACAGATATGTGACTCAGGTTTGCTGTCAAATCCTGCAAGTTGAAGTTGTTGGGTGGCATCATCCCTGTGGGCAGATATTGCCGTCTTCAAACACCAAGGACAATGACACTTCGTAGGGCCTACTCTATTCCTCTGCTCCATCTCTTAGAACCTGGTCATCCTCAGGCCTTTTACATCAATATGTGTACTGGTGAACCTTCCAAATGACATCAGGGTGTAGAAATTGAGGGCGAGATACTTTGAATTAACATTTCCATATAAATGGAATTTAAAAATGAACAGGCAGGCAGGCTATGCCTTCATCTCAGGTGCCTAAATCTTCCTAGGGAAACTCTTGAATTTAAATATGAGCAAAGCTCTTTAAGCATTATGTTTCTCTAACTTAATTCTCCCATCACCTCACTCCCCAGTTCTGGCCACGATAGAAAAACACTCAGAAAATGTAGCTGCTCTATGTTGGATATACAAGAAACCCAAGTCAGGAAGTCCTGGAAGTCAGTATTTAAAATCTGTAATGTTTCCCTTAAACAAGAGGTAATGGTTTCTAAATGAATTTTTTTCTAGAAAATCTTTTGTTCACATGGTTTGCAGATATAATAATTTGGTCCTTAGGGAGCAGTAGATTGTCTATATAGTAATTGTAGAATTTATACTTTTCAAAGGTTAGAATTCCAGAAGATATTACATACCAATTTATAGATGAAAAGTAAAAAATATCATTCAGATTTATGTGCTCTTAATCTTACGACAAGCCACAGATACCCATTCATCTGGAAATGATATTCAATCCAAGACAAAATATTAGTAGGAAAAATGAACTTATTATAGTAATGACTTCTCAAATAATATTGAAATTTCATAAGATTTTTAAAGTCTCCTAAAATTAAAAAAATCCTAAAATAGACATATTTGAGTGATTAATTTTTATTTAAAAAATTTGTACATGTTAGAGGTATTCTTTTAAGAGCTTTGGTTCTGCCAAATAAATTATGATATTAATTTATTTAATTTTCCATGAAATGGAAAAGTAGTCCATTTCTCACTGAGCTCTGTAAAGATCTGAATAGTGTATGGGAAAGCACTTAAATGTTGCCTAATACATAGTTCATGCTGAAAGTATCACTCAAAATCTATTTTGCGGGTTACTGCTCAATGGTAGGCAGACTAATGACGCCTAAAGAGGTCCACAACCTAATTCCTGGAATCTGTGAATGTTATCTTATGTGGCAGAAAGGGGTTTACAGATGTGATTAAGCTAAAGATCTTGTGATGAAGAAACTATGCTGGATTGTTGCTGAGGTCCCAATGTAGTCACAAGGCTCCACAGAAGAGGGAGAGAGGATGACTGGAGTCAAAAACAAGTCAACAGATGACAAAGCAGAGGAAAGCAGAGTCAGAGAGAAAAGATACTTTGGCTCTGGCTCTGATGATGGAGGAAGGGGCCATGAGCCAAAGAACAGACAGCCTCTAGGCTCTAGAAACTGGAAAAGGTGGGGTGCCTGGGTGACTCGGTTGAGCAGCTGACTTCAGCTCAGGTCATGATCTCATGGTGTGTGGGTTCGAGCCTTGCATCAGGCTTTGTGCGGACAGCTCAGCCTGAAGCCTGCTTCAGATTCTGTGTCCCATTACTCTCTGCCCCTCCCACACTCCTGCTCTGTCTTACTGTCTCTCAAAAACAAATAAACATTAAAAAATTAAAAAAAAAAAAAAGAAACTAGAAAAGACAAGAAAACCATTTCTCCCCCTGGAAACTCCTTTCTGGCACCTTGAATTTTAGCCCTATAGTACCTAATTTTGGGTTTATGAATTTCAGGACTATAAAAAAATCTTAATGGCATTAAGGTACAGAATTGTGATAAATATTATAGCAGCAATAGGAAATGAATATGCTCCTTTCTGTCAAAATTCCACAAATACTGTGACAGTTTCTCAATTCTTCAGGGTTAGGTAGCTACTCTGTCTGTAAATCCATACTCAGAAGTGTTGTTAGAAAATGGAAAACAGCTTTGTTCCACTGCTTTTTCAATGCAAAAAAAAAAAAAGAGAAAGTATAGGAAGGAAGGAAGGTATTGAGGAAGGAGCAAGCAAGAACAGTATGAGCCAGATAGAGTGAAAACTATAATAAAAAGGTAAAATAAGCTGATGAGACATTTTAGGGGGGAAAAGGCAAACTTCATTGCTATTTGTAAGAAAGATGAATTTCTGTATAAGTAGCTGGTTCAATGTCAAGTGTAATTAAGTCTTAAGTTGTGTAAATGCAATCCAGCATTGCTTTAAGGAAATAATGAGAGAAATAAAACACCTGTGTTCTTGTTCTTTTGGGAGAGTGATGTTGGCAAGCAAGATTCAGTCATTTCCAAGAAATAATGGGCATTCTTCTAGAAAGCAAGTGGAAGCCCTACTTTTGTTTTCCAGGGAGGCTCAACCAGTTGAACATCATGGGTTCTCCTCTTTTTGTTTTGGGAGAAATAATCCCTCTGAGTCTCAAGGCAGGGACCTGCAGCAAATCAAGGAAATACTATTAGAAATAAAGTCTTCCCTCCTCAATCCCCTCCACCTAGAGGCACCCTCCTGAGCTCTCTCTGTCTTGAGGAGACGGCCTGGTTAGAATCTAAATACTTCTATTTCCCATGGAAAAATCATGCGTTTGCTATCTCTTTACTCATTGATTCCATTTAGTGCCTGATTTTGCTTTCCTTAAAAGATAAGTCTTGGGCCCCTGTATGGCTCAGTTGGTGAAGCATCTGACTTTGGCTCAGGTCATGATCTCACAGTTTGTGAGTTTGAGCCTCCTTTTGGGCTTTGTGCTGACAGCTCAGAGCCTGGAGCCTGCTTCAGATTTTGTCTCTCTCTCTCTCTCTGCCTCTGCCTCCTGTCTCTCTTTCAAAAATAAAATAAAAACATTAAAAAAATTTTAAAGAGATAAGTTCATGGAAAAAGAAGTAACTTACTACACATGAGTTCTCTTAAGTTTTACTCTTTCTGATAAACAACTTCTTATAGGGAGAGACTGGATACTCTGAACCTTCTGTACAGTCACAAACTAACTGAAGATAAACATATTTTGAGACCGTAGAAAAGGAAGATGGAGTCACAGAAAACATAACCTTATGCCTTTTTTACAGATTAGGATAGAGGTATATTGATACAGATGAATAACTTGATCATGGAATTTTGTTTTAACACAAAAAGATAAGACAACTCCTTTTCTTTACTTTTCTTAAGCAGAATTACTGCCCATTCCTACAAGGAGGTATGTCTTACAAGACTGCAACTGCTGCATCAGTTTACCTTTGCACCTTTATCTTCTTCTTTTTTTTTTCCTTTAGTGCATAACCACCAGGATGACAGTAGACATAGAGATACATCTTTGTCGTGGACCTGCTCTGTCTTATCTTGCATGAATCCCAAGGATGAATTTGCACTGGCTCTTTGTATATTTTTCATATTTTGGAAAACTGTCAGTGTGTTTCACTATAAAAATTTCCAGACAATGAAAAAAATCTTATTCCAGCAGTTCTATGTCTGAAGATGCCACTGCTTTGCTATATCAGTGAGCTGTTGCTGTGTAACAAAGCAAATGAATTTCAATGAGCATTTATCATTGCTTGTGGGCCTACAGATCAGCTGTATGGTTCCTCTGGCCTCTGTTGAGCTTAGGCACACATTTGCAGGCTGCCGTCAGTGGTGAATCAGTGGTTCTGCTTGGCTGTGTTCTCCTGCGTGTTACAGACCAACTGGGGGCAGTTGGGTTTGAGATAACCTCGGCTAACCGGGACATCTTCCACTGATTTCCCTGTCTATCTGGCTAGACGGGGCTCCTTCATGTGGCAGGAGGAGAGTTCCATAAGAAAGTGCAAGCACACAGGGCCAGCTAAATCTAGGTTGGACCTGGCTCAGCTGTTTTTTTTTAATGTTTATTTATTTTTGAAAAAGACAGAATTCCTGAGAGGGAGAAGGTACAGAGAGAGAGAGAGAGAGGCGGGCAGAGGATTCAAAGCTGCCTCCATGCTGACAGCAGGGAACCCAATGAGGGGCTCAAACTCATGAACCTCAAGATCACAACCTGAGCCAAAGTCAGAATCTCAAATGACTGAACCATTCAGGCTCTCCTACCTGGTGCATCCTTATTTTCACTGCATTCTACTGGCCAAAACAAGTCACAAGGTCAAGGTCTTCCTGAGGCAGAGGAAATATATTCCCTCTCTTGAAGGGAGGAGCTGAATGGGGCCTCTGAGGGTGGAGGGAAAGCACTGGGAATATTTTTCTTAATTTTTAACTGTTTTAATTTATTCTCGAGAGAGAGACAGAGCATGAGTAGGGGAGGAGCACAGAGACAGAGGGAGACAGAGAATCTGAAGCTGGCTCCAGGCTCTGAGCTGTCAGCACAGAGTCTGATGCAGGGCTCTAACTCATGGACCATGAGATCATGACTTGAGCCGAAATTGGATGCTTAACTGACTGAGCCACCCAGGTGCCCCAACACTGGGAATCTCTTTACACATAAATTGATGCAGCTCCCCATGTGGGAAAGCTAGTTCATGCCTTGTTGCTGCTTTAACAAAACAAAACAAACAAACAAACAAACAAACAAAAACTTTTCCAAAACCCAGACTCTGGCTTTGAACACTGGATTTCAGTGATTTTCATAATCTAAATGTAAATGTTTGAAAACATGGCCCATCACTTAATTCTTGCTCAGAATTTTCTCCAAATATAGTGAATCAACTGCCCCCAAATAGAATAATAAATAAAAGAAATCTGATAAAAAATTCTAATACTTCAAGTTCATCAGAATACACTTTTGCTCCTGCAGTGATTTTTATTTAAAACAGAGTAAAAAACAAAAACTAATAAAACTTCTGGCTGTCTTTCAAATTAGCAAAGAAGTGCATTCCTTGCTTGGCTTCAACAATAGACTTTCTACTAATATTAACTATTACTGTTATTCTTATTATTAGTTCTTTCATGTGCGGTCTATTCTGGATGGGAAAGTTTCATTACCTCATGAAATAAATAAGCTGCTTCAATTAATAAACAAAGAAGTTTTGCAAGAAAAATCATGCACAATTTCCACTCCTCATGGCCAGGAGACATTATTTGGCACCTAGAATATCTACCCTCTGAAACTCAGTAATTTCTTCATGTTTCAGAATGAAATTGCCATTGTTCCTTTTGAGTGAATATAAATTTTCTTCTCAGAAGCCTCAGCTGTGCACTTTTTATTTGATATTTCAGGATGTCTTTTCCTAATAAGGATATCAGCGAGCGTCTGTCGGGAACCAGATTCTCACTCTAGCCTCCACAGGCCTTCGTGACTCTCCGTGTAATTTTCAAATGAACAATTTTTAAAGGAGCAAACAAGTCTACATAACTCTTGCACACTCATTTCACTCATTACTCCAGAAATTTGCCATTTGTCTCTTAGGAGAAAATCCGTTTCTTCCAGAGAGCCCCACACAGTCTGTAGAGCAAGGAGTTGTTAATGTAACGAGGTTACAAATCTCACCAAAGGGGTATAGACATGGTTCACAAAGCCATTCTTTGCCTTCTCCCCTTTCTATAGTTTTAAAATGTATTTTTAGTTACTAAAGTCTCATTTTCAAATATTTGTGCCCCCCAAAAAAAATCCTGCGGGAAAAGACTCACTTTAATTACAATGCATTCTTGTTAATAGCTTGTAGAGGGCCACTGGCCCCTTTGGGCTTTTCTTTAGTGTTGATTAATTATGGAGGCCCTGGACGGATTCAGGTAACCAATGGGGATATTTTTGATAAAGGCTCTTAATCTTTCAAAACCTCGCTTCTGAATTTCCCTTAAGTTTAAGGGAAAAGGGCTCTTGCTCTTTTATGAGGCAATAATCCTGTATTGCGATGGATAAACAATAAAAAACAGCTGCAATATATGTTAGGCTCCCTCGCCCCTCCCCACCCCCTTCACTCCCCAGAACTTTAATTTCTTAGGAGATAAAGCACTGAAGTTATTCCAGCCAAAGGCACTCACCTTTTTTAGTATAAGGCCTACCCTGAATTCCTGCTTGCTTTACTGTTCTAGAGAAGCTAGTCTGAGCAACCTCCATTTTCCTTTGTTGAGCCGCCACCTATAAATACTTGTTTAGCGGTTCTCCACTGTGCCTTAGGTACTGCTGTAGCATTAAGAAGTCCTCTTCCGCAGCATAATTACAGCCAGCCTTTCCTGAGCTCTACCGGTGTGCCAGGGAGAAACGTTGAACGGTATCTCTGAGGATGGGACTACTCAAGGTCTTGCCTTCAGGAAAGATTGGAGAAATCAGTTCTGAGACAAAGCAACCACGCCCGCCCCCACCGGCCTTTTTTCTGCCAGTCCTTTTTAACTTTGCGAAAAGCTGTTTCTTATTATGGTTAGTTTTGCTGCCCGGAGTTGTAAAGATTTTGCTGTCTGTGGTTCTACAAGGGCTGCTGGGAGTGATAGGACATCAGCTCTTCACACTTCCTCACTTTATTCCCTCCATAGGTCCTTAGTCCAGACCCTTCCTGGTGTCGCCAGGCCTGCTGGCTGGCTGCCTCCTTCTTTACAGCTCCTTCTCGGGCATGCTAGGCTGTAACTCTCTGCAATTTACTTTGCCAGGATTATCTTGTACCCGTTTGTTCTCTTTTTTTTAAAGTTTATTTTATTTACTTTGGGGGTGTGTGGCATGAATGGGAGAGGGGCAGGCAGAGAGGGAGAGACAGAATCCCAAGCAGGCTCCACACTGGAGCCCTATATGGGGCTTGATCCCACAAATTGTGAGATCATGACCTGAGCTGAACTCAAGAGTCTGACACTTAAACTGACAGAGCAACCCAGGTGCCCCAACATCCCCTTTCTTTCAAGAAGAATTTTGTCTAACTTCCTTCCCCTCCTGATGCCTCCACCAACTGCCCACACATACTCTCTTTGCCATTGTACATGCATACCTTTTTATTCTGTTCTCCGAAATTGTAAAAGGGCTCCAAAAAAGAGGGGATAGCATTGTCCAATTTCGTAAATAAATATACAGGACACCTAGCTGCATTTTAATTTTGGATACACTACATTAAAAATATTTGGCATAATGTTGGAATATACTTATGTTGGAAAAATTCTGTTTATCTGAAATTAAAATGTAACTGCTGTGAAAGAAGATTCAAATGGAGTAAGTATGGCTGAAAGAGTCATCTTAAAATTGATTCAGAGGGCCGTAAGGCAAGTGGGATGTACACACATCTTCTTTCTTAAATCCTCAGAATCGTTTCTGAACTCAGCTAACAGCCAAGGCATCTGCTGCATGTTAGCGCCGGCATAAATGGACCCTCTACTTCACACTAGCCCTAGCGTCCAACCACATATAGATCAGTGTAACCGTAGATCTACCAGCATGAAGCACATTTTGTTCAAAACGACTAATGTAAATTCCCCCATCCTCTTTAAATAATGGTAACTTCATCTCTCTAGAGCACACTTGGCGATTTCCTTCAGCTCTGGGTCAGTCTCCCAGATTGCAGTCCCTAAGACTTCAAATCAGTGCACACATTTTAGCTTGCAACTTGCAGTTATGTCTTTCGTAGGTTGATCCTGGGCATCATCTAGTTTATCCGGCCACCTTAAGAGGGGGGTCTTACCTACTTGCACATTCAGGTTGCTATCTTTAAGTAGAAACTTCTCTTAGGCTCATAATATTTTATTTCCTTTCTTTAGCAGTCCCGACCAGCAAGACTATATGAGAGTGGGCATTTTTGACTTCATAATCTTTTCATTTCTGTGGTAGCTCTTCAGTTATATTCCTTATTACCTTGCTTGAATAAAATATAACATGTGGTGACTCTGAGTGACCTTCTCAGCCTTTTTCTGAGACAGTAATAACCTCAAGACTAAAATCCATGAGCTGATAGAAAGATATTTATTAATGTTTATACAGAATGCTTTCTGAAGTTCAAGCTCCATAAAAATAGCACTTTCATACATAGGTTAGGCAATTGTACCAGAAAAGTAAAACAAGGTTGTAGTTTCTTTTTCAATTATTTTAATTACTCTGGATCACTTTCCCTTAGCTCATGCATACATGCTCCTTTACTGGAAAGGAAAAGGGCATCGTTAAATAGTTATATATGCAGATGGCACGATTTTATTGTCATGAACTGGAATGGATTTAACTGACAACAAGCCATGCGATTCAATTACTTCCAGAAAAAAAAGTATTCTAGAAATTTTCAGTAGATGCTCTACGTCATTTATCCAATTTATATGCCTAATTGCTTTGAACAACTAATTAATACTTTCATTAATTTTTAAATTAATTGTTCAAACCTTTTAATATGGAGGGACACCTTAAATTGACATTGCTGACTTATATGACAGGCTCTGGTTGTTAATAAATTGGGGGTGTGTGTGTGTGTGTGTGTGTGTGTGGTGTGTGTGTGTGTGTTTAATAATCTAAAATGATTGTTTGGTTACATTAACTTTACAATTTTTTGGAGTCAAATTATTGCCACAGGCACTATGGTGCTGAGAGTTGAGAGTCTTGCTTGGTCATTGGTTTGCTTTTTGAAAGTGGAGCCAGAATTAATTCTAGGTGATGTTTTAGACCATATCAACAAGTCCTTCCTGAGATCCCTCCATGTGGAAGCAGGTGCATTCTGTTTAAGTGTCTGTCTGCATCAAGTTCTTTATTTCCCAGAAAAGTTCTGTATGGGATAGCTGGATTCCAGCTTCTCACAGGAGCATACGACCTTGAACTTGTCATTATGTAATGCTTTTCCAAAGCTCAGGCAAGAAAAGCACTATAAATGGACAAATACCGTGTGGATTTTCCACATATCTACTGCGTTATGCTCCAAACTCAATCTGCAATGTCAGCCAGAACACTATGGAACTTGGAACTCATCCGGACCATTTTATATTATATAGTTAAAAAAATTTTTAAGTCTATTTTTGAGAGAGAGAGGGAAAGACAGAGACAGAGAGAGACAGAGACAGAGAGAGACAGAGAGAGAGGGAGACACAGACTCTGAAGCAGGCTCCAGGCTCTGAGCAGTCAGCACAGATCCCAATGCGAAGCTCAAGCTCGTGAACCATGAGATCATGACCTGAGCCAAAGTTGGACGCTTAACTGACTGAGCCACCCAGGTGCCCCAGTATCATTTGGTTTAAACTGGCACCCTCGCCCCATCATACTTTTCTTTATTCTCAGGTGAATAATTCCCAAAGAAACAGAGTTATTGAAAGTATGATTGTATTTACTGGAAGGATTTTGTTGAAAGCATTGTGCACTCCATTACCCAAAGTCCTCTTTTTTGCAAAGACCCAGAGATTTCTTTTGAATCCCAATACCAAGTGACCTATGCTTCTCCTTGGAAATCTGTCTCTTCCTATTTTTTGAATACTATCCATCTCATGACATGTTTACATCTCTTCAATGTTTGCCGGAAAGCTCAGAGCAAAATTTAAAAATATTGAGCAAAACTTAGCTCTGAACTAACATTATTTTCAGCTTTAAGTTCAGTACCCAAGACATACTTTTTTTTTTTTTTTGGCTTTAAATGCATTCCAAATTTTATTTTACTTGCGTTTTCTTTTTCTTCTAATTTTCTCACCTACTTTTCCTTACAGATTTTATTTTTTTAGAGTAGTATCAGGTTCACAACAAAATTAAAAGTAAGGAACAGAGATTTCACACGCATTCCCTGCCCAACACATGCAAATCTTTCCTATTACTGACACCACCCTACAGAGGGTCCATTTGTTCCAGTTGATGAGCCTTCATTAGGATTCATTCCTGATGTACATTCTGTGGGTCTAGACAAAGGTATAATGACATGTATCCATCATTATAGATCATACAGAGTTATTTCATGGCCCTAAAAAATCCCCTGTAATCCACCTAGTGTCTGCTCCCTAATCACTGACCTTTTTACTGCTCCAAGGTTTTGCCTTTTCCAGAATGTCAGACAGCAGGAATCATGGAGTAAGCAGCCTTTTCAAATTGGCCTCTTTTACTTGGTAGCATGCATTTACGTTTCCCCTGTGCCTTTGCATGGTTTGATAGCTCGTTTCTTTTTTTATCACTGAATAATATTTCATTGCTGGATGGCCTGCAGTGTGTTTATTCATTTAGCTACTGAAGGACATCTTGGTTGTTTCCAAGTTTTGGCAATTATGAATGAAGCAGCGGTAAACGCGGTGTGCAGGTTTTTGTGCGGACACAAGTTTTCAGCTGCTTTGGGTAAATGTCAAAGAGTGTGGCTGGTGGATGGTCTGATAAGGTTATGTTTGGTTTTATAAAAAAGAAATCACCAAACCGTCTTCTGTAGTGGCTGCACCACTTTTTATTCCCACCAACCATGACCCAGGGATCCTGCTGCTACATATCCTCGTGGGCATTTGTGTTCATTCTCACCTATGTTTAAGGTCTTTCAGGGGTTCCTGGGTAGCTCAGTTGGTTAAGTGTATAACTTCAGCTCAGGTAATGACCTCATGATTCGTGAATTCAAGCCCCATGTTGAGGTCTGTGCTGACAGCTTGGAGCCTGGAGCCTGCTTCAGATTCTGTGTCACCCTCTCTCTCTGCCCCTCCCCTGCTTGTGCGCATGTCCGCTCTCTCTTTCTCTCTCTCTCGAAAATAAACATTTATAAAAGACCTTTCATTTTTTATTATTTATTAATGTATTTACTTATTTTAAGGTTTTATTTTTTAAAGTAATCTCTATACCCAATGTAGGTCTCAAACTTATAACCCTTAGATCAAGAGTCACATGGTCCACTGACTGAGTTAGCCAGATGCCTCACCTTTCAGTTTTTTAGACATAGAGATGAAAGATATCATATATAAGACGTTTAAAAATACAGGCAATTAAAAGGAACTAGGTCAATTAAAATTAAATTTTAAATTTTCAAAGCTTAAAAATATCAGTAGAAGGAAAACCTTCAACCTGTTTGTTGTGTATCTCTACATATGTGCATGCATGTATACACACATACATATGTAATTTAAATCATATATATTTTGTACATATTTGTCTTGTACATTTTTTTGTAAAGTGCTTTTCTTTTTGATTTAAAAATCAGTTATATTTCCTCTGGGCTCCTGGGTGGCTCAATTGGTGAAGCATCTTAACTTCAGCTCAGGTCATGATCTCGTGATTTGTAAGTTGGAGTTCCATGTAGGGCTCTGTGCTCACAGATCTGCTTCCGATTCTCTATTTCCTTCTCTCTCTGCGCCTCCTCCTCTCACACTCTGTCCCTCTCAAAAAGAAATAAACATTAAGAAAGTCAGTTACATTTCGTAAATATGGTTACATGACCACATGACATTGTCTCTAATGGATGTATTTTAATTTGTTTAAATATTTTTTTATATTGTTGGAAGTTTGGATGGTTTCTGGATTTTTGTTGTTAAAAATAACTGTGTCAAATTCTCTTTGTAACAAATCTTTGTGCACTTTATCCATGAATATGCCCTTATCTTCATGGTCTTAAACGTGGCTGTGCATCAAAACTATTCTGCCTAATAAATTCTTTTCATCTTTTGACACAAACAAATTTCATCTGTTCTAGAGAGAATTTTCAGGGAAGCCTAAGTCTCCTAACCTAAAGAGAATGCTGTTTTCCAACATGTTCCCATAGACTTTTTACATATCCTTGAAAAATGTTAAATTGTTTTTTAAAATACCTTTTTCAAAAACCATATAGTGTACAAAAAATGAAATTTACCCTGTAATGTGCATCAAAATACTATCCTTGTGGACTCAAAAAATACACTCTAAGTTTTTTCCTCACCTGAGGATGTAGAAAACCCCAAGAGAACATCATTGTCTACCTGATAATGAGAAAAGTCTGGATAATCTACTAAACCATAATTGAGTTGTTTGTTTGTTTGTTTGTTTTGAGCTCATTAGAGAGAAGATGTCTCATGACAACCAAATGTACTGGATTCCAAAGACAAGCCATTCCAAGAGATTATTGACACATGACTTGTTTTACCTCAAAAGCATAAGGGGAAGAGGTGGCCATTATAGAATTTAATGAGAAGAAATCAGCGAAAATTTTAATAAATTCTTAAGGAATAGCTGGAAGTCCCAGGCACAAGGGGAATTTGTATCCATTTTCAAGCTCTTTTCATGGGCTTCTGCCAGGTACTCAGAATTAGAAGGGGTCCCCTTAGTGGCAGAGGCATGCAGGAGGTGATCAGTGGCCACTGGAGGGCAGGCAGGCGTGGAAATAACTCACTTCCTAGGTCCTTCCCTAAAGGAAAGGGCATGAAACACTCCCCAAACTCCTACAAAAGATTTAATCCTTTCATGCAAGGGCTACAGGTAAAAAATTCTAGAAGGCAGAAAACCCTCATAGAACCCGGACCCTACAGAGACACAAAACAGAGTTTTGCTCCTTTTGGAGAGTGAAGGGAAAGTCTCTGTTGCCCAAAATCTACCATGGAAACAAGAAAGAGTTACCTACCGTAGGCAGAAGAAGCAGGAATGCTGAGAAAAACCCATATCTGGGACATCTGGAGTGCCTCAGTTGGTTAAGCTTCTGACTTGGGCTCAGGTCATGATCCTATGGTTCATGAGTTTGAGCCCTGAGTCAGGCTTTGTGCTGATAGTGAGAAGCCTGCTTGGGATTCTCTCTTTCCCTCTCTCTCTGCCCCTCCCCCACTCACGCGCATGCTCGCGCGGTCTCTCTCTCTCTCTCTCTCAAAATAAATAAATAAACCTTGAAGAAAAAAAAAAAGACCTATACGCAAGGTCCAGGTGCAGAAATTAGACCAGAAAAATCAAGAATTTCACTGTTTTCACCACAAGACTACTACCAGATCATAAAGCAACAGTATATAGTCTGTCACTTGGGGAAGGGACAAAAGCTCCCTGTGTGGTGCCTTCAGGGATGGCTAAAACTGATGAGAACAGGAACACAGAGGAAAACATTCCGGCCCAGGTAATGATAACAACAGCTCTCTACCAAAAGGCTCCAATGTTTGTGGTTCACTGAGGGCAACAACGGTAATGACAAAGCACAAACCCTGTTCAACCTTTGAGCAAATGGACTCACTTATCCCATCTTTACTCACACATACAACAGCCTGCGCAACAGAGGACAAACACCTTTCTTCAAATATATATACCATTTCCCTCAGTCTTCACTGATAATCTACACACAAAACGTGGCATCAATAAAATATTAGAACACAAAAAAGCAAGATAAAATAAGACTCAGTGATATTCATCAAAACCTTATAACTGAGATGATATAGAATCTAGTTAAAAAGGCAGACAAAATGCATAAATACTTAGACAATGTTACAGTGGAAATGAGAGTCACAGGAAAATTCTAGAAACAAACTACATAGTATCCAAGGTGAATAATTTCTTTGATGGGCTCTTCAGCTGATTGGAGCTGCTAAGTGAATAGGTGAATCTGAAGGGATTCAGAAATTAACCAAACTGAAACATAGTGAGAAAAAATGAACACTAACACTCCACCACTGAGACAGAACAAAGCATCTAAAAACTGTGATCTAGTGTATGTATTGCTGGAGTCCCAGAATGAGAAGACAGAAAGAATAGGACCAAAAAAATAACTGAAGACGTGATGGACAAACATTTTCCCAAATTAAAGAAAGCCCACAATCCACAGATCTCTGAATTTTAAAGAAACCTTAATAGGATAAATATTAAGCTAATAAAACTTGGGCATATTATACCTAACCCAGAAACAAA
Organism: Suricata suricatta; assembly: GCF_006229205.1. Classification (NCBI taxonomy): domain Eukaryota; kingdom Metazoa; phylum Chordata; class Mammalia; order Carnivora; family Herpestidae; genus Suricata; species Suricata suricatta. The sequence goes on along the minus strand of NC_043704.1, from coordinate 16,257,181 downwards.
AAGGAAATTTTGCAGGTATCAAAGAAAAAGAAACCTTACATATACAGAAACAAAATTACACATTTCTCAGACTTCTTTCTGGACACTCTGTGTGTTAATTTCCTAGGCCATCCTAAACAAATACTCAAAAACTGGGAGGCTTAAAACAAAAGAAATCTATTCTCTTACATTTCTGGAGGTTAGAAATCTGAAATGAAGGTACTAGCTGGGCTGTGTTCTGTCCCTTGGAAAGGTCTACTGAAAAACGCTTCTTCTGGGGGTGCCTGGATGGCTCAGTTGGTTAAGTATCTGACTGACTTCTCCTCAGGTTATGATCTCGAGATCCTGAGTTCAAGCCCCATGTCAGGCTCTGTGCTGACATCTCAGAGCCTAGAGCCTACTTCAGTGTCTGTGTCTCCCTCTCTCTCTCTCTGCTGTTCCCCCATTCACACTCTCTCTCTTTCTCTCAAAAATGAATAAATACTAAATTCTTTTTTTAAATGCTTCTGGTTTCTGATGATTGCAATAATGCTTGACATTCCTTGGCTTATGGCTGCATCCCCTCCATTTCTGCAGCTGCCCTGCAGCGACTATCTTTTTCCTAAGTGCTTCTGTGTCTCCACATCTCCCTCTCATGAAAACACCAGTCATTGGATCAAAGCCCACCCTCGTCCAGTATAATCTTGTCTTAACTTGATTACATCTGCCACAGCCTGATTTCCAAGCAAAGCCTCATTCATAGGTAACTGGGTTTAGGGTTATCACATATTTGGGGCACGATTCATCCTATCACGATATCCAGGGAAATTTTAATTAAATGAGTTTGTAATAAGTGTTTAGATATTAGGGGAATTAATTCATTAAATCTAAATTTTGATTAATTGGTCATGTAAGTCTTCTAGGAAGATTTAATGGAATGTAGTTCAGTGTATAAAAGCAAGATCTTTGATACACTATGAGATAAATTTTCCTTACTGCAAAATGAACAACTCAAACCTCTTGAACTTGAATCTTCACATGTGGGGCTTAGTATACATAATCTTGTAATCTTAATGTCCTCTGAGGTTGTTGACCTACACGCAGGATTAGAAACTACTGTCATAAAATGGCAAGGACATAATCTGGTGTTCCTGAACTGTGACCTTGTACTTACTAGTTATTTGTGAATGAATCAATGAAAGAAGTGGAGCGTTTTGGAAAAAATTCACCCACTGCCATTGAAAATACAAATAATTGAAGTCAATCTATCTCAACCTTTGCAATACATATATTTGGGTTTTGTTCTGTTATTATTTCATTGACCCATATTCTGAACTCTTAACTTTTTAATTCTGGTGACTATTCTATCTTTTATAATGTCCTGTTTGAAAAGAAGTGTGTGTGTGTGTGTGTGTGTGTGTGTGTGTGTGTGTGTGTGTGGCTATTAGTTGTATGTATTAAAGAAGACCTTTAGATACATAAAGAATGTATTGGTGAATCAATCCCTGTTTCTAGGCTTATGAGATGCTGATGTGGTGTATGAAAAATGACCACAATGAGGAGCTTTTATTTCCCAGGCCCTGTGGTTACGTGATGTCATGGCCCAAGGTGAGGGTGTCTTCATTCTAATGCCTACTTTTGTCCCAGAGGCAATTTTCACGTTAGTTACCCCAACTGACATTGGAATAAATTCCATGATGTTTTATTCATGAAAGTAGATCTTGTGAATATAGCTCCCAATACACCAGAGAGACAAAAATATCGCTTCGGTTGCACCTAAACTAATCTGTAGTTGTGTAACAAATTGACACATAAATTAAATTTTCACTGCTAATGGCTGCTTAACTCCATAATCATACTCTAGCTTAGAAATCTGCTAAAGTGATTAGTTTAGCTTTGCTCATCAAAGATCACTAGAAACATCCGGACTTCTATTCTTAAATAATATCCATCACACCCAAGGAAGCTTTTAAAATTAAACCAACAACTCTTGTGTCCATCCATTCTTTTATATGTTATTAAGTTTTAATGAAATTCCAGATACTATTTTTTTTCTTAAGACTTGATTTATCCCACTGTGGATATGTCTCCATCACCTTACTTTTTTTTCATTCTCTATTGAGAAGTCATCGTTGTGCTGAAAAACTTTCTGTTTTTCATATGTTTGATCTTTCAGGTGGTGGGGGAGTCCTTGCTGAAACAGTGGTTAGAAAAATCAGTCTTTCATCTTTGGTTTCATCTTCTGAAAAAAAAAAAGAATAGAGCTATTTTACCAGCTGTTGTGAACCGTTTGAATTTCCTCTGGGGAGAAAAACCAGTTGCTTTCAAAGCTCTGAGGAGTATCCAAAATGCTCCCGGGCTCAAGAAAGTAAATAAAAGGCAAAGCAGAATTTCAAAGACTGCTCCAGGTGCCTAAGATAAAGTTTTAGTCACTGTGAGAATAATTGAAACACAAACCTGCAGAAAATAGAGTAAACCCTTGGATTGAGAATAACTTGTTCTGTGAGTGTTTCAGAAGATGAGCAAACATTTCTAATAAATTTTAACTGTATAAACAAGCAACGTTTTGCAGTAAGAGTAGTACGTGATGCCGAATGTCACATGATCACAACTGAGCCCATGGTTCCCCCCACCTCTTGCTGTGGGATTGTGGGTGATTGTCTCCCATGCTCAAATGCTCAATCTCAGGCTGTGATGTTTGGCAGAAATCAGTAATTTTTCAGAACATTGGAAGGTGTTCACTACCGGCACTAGTGTATTTTTTGTCACTTCAAAGCACCTGTGGACTGTCTTTTGTTTTACCAGGAAACAGTAAGGCTAGGAATGATTTGCTTCCTTCTATGTCAGGCTGCCTGCAGATACAGACCTTTTACTCTGCTCCCTGTTTGCCAGTTACATTAAACATGGTATATGACAAGAGTTTATTAATACTGTACTGTAGTCAACATTTGTTAGTGATAGTGAAAGTCATTCTACACAGTAACAATACTCTCTTGTCCCCCTCATACCAGCCATGAAGGTTTTCAAAGGTCAGTGTAGGTTAATTTGTTTCTTTTTCTTTATATTTTGTATTTTCTTTATTATTTTGTATTATAGCACAGTATTATAATTATTTTTATATGAATATTTTTGGGTTGTGGAATGAATCATCTGAGTTTCCATTATTTCTTATGGGGAAATTCACTTTGACATACAAGTGCTTTGGATTACATGCATGTTTCTGGAACAAATTATGCTCATTAACCAAGCTTTTACTATATAGACAAAAATCGGGAAGACCATCTGTTAATTTAGCCTAAGTGTAGTGACACCATTCATGATCCTGATGAGGTATAAGACTAAAAAAATATGTGTGATGTCTTTCCAGAATTTTTGAGGTTGTAAGTTAAAAATAAATTCAGTGATTCCTGCAATAGAGTCTAGTTAATGGACCCGATCTTGGATTTACACTTTAATCTCTGATTATAGGCTCTTATTTTTATGACAGCTTCCTATCTTGTCTTCCAAATTCTTCACTAACCACCCCAATCTATCCCGCATGCTCGCATAAACAATTAAAAAGTAAAATAAACTTTATGGAATATATTGTTTTCATAACAACGTTCTGTGGCACACAGGTGTCAGGATGGTCCCCAATTATCCCCTCCTCCTGGGAGTTACACTCACATGTAGTTTTTCCTTACACTGATTTGGGTTTGTTCTGTGTGATCACAGCAGTGATCCAGCAGAAACGATGGTATGGGACCTGTCAGATTAGACTTTAAAAGACTATTGCTTCCCTCTTGGGTGTGATCTCTTGGTAGCTGTTTCACTTTCTGTCTCTGTCTCTCCTCTCTCCCTCTGCTTCCTTTGGGGGAGGTCCGCTACCATGGGCTGAAGACACTCAGGAAGCTCATTGACAAGTCCGTGTTTCCACTTACTGAGGCCTCCTGACCACCGCAGGAGTGAACCTGGAAACAAATCCTGTAATTCAGGCTTTGACCTGAGACTGCAACCTAGCTGATGGTTTGGGTGCAACCCGAGAGTTCCTGATCTAGAACCATCGAGCTAAGTCACTCTCAGATTCCTCAACCACAAAAACTCTGTGATGATGAATATATACTGTTTTAAACTGCTGGACTAGGAGTAATCTGTAATATATAACTAATAGAGATTCCTTAAAACAAAGCGCCTGTAAGTGTCTCATTACTTCCAACTCTCTCAACATAAAATTACATGCCTGCTTTCATGTTTTCCACATTATGCCCTTTTTAATCTGCTTTATAACTCACACATGGGAGTTCTATGTACTTGCCAAGCCAGAAACTTTCCCTTCAACTGCTACCGCTTATATCCTCCTTAACTGCATTTATATCCCTCCTTCTGTGACACCTTTTCTTCTCGGTTCCTCTTACTACTTACATGGTGTCTAACTTTTAAAATCAACATCCTTCTTGAATTCTTCCAGAATACACCCAACCACTCAAATCACTTTCTTGTCGGACTCTATCATGGTCTTAAGACCATGTTTTCTATTGCTTATTAAAAATTGCTTAGAGTACGCTGTGGAACATTTGTTCATTGACAGAGAGTACAGAAAGATCAATTTTTTGTTTTCATTAACATTGAAATACATTGGGAACACTTAAAAACTTCTAGGAGAGGCCCTGAACTTTATTTTATGCACAAGTTTAATTGTCTTTATCATAAAATGCTTTCACTAGAATTTACAAGAAATAATTACAGGTCTGCAAATTAGAGGATGAGATCCATCAATTTAGAAATTAGCTTATGTATCTTTGTATTTCCTGAGTCTAACATGGTGCCCAGCAAGGAAAGTAATAACTTTATTGAAATGGAGTGATTTGATCACTACTATCATTTCTCTTCCTACCTGCTCACTACTGAAGATGATAATAATTTGTGAAGTTACTGAAAAGGAAAGGAAAGTATGTGAATTAGGAGTGCATTTAATCTATAAATTAGATAATCCATAACTACATAGTGAAGAGTAAAATATGCCCTATGTTCATGTACTTGTCATTGATCTTTAAGGGTTGATTGACGTCGCATAGGCTCTGAAGTTGTAGGAGGCATTCATGTGCTTACCACCTGAAAAATAAAGAACATGAGGTGTAAAGTTGAAGGATGTTATGCACTAACAGCCAAACCAATACTTATGAGCGTTGACCTAAAGCTCTCTCTTCCAGGTGTGCCACTGCATTCTTACACATTTGCCTCTACTGAAATATGATTGGTGACATCCTTTCAGTAGTCTCTAAAATCTTTGCTCTGATATTTAAAGCCTTTCAAGTTTGGATTCGTACCTACCTCTCACTGAACCCAGACTTCAAACTTAATTCCATGCCTTACAAGTAGGATTGTCAGATTTAAAAACAAAAATGGGGGAGACTTGGTTAAATTTGAATTTCATTCATGAGCCATAAATAGTTTTTCTTTAGTGTGTGTCTCATGCAACATATGGAATATACTTATCCTAAAATGTATTATGTATTGGTTGTCTGAAATATGATTGTAATTGAGCACGCTTTACGTTATTTGGCAGCCCTATTAATGCTCGTGCCCTTCCCCTTGTCTTTCACAATTATCTCCATTTCTATATTGAAATCTTACCTATCATTTAGTGCCAAGTGTAAATGCCTCCTACATTTTAGATAGTTTATGAGGGTCTTGGAACAAACAAAAGCTCTCCTATCTCTCTACTTTCATTGGATTTGTGTATTTTGAGAACTTAGAAATAGCAGAACATAATCTTCCTCTGAGTATCAACCCATTAAAAACAGTGCACATTAGGGGAGTTTGATTGACTGTGAAGTATCACCTAAACAATTGAATACAAGTCCAGATGATGAGTGTTTTTATAACAAAGCAATCTGTAGTGCCTCTGTGAGGTATTGAATTAGCTGACAAAGTACACTTGGTTTGGCAGTTTTTTACCCTTAACTATTAGTCACCAATAGCTATTTTTTCTTTGACCTTTTGTTATCATATATACTAATTAAGCATTGCAAACAACTCTCTATCAAAATAAATAAATACAACTTAAAAAAATTTAAATGTATTTAAGATATAGGTAGATAGATGATAGATAGACATGATAGATAGATAGATAGATAGATAGATAGATAGATAGATAAATAGATGAAAGGATAGATCTATTTCAGTTTCTTGATTCACTTTAAAGGAGCCAATACTAGAAATTATAGGTGACATGTGATTAATATGGTTTATGATTTGTAGTTTTTAATATGGTTTATATGGTGTATGTAATATGGTTTAAAGAGAGTTCCAATCACCACACTCATGAAAAAAAAGAAAGAAAAAAAAGACCTGGCCAGATAGCAAAGATGGAAGAATAAATGCCTCTTTCCAGATTGGGGAAAATAAAATGAAATTATTACAGCAAATATTTATTCATTTATTCTACTGTTTTAATTTAATAGCAAAAATCAGTAACTAACTACTAGTTCCTTTCACTGCAAATAGGTACAAAAGTTAAAATATTTATTGGCATGTCAAATCTATTCAATAATATTAACATATCTAAAGAAAAGAAAGATGAACACAAGAGTCTCATTCACATAGTTACTTTGAAGTAAGGAAGACAGAAATATTGAACTCAGTAAGGGGGCATTTACCCTTGTTCAGGACAGAAAAAAAACCTCTTAATTTATGCACTTTGAGTGTTGCCATTGACAAGTTTATCTTTCTACTGAAGACTCTGTAGGTCTTAAACTTTTTCATGACACCTTAGTTGAGGACCTATGGTTGATTAATTTCTTTTCCTCTTACTATATTTTTTTAAAAACCTAGCTTTTTATTTCAATGTTTATTTGACTTCCTACCTCACCTATTTATCAGGATAGATTGAGGCTAAGCTGGTGATGGAGATTTTGTTTCACTGTTTCCTGAGAGACTTCTCTCCAACATTCTGATTTTCTAATCTCTATCCTAGTGCCTGTGTGTGTGTGTGTGTGTGTGTGTGTGTGTGTGTGAGAGAGAGAGAGAGAGAGAGAGAGAGAGAGAGAGAGAGAGAGAGAGCACTTGTGTATTACTCATTGTGGTTTCATTGGTTCTTAGAGCATAAAAAGGAAACCAAATCCTGCAACTTACCAACCTATCTTAAGTACTTCTCTTTCCCAACAAATTTAGCAGTCTCTTTCAATAACACAAACACAACCATGGCAAACTTCCATAGGGTGACTGTCTTTATTTATTTTTATTTTTATTTTTTAATGTTTTATTTATTTTTGAGAGAGAGTGACAGTGTGAGCAGGGGAGGGTCAGAGTGAGAGGGAAACACAGAATCTGAAGACAGGCTCCAGGTTCTGAGCTAGCGGTCAGCACAGAACCTTACATGGGACTCAAACCCACAAACCGAGAGATCATGACCTGAGCTGAAAGCGACGCTTAACTGACTGAGTCATTAAGGCACCATAGGGTGGCTGTCTTTAAAGTGATGATCATAGTGCCTTCCAAAGGATAATTATCCAGATGCATATTTTATCTCTCCAACTGCTTTCTAAACTGCTCACAGGAAGAGATTAATGTCTTCTACATCATGTTGTTCCTCATGAGCCCAGTGGAGTGTCCAGAACATAACAAATTGAATATTGAATGTGTTTGAGCTAAACTGAACTGATAAATTTTCTTGTGTTCAGCTTCCAGTACTTAAGGCAGGAGATATCCTGTACTTGAGCATGAATAAATAGTCACAGCTTAACTACTGAAAGAAAACTTTAGGGAAAAGGCATTTCTCTTTGGTATGCTGTAAAGGACCCTCTTCTTCTCTCCCTGACATGCTATCCTGTTAAAATGAAACATCTTTCCCTTTGGGCCCATGGGCCAGCAAAGCAGCACACTTAATTGTAAGACAGTGACGACTGCCCTTGAACCTCTTGGCCCTGAAGGTTTCTCTTTTCTCTAAGATAGAAGAGAAAGCAAAAGCAAGAGGTAGAATGACTTTAAGGTCTGTCTTTATTCTGCCAATCAGTAATTTTTGTTTTTATTAGAGAAATAACTTGTTGGCCAGGATTTATTTACTTAAACTTGGTATAAAATTATAGTTGTTATTAATACACAAGCAGGGGTATACATTAGCACTAGAATTTATACACATTCAAAGAGCTTAGCATGGTGTATCAGTTAATTCAGATGCAAAACTTCCCTCTGTTTTCCACTCTTCTGTTCTGTCATCTGTTGGTGTGAGGCAGGCCACAAGGAGAAAATTACCCTAACCTTTACATCAGTTTCCTCTGGGAACAGTATTTCAGATGGCTTCCCTTAAGTTCAAGGGTTTAAATCTTCATTTATATCTTCTCCCACAGTTCATGAAATGTCCTCTTCATGTTCATCTATTTCTTTACTCTCATTTAATATATATCAACCCTCATTTTCATTCTTGTTTATTGATTTTAAGGCATATCCTTTCCTAGAAATAGTAAATCCCTTTTTTTTTTTTTGGTTCAACTATTGACTTAATATATTTTAAATACTCCTTCCCACTGCTTCAATTTTCTCTATAGCCAAACCGAACTTCTTGGACTTACCTCTCATTTTTTTTTAAGTTTTTGTTTTTAATGTTTTATTTATTTTTGAGAGAGAGAGTGAGAGAGAGACAGACAGACAGACAGAGACAGCATGAGCAAGGGAGAGTCAGACACAGAATCCAAAGACAGGCTCCAGGCTCTGAGCTAGTTGTCAGCACAGAGTCCGATGCAGGGTTTGAACCCACTAACCCTGAGATCATGGCCTGAGCCCAAGAAGGATGCCTAACCGACTGAGCCACACAGTCGCCGCTGTTTTGTTTTGTTTTGTTTTTTTAACTACTTTTAGGTCTTTTTTCTCAATACCTTCAATTTCAATTACAGGTGAAATCTGGATGACTCTCTTGACCATATGCTATGTTACTAAAAGTGAATCTTGATTTTTTACAACCCTCAGTTCTCTGAATGGGAAGCTGGGTCTACAGAAAAGGCTTAGAAACTGACCAAGAACCAGAGCATTAGAGACCTCGTTAGAGATCTCATTAAGAGCCCTATTTCTTATAAGGATAAACTTGATCAAATTATTTCCCAGTTTGGGTGGCACTCCTCTGTATATCCAGAGTCTAAGGAGACACCCTCTGATTATGCTCTGACCACATGCACATTCCATGGCCATTGTGGGGTACAAGGGAGAAGCTGTCAGCAGAAGGAATGGCTTACATATTTGTCCAGGCAGAGCCTGAGATTTAGAGACCCACCCAGAGTGTACAGTGTGAAAGAGCTAACACCCCCCACTCCACCTGTGATTCCTCTCTCTCAGTTCTGTAGGCTCTTTTTATTACTATGCTATATAATTTTTCTGTGCTAACAGGCTAGTGACTACAATGACCTATACATCCAATGACTGCACTTGTGATGAATCCCGCTATGAGAAACAACTCACATTGTGAAATGTACATTCTTCTGCAGGACTCTCGCAGCTGTTTCCCTGGGGTAAAATCCTGTAATTGGCCACGTGCCAACTCATATGATTGACATTGAAGGAGTCAAGCCGTTGAGAGGGGGAGGAGCAAGAAAATTGGGACTAGCTACCCACTTTAGTATAAAAATTGGGGGAAATAAATTAGCAAGAATTTTCACTTTTACTTTATTTTTTAACTGACTGGAAAGTTTCATTTTTTTATGTTTTGTGCAGTTTGTTTTCCATAACAGCTTTCTGATCTCGGTGACCTCCCTTTCTCTGCGGTCGATTCTGTGCAAAGACTGCTCTCGTTCCCTTAGGAGCTTTGCAGTCGTGGCATTTGCAGTAGGTGGTGACGGCATTACTAAAAATTTCCCTCTGCGCCAGAAAATAAGACGTATGCATTGACATTTCCAATCTGAGCACAATAGCTCTTCATTAATCCTGAATCGTAAATGCCACTTCTGGATTTTACTGTCTTTGATTTTTCCTGATTCATTCATTTCAATAGTTCTCTATGGAACCATCTTACTTACCTATTTTTGGGTATGCTGATGCTGATATCTTTCCACAGACCCCTTCTTATGATCATGTGTTATTTAATTTACATGTACAAACATGGGTTATTATACAGTGAATCTGCTTTAGTGCCATAGGCCTGTGTTTTAAGGTATAAGATTTTAAGTTTCATACATTTGTTATTGATATTTGAATATAAAGATGGTGAGTCGAGTCTGAAATGTAAATATTTCTGGAAAATGCTAATATATTTTGCTTTACTAACATTCATAATCAAGTAGTCATTTATTCAAACAAACAGTTAGATGTAAGTATTGAAATAAAACAATATATGATGTGAATTGACTATGTTAGCTTAATAAACCCATCCTGTTTGAAATCAATGACTATCATCTGTAGGTGCAGAGAGCAGGTGTTGGGAATTTTTGAACTACTGACATGTGGACGTTTGAGATTCAGGAAGAAATTTTTCTGTTTCTAAATATTTCTGTCTTTATTCTCTCTGGGGTTCAAAATCTATGAGATTCTGACCCTCATCTTAAGTAGTATGGTTAGCAAAATTACTCTCTGATGATTTGTTAGAGGACAGATTCATGAGCCCTACCTAGGCAGAACATAATGAAATATAATATCTGGGTCTTAGTTGCTACATTAAAAAGAAGTCTCAGGTGAATCTTATGTTCACTACATTTATCAAACTTGGCAAAAATTTGTAAATAGTTCTCCTTTTCTCATAGCTGACACCATTTAATCTCCAAATTCAGTTTCTTTCCTCTTCTTGTCTGTATTGCATATCCTGAAAGTAACCTTAAAAATAATCAACACACAATAGGGAAAGAAGAGTCTCATCAAAAAATGGTGCTGTGAAAATGGCACAATCATATGCAAAAGAGTGAAACTGGACCCGGATCTTACACTACACACAAAAATTAACTTGAAATGGGTTAAAGATTTAAATGTGAGACTTGAAACCATAAATTTTCTTAAAGAAAACAGGGGAACAGCTCCTTGGCATTGGTCTTGACAGGGATTTTTTTGGATATGACATCAAAAGTACAGGCAAGAAATGCAAAAATAAACAAATGGGACTACATCAAACTAAAAAGCTTCTTCACAGCAAAGGAAACAGTCAATAAAACAGAAAGTCAACCTATGGAATGGGAGGAAATATTTGCAAACCACACATCTGATAAAGGTTAATATCCAAGATATATTTAAAAATTCATACAACTCATAGCAAAGAAATAACAATAAAATTAAAAAACAGGTGAAATATTTGAATAGACATTTTTCCCAGGAAGACATACAACTGATCAGTAGGTACATGAAAAGTTCCTCAACATAGTGAATTATAAAGGAAATGCAAACCAAAGTCATAATGAGAGGTCACCTTTATTAAGAAAGACAAGATATACTCACTGTTGGCCAGGATGTGAGGAAAGAGTACCCTTGTGCATTGTTGGTGAGAATATAAATTGGTGCGGCCATTATAGAAAATAGTCTGGCTGTTTGTCAAAAATTAAAAATAGAACTACCAGATGATCCAGCAACCTACTTCTGGGTATATATCCAAAGGTAGAAAAATCAGTATCTTGAAGAGATATCTTGACTCCCATGTGCTTTGCAACATCATTCACAGTAGCCAAGACATGGAAATAACCTAAATGTCCATCAATGGATAATGGATAAAGATAGTGTGGTACAAATATACAATGGAATATTATGCAGCCAAAATAAAGAAGGAAATCCTGCTATTTGCAAAAACATTGATGACCCTAGAGGGTATTATGTTAAGTGAAATAAAGCTATTTTCATAGGGCCAGAGTATAGAGGTGGCTGCCAGGGTAGGGAGGGGCGGGGGAAATGGGAGGTTTAGATTAAAAGGTACAAACTTTCAGTTATAAGGTAAGTTCTGAGGACCTAGTGTATACCTTAATGACTATAGTTAATGATATGGCATCATGTACTTGAAACTTGCTGAGAGTTGTTCTTACGCTAAGTGCTCTCATAAAAAATAAAAGGAAAGAGTTAACTCTATGGGATGATGAGGTGTTAATTAATTCAATTGTGGTGACTGTTCCACAGAGTATATGTATATCGAAATACCATGAGGCACGTGGGTGGCTCACTCTGTTGAGCGTCCGGCTTCAGCTCAGGTCATGATCTCGTGGTTCATGTGTTTCAGCCCCAGGTCAGGCTCTGTGTTGACAGCTCAGAGCCTGGAGTCTGTCTTCAGATTCTGTGTCTCCTTCATTCTCTGACCCTCTCCTGCTCATGCTGTCTCTTTCTCTCTCTCTCTCAAAAATAAATAAAACATTAAAAAATTTTAAAAAAGAAATATGTTGTACACTCTAAATGTATACAAATTTGTCAATTATTCTTCAATAAAATGAAAAAAGAGAGACAGGTGTGGAATAGAAAAAAAAACAATCCACACATTAATAGTCTAAGATTCACCATCAAGTCATTCTTGTCCTATAGTCTGCCTTGCCTAGACACCTTGCTTCTGTAAGGCTGGGACTGGAAGCCATTCAATTCCCAAGACTGAATTCAGCCTTGAGACCTGGCTCAGAGGTACCTTTCTATTTTTCTTTCTCCATCCATAGTCAAGCTATGGTTACTGACATGAGATCCTTCAAGTCGCAGCAAAAAGTACCATATATTTTAAGAAGCAATCTCCATCAAAGCTCTCAGACTGAGCTCCTCCTCCGGGCCCCTATGTGTCACACCAGTAAATCAGTTTGGTCCAACGTTACATTGTTTGCCAGTTGGTATCTGAAGGCAGCCTCCCTCTTTAGACAGTGGGGAACTCTAGGGAAGAGGGCTTGTAGGAATTCGTGCATTCTCAGGGTCTAAGCGCATCATAAATACTTGTTGCACTGAAAAGAATTGAGGCAAGCACAGTTTCTGTGCTGGAGATGGGTTTTGATACAAAATCTGACTCTTAGTATTTTACTGTTAAATTCTAATCTTAGCTTTTGGTCTGGTTTATCATCTTGAAGAGAAGAAATTACCCAGGAATGTCCTCTCCTCCAACTAGATAATGTGTACTTTAATATATCAAAGAATCGGGAGCTCCTACTTTCTTTGGACTTAATGAGAGTGCATGATTTAAATAAACTGATCAGTGTTGAAGGCTAGTTTTCAATTAAAGTGAAAGCAAATGTGGCTTTTTAAAAAATCTTAGTTGAGTGTCTGGCATACCAATAATAACCATTTTCTTTTCACTGATTAAATCAGAGAGTGCTGACATCTTTTGTCCATGAGTGGGCCTCAGGTGGGCAGGGCAGGTTTGGTAAGAGTAATGTGCCGGTGGCTTTGCAAGCAAGTATTTATTTGAATTTTCTTGAACTCTTTTACGCTCACATAAGTTCATTATCTTCAAAATTCTGGATTTGACTTTAACCTAAGTGTTCTACGTAAACCACAACCTGAAGTCCATGCTACATATTTTGATTCTTTGAAATCTAACTGTGCTTATCCATGTGTCATGAAAATAAAATCTTGCAAGATAGTATACATAAACTTAACCAATGAAAACATTTCACTTGCAAAATTACACTAATTTCTTCTGCTTTTCAGATGAATTTACCAAATGAACTAGTATCATATAATGTTGATGTTAGGTTGATATTAGGTCTGCTAAAATTTGAAATTAAAAATCTTGAGTTAGCAAGCTCTTTATATAATGTTGGTGGGAGCAAAATTGACACAAACTTTTGGAGAGAAATTAAGCAAAATGCATCAAAAGACTTAAGTATACATATTCTTATAAGTTATTTATAGATTTACCCTGCAACATGTCCAAACATGGAAAAGATTTAGATAAATGTATTCATTGCAAATTTTTAGAAATGATTGTTTAAACATGAAAAAATGGAAACATCAACAATGGGATGCGATGACCACTTAATGGGTGGGATTATTCTTATTCTTACTCTTTAAATATATATTTAATGTTTATTTATTTATTTTTGAGACAGAGAGAGAGTGCAGGCAGGGAAGGGGAAGAGAGAGAGAGGGAGAGAGAGAATTCCAAGCAAACTCCTTGAGCATAGAGCCCAACACAGGGCTCAATCTCACAAACCATGAGATCATAACCTAGTAAAAATCAAGAGTCGAACTCTTAACAGACTGAGCTACCCAGGCACCCTTGTTGTTATTATTTTTAAACATTTTTTAAGCCTCTTCCATGTTTTGAAAATGGTTGTAATGATCAAGTATGCCTTTGATAATTAAAACCAAAGAAAACAATTATATATATGTGTGTGTGTGTGTGTGTATATATATATATATATACATATATATATAACTATAATGAATTAACACTGTTATTAAAACAGTTTTCATGACGTTTCTAGTTGTGGTTGTACTAAGTGTGAGAAATGTCTATGAATCACCTTGTTTCATAGTAGGTCTTGACCCAATGATTCATCTTTTTAGAGGTAGTAGTTGCAGGACAGCATAAATCAAATCAACAAAGGTTTGCGGGAGTTATACCTTAGATGAAGCTCTAGGAAATATCTGTAGGTCAGAAATTCCCACTCTTATCAGAAGCTACTTCCAAGCTTAGGTACTTCTATGTTACCTTCCCATTACATGATAAATTGCACACACATTCACATATACACATTTTAATTCATATGTTTTCATATCCTTGGAGAATGGTGGCTGCCAGTTTTATTCCTACTTCTTATGAAAGGATAATGTGTGGCACATAGTACAGAATATTCTCTAAACATGTAACAAATAACACAATATTCTCTAAAAGGAGAATAATTTGTTTCTCTTGAGAATAATAGATGCTGAGATTGACCAGGTGATGTTCTGTCTGTGTCTATGTCTATGTGGTGATGCCTGTTTGTTTGTCTGTCCATCCATGTATCTATCATTCATCTATCAATCACCTACATATCTATATCCATAACAGTTTTTGAAAGGGCTCTTTTATTGGGAGCTTGGCTGTAAGCCCTGTTTTGAATTTAGAAATCATATTCTGCAGGAATTACATGTGCAGTCTGGCTGACTATTCATCCACCCGCTTTAAAATTAGCATCTTATATGGGTCAAGATCAATATTTGTTTTCACTGAACCTCCTGAATTGTCCTCCTTCATCTGTACCTCTCAGTTCTTTCTCCTACTCTGGGACACTGCTTACCGCTGCTCATTGGTTATTCCAGTTAATTCAAACCTTGTTCATTAGAATGATGTGTTACTTCAAAAGAAGCCGATAGGAGGTGAGCTAGAGGAATGTTTCGTCTTTACTTTGCACCGGGTTGTGCATATATGCTTCTTTACTTCCCTACAAATTAACTAAAGAGTTAATTATAAACAGGAAAGCTAATGTGTTTTAAAGGACAAGGATGTCCTCTAGTGTCCTCTACCTGAATGTCTACATACTAGTGTTAGGTCTGGCTTCCCTTGTTCTCAAGTGAAAACCTTTCTCACCACAACGTCTTTTATTTCAAGGCTGCCAATCTTCAGCACCTCTCTTTCCAAATTATTTACCATTGGAAAGTAGCACTTGGCTCAGACAAGTGAGACATCAAAACTGTTGGCCCTAGAATTTGTATTTTGAATATGTTATTTGGCTGACACCATTTCTTTTAAAGAAGAAGCCAATACTTCACAATAAAAAGAAATTAAATAAAAATCCAAATTTCTGACTCTTCTAGTAAATCCAAAGCCTCTTACAATGATCCCCTAGAGCTGAAAAGGAATCGGGTGCTGTGGATTGAGCAGTTGCTTTATTTGTTTAGTTACCTGGTCTCTATAGGGTCTGAGTTTGAGACATTTGCCCAAGAAATCTCCCTTTCCCCATCTGCATTAAAGTTGAAACTACGGAGTTTGTACTTGGAACCCTTGGAACCCTTGGAACCCTTGGGTTCCAGGCCTGGTGGTGACAGTAAATTTTAGTTTATGCTGCAAGTCCAATAAAACATTAGGATGGAACGTGGGAAGAGGGGAAAGTCAGTTTTCCCCTAGTGAGGGAAACTATTAAAACAGACGGGCAAGTACACATATACATGCACATGCATGTGCACACACGTACTTTTAACCGTTAAAACTAATTTTATGGAAAGCAGTACAATCAAAAGCCTAAATAACAAAAGAAAGCAGTAAGACCAATTATTTTGTTTATTTTTATTTTTATCTTGGAACCTCCTGAAGTAATAAAAAAAAAGCCATGTTTCTATTCATGCGTAGTCCCTTTTATATGTTCCGGAGGTCTCTGAGGTGAGGTCTCTCTTTAGACCTTGGGGCCAGTGCCTTGAGGAGATAAATCTTCAGTTACTTTATTCTTTTACAGTATACTTAAAGATACATTTTTATACCACAAAAGATAAAGAACATGAAGTAGGGCTAAGAGAACAGGTTCAGATATAAAGTGCCATTTCTTCTCCTTCCTAAATTTTTAGAAAACCTTCCATCTCAATTTCCCTTTTTCCAGGTCACATAAATGCTTTTTAAGTGTCTCAACCCACTCTTGCCCGAGGCTACCCTATGCTGCGATGTTAGTTTTTCATACAAGGTTTCACTACATAATATTTGCTCTGTGTTCTCCGGTTGTATTTATGCCATTGTTCACACTTCCCTTTATCACCGAGACTTTTATTATTGTTAAGGTTTGTTTTCTCCAACAGCCTTGACAAAACGATAGCTTCCTGCTTTCATTGTTCACCCGGGAGAGCTCCAGTTGTCTTAACAAATTTGAGAGCCCAGCTATGTGTCTCACACTCTTGTTTTTCTCTCTTCTTTGCACTGATTGGAAAGCATGCTGAACGCTCTGTAGTGAGGAAGACTACAGTCTTGGTTGGGACAGCACAGAGAGAAATACCACAAGTCTTCTCTAAAGACCCTCAGGTTTACCTCCTGATTAACCATCTCATGCTCCTTACCAAATAGGTTACAAAAGGAGTAACCTTTTCCTTATTATATGCTTTTAGAATCATTATTTCTAAAACTTCCCATTGTAGTATAAGAATTATATCATCTTGGCATAGAGCATTTTCTGACCCTGACCGAAGAAGTCTATGCTTTTAGATATAATGCTTTGATCTTCTGTTTTCCCTTACAAATACAAGGGTAACTTTTCAGAAAAATTAGAACAATAGAAATGTAGTCATAGGCAGGAACCTTCCAGGATGCCTTGAAGAGAACACTTTAATGGTGTTAAGGGCTAAAATTTTTCTTTTTTAAAGTATTTTTTATATTTACTTATGTATTTTGAGTGAGACAGACAGTGTGCATGCAACAGTGGAGGGGCAGGAAGCGAGGGAAAGAGAGAATCCCAAGCAGGCTCCATACCACAAGCACGGAGGCCCATGTGGGGTTCAGTCCCACAAACCATGAGATTATGACCTGAGCTGAAATCAAGAGTCAGACAGTAACTGACTGAGCCACTCCCATGTCCCTAAAACCTTTCTAAGACATTGAGGCACAAGTACTAGAATGTAAACAAGTCATGGTGGGAGCAGCAAATACGTTTCATGATTTAGGTGATGACTGTGGAAGCCCATTGGGTTACTGAGAGGGGGAAGGGCATGGGGGACTGAGGAGATAGCAGCACTAACTCACAACAATCAAAAACCTAGAAACTGACAGCTCACAAAGATGAAGCTTCTAGAGACCAACACATGCTGTTAGCAAATTAGTCAAAGATAAAACATTAAGCTGTGTGGTAGAAGCAAAGCCTGCAGTCCTCTTGTAGGATTCAGTCTAGAGTGAGAAAACATGGCAGTCAGGAGGTTCACACTTAGGAGCACATAGGAGCTCTTTGAGAAGGCCTACACATAGGCAGTATTTGGTCAAGGCTGAGCTTCTAGGAGTCTGGGTAGCAGAGGATAGAAGGGTGTGGTGAGGGAGACAGAAATCATTTTGTGATTCTGTGTTTGTTCTATTTTCAAGGTAGTAGGGATTAGCAAACATAAGTTACTACAATAAAAATAACCATATAGCTTACTTTAAATATTGTCCCTAACGGCCCCATACTGTGCTTTGTGGGAACCAAAGAGTTATATTAATACTCATATCTCAATTTCCCCAATTTAGAATTCTTCTTTTAGCTGTTTCAGATTTAGTTTCATTTCTCAGAGTTTCTCTCATTTATATTTTGGAAAATCTCTTACAAGACCAACAAGAAACTTCCAGGAAGTAACTGACTACAGCCACCATGCTTGCTTCTCCACAAGGAAACAGTTCAGCCAGTTGGGATGTGTAGAACTGAATTCTGTGGACAAGTTACTATTACCAAGGAGGGGGTCCAACTACATGGAGGATAGAAGAGATCATCACAATGTCAGCCACCGGGAGCAGAAGTCCAAACACCTCTGCTTCCTGATTTTTGGTACTGGAGGTGTCAAAAAAAAATAAAACAATCAAGTACTGGATGGAACAATACTTTCACCCACAGAAGACACAGAGCAAGATCAGCTCCAACAGTGTATGTCAGTCCTTTATGGTGAGCAGGTCTCTCCAGCAGCCAATGCAAAGCAGTTGGCCTATGAGAATTCCTCTTGTGCCATAAGAAGACTCCAATCCCTCCCCTATGGAGTCTGAAATATTTAAATCTGGGGATATGACCAAAAGTCATTGAGGCATATGCATATGTAGAATGAAGGAGCACTCACTGAACAGGGAACAAAGAAGAATATTCCCATATAAGGTGAAAAGCACTGGTTGGAAGCACCTTTATCTCTTGTTAAGGAAGTGTTCCAAGTCCAAGGCCCAATTTTACATGGCCAAGTAGAGGTGAGAAGACTGTGCTCATGAGATTGCCTTACCCAACAAAATGCTGTTCCTCTGGGAATGATTCCACTGGGCAAAGCATTCCTCTAGAATTAGAGCATTTAGGCTGGAAAGCTCAATGGAGACTATGGCAGAATGGAAGCAAAGGCCCACTGCTGAACTGGGTCTTAACTGTTCTCACATAGGCTCTAGAAATAAGCAGTCTTAGGTCTGTGTATTTGATTCCCTTTGTTAAAACAAACCCTTCAGTTTTATCCAATATCCTTTTTTTCCTATTGGAGATCAGACCCAAACTCTTGGATTAGATCAAAAACAGAAAATTGTCATGTTCTTGTTTCTAGTCAACTTTCCAGATGACTGAGCAGAAAAGATATGCTTTCCAAACAAGAAGAACAATGTCATCATCAACAAACTTCTCCACTCTCCCCAACAACACACACACTGATTAAAGAAAACCAAGCCAAAACAAAGTAAAAATGAAACAGAGTTCTTCTCCTTTACACCTTAGAGAAATCTTAGAGCAAAAGACAATGTTCATTCTCTCAAATCCATATCAGCTTTTGCTTAGACTGATCAAGTCTGCCTAATGTAGCTCACGCTAAATCATACTTCTCTCACTGATTATAAACTGATTTTGTAAACTTTGTCCTCTCTCTCTGGTGTCCTTGATTTTGATTCTTTATATGCTTCTCTTATCTCACTTCAACATTCTCCTCAGGTTTGAAATTTCTTTGTTGATTGGTTTGTATTATTCTCTTTAACATGTATATTTGAAAGCAACTTTAATATTTGAAGTCATATGCATGTATACAGGTCAGAAAGGATCCTAGGTTATGAGTAATAGGAGCAATTCAAGATTCTTGCAATAAAAAGGGAAAGATTGGGGGGGAATAGATGAAATATGAAGAGTTCCATTCTTATTGGGCAACTATACATGGCCCATAAGGAAGTTTATGCTAAAGGGAAAGGCTGGATAACCAGGCACTGTTTTTATGATGAACTTGAACAAGCCCCTTATCATTAAATAACTTATTCAAGACTTCAAAGTCCTAAGAGAAAACCTAAGACTTCATGATCCTCATTCACATGTCTGCCAGCTGATAGCACCAGGGTGTGGAAAGAATGGCCACTACTTCCAAAGTCTATGCATATAAGCAATTCTTCCATAAAGAAGATTGAAGTGGTGACATAAAGGAAGTTGGGTATTGGGTGGCTGAAAAGGGACAAATGCTCATCAAGGAAGGTAAGTTCATTGGTCTCACAATTTTAACTGGAATTTACATTGGAAAATATCATACACCTATCAAAACATTATTAATCATTTTTTAAATGTTGATTCAAAATTTTGTCTTTATAATCCTAGAATTTATCCTACATTTTACCTATAAAAACTAATTAAGGGTTGCATGACTATTGTTAGAGGAAGAAAAATCTTAGTATGATCTTAGAATAAATCTTTAGCATTATCTATTTTTTTCAGAGTTAATTTATTTTTGAGAGAGAGAGATAGTGAGCGAGGGAGAGGCAAAGGGAGAGAGAATCCCAGGCAGGCTCCACACTGTCAGTGCAGAGCCCAATGTTGGACTCTGTCTCATGAACTGTGAGATCATGACCTGAGCTGAATCAAGAGTTGGAGATTTCACTGACTGAGCCACCCAGCCGTCCCTCCCATGTTTTTATATAGTCCTCATATCAACTACTTTGGTGGTTCCATGATTTCGGCAAATAGACAAGTCCTTAAGACATTCTGCTTCAGTCCATGCTCATGTATTAGATAGGCAGGTTATTCTTGTTTTGTTGGCTAGCATGGGTAATAATATACTTATATATATAGTATAGGCCTATACTATATATAGATGTAGTTCTATAGGTATATAGTATATATAAGTATACTTATATATATAGCTCCTTTCCCACTTTTGGATTATTTTGACATAAAGAAAAACTGCAGTGTTAAATGTTATAAACATGTTAGCCTATATTAATTTATATTAGCATTTTACTTTGTAAATGCGGTCAACATTTCTGAAGTTGTTTTCAGTAAGGTATGCAAAGATAAGATGGCTGTCATCTCATTTAAGGAACTAGAAGTAATAGAAGTAGCCCTTTAAAGAGAGCTTATTGCCTCCAGCTCTATAGAGGCATAAAAAAAGCCCCTCCTCAAAATACACACATTATGCCATAAAGAAAAGCTATCTGAATCTGATATGGGGTATAACTGTATGGCTATCTTGACAGAAATCTGGCCTTGAAGCTCATCATAAGTAGTAACATGTTAGCACTTCATTACATATTATTGACTTTCACTTATATTTGCCAGAAACCCCATTCCAGAACCATCTGCAACTGAATAAAGTACTCAATCTGCATATTGGGAAAATGATAAAAAATGACTGCATGAAATTAAAGCAATGTCTGAGCCTGTGAGGCTGCTTATCACATTTAAGTTTGGCACTATGTGTTTTTGGAGGCAGCAGAGAACTTATGGTAAAACATGGCAGGTAGTAAGTGATACTAAAAGCCAAAGATCACATTACCATAGGAGAGAGGCAGGGCGGGAACGATGAAAACAATAAACCAAATGTAACACATAGAAGTTTATTCCTTCAAAGGCACTTCCTTCCTAAAATGTCTGGGAAAAAATACTTTAATAATTAACAAAATTCTCCGTAAGCTTTTCCATTGTGTTAAAATCATTTTGTGTGTCTCTCCACACTGTCAGAATGGTTGGGTAGATCCACGTAATGTAAGGCAGAGAGAACTTTAAATCAGGTTGTCAGGACTTAATTTTCCCTTTACATACCAGACCTTTGGTGTCTGGGAATGGGACAAGACCATTGGATCCTTGAAAACAGGGTCTATGCCATATTTTCATTCTTTTTTTCTATTAACCTACCTTGCCTTATTGACAAGACCATCCTTTCCCTCCTGTTTGGTAGCACTATGATTGTTGTAAATCAGGCATTCACAAGCATCTCTCTGTATATTCTCTCCTTTTTCCTATGGATCCGTGTTCTCATCTTTGCACCCTATCGCACTGTCTTTATTACTACAGCCCTCTATAAGTCTTGATACCTGATTGACCAAGGTTTCCAAACTTGTTTTTCTTTCTCAAGAATGTTTTCATTTACCAGCTTTATTGAGGTAAGATTTGCATGCCGTACAATTTACCCAATTAAGTTGTACAATTAAATGGTTTACAGTATAATTACAGACATGCATAAGCATCACCATCTTCATTATACAACATTTTCATTACCTCACCAAGAAACCCCATATTCTTTAGCTATCAACCTCCTATCTTCACCTCTGTCCTGCCAACTCTAAGCAACCACTAATCTATTTTCTGTCTCTATAGGTTTCACTCTTCTGGACTTCCATATAAATGTAATCATATAATACACGGTCTTTTGTCACTGGCTTCTTTCCCTTAGCATGTTTTCAAGATGCATCCATATTGTAGCATACATCAGCACGTCATTCTTTTCTAAGGCCAATAATATCCCGTTGTATGAATATAATACATTTTGTTTTTCCATTCATTAATTGATGGGCATTGGGGTCATTTCCATCTCTTTGGCTATTATAAATAATTTGTAATATATAAGTTGTAGATTATAATTTACAGTGTATAAATTATAGCATATTACTAGTATGTGAACTGTTATAAACATTGGTGTACAAATTTTTGATAGGACATGTGTCTGTTTCTCTTGGTATATACCTAGGAATATTCCTTGGAATGGAATTGCTGGGTCACATGATAGCCCTGTATAAAGAACTGCCAGAGTGGTTTCTATTCCTGTTTCCAACTAGCAGTGTATGTTGGCTTTCATTTATCCACAGGCTAACATTTGTTATATGTCTTTTTTTTTTATTCCAGCCACCCTCATCTGTGTGAAGTGGTATCTTGTGGTTTTGATATCCATTTCCCTAATGACTAATGATGTTGAGCACATATTCATGTGGTTGTTCATATATTTATATCTTTGTTAGAGAAAGTCTATCCAGATCCTGTGCCCACTTTTAAATTAGGTGTCTTGTTATCATTTAGTCATAAGAGTTCTTCATATATTCTGGATACAAGTCAGTATATCAGATATACGATTTGAACTTATTTTCTATTATTCTGTGGGTTGTCTTTTCATTTTCTTGATGGTGCTCTTTGGAGGGCAATGGTATTTAACTTTGGCAAAGTCCAACTTATCTATTATTTTGTTATTTTTGTTATTGATTATCCTTTTGGTATCAAAGAACCCTTTGACAAATACAGTCATGAAAACCCCATATGTTTTTGTCCTATTTATTCTTATTTCCCCAATGCAATCTTATAAATAATTCAAATATGCTTAAGACATGTTTACTTACTAGTTACCAACCACTAGACCTTTAAAAGGAATGAATAGAAGACTACAATTTTCTTTCCAACACTGGCAAACTTCCACTATAGATTTTTTTGTTGTGTTTACTAATTCTTATAAACACGATAGTCCAGGTATATTGCTTATGCTTTGGTCTTCTTTATTTTTTAGTTTTTTTTAATGTTTATTAATTTTTTGAGAGAGAAAGAGAGACAGAGCATGAGCAGGGAAGGGGCAGAAAGAGAGGGAGACACAGAATCCAAAGCAGGCTCCAGGCTATGAGCTGTCTGCCTAGACAGCTGTGAGGGGCTAGAACTCACAAACTCCGAGATCATGACCTTAGCCGAAGTTGGAAACTTAACCGACTGAGCCACCCAGGTGCCCTTATGCTTGCAAACTTGCAATTATATGGGGAAAAAATTTAACTTGGAGTCAAAATCGTCAAAATGGTATTTTCAAAATGTAAGAGCTTAATTTGTTGTTTTTTAGTATTATAAGTAATTTATTAATTTTTCTAAAAAAGAAAAAGAAAAAAACACTGCTTTTTAGTCTCATTTTCCTTTTTTAGGGTATATTCTAAAACTAATGGTTTTAATAAACTCATGAAATATTTAATGTATTTAATTTTGGTTAATATAGTATTTTTTTATGTTTTATTTATGTTGAGAGAAAGACAGAGAGAGTGAGTGGGAAAGGGGCAGAGAGAAAGGGAGAGAGAGAGAAAATCCCAAGCAGGTTCCACATTGTCAGCTCCAAGCCTGATGTGGGGCTTGAACACACGAACTGAGATCATGACCTGAGCCAAAAACAAAAGTCTGACCCTTAACCAACTGAGCCACCCAGGTGCTCAATACATTATTCTTGATTATTTCTAATACAAAAAAAGCAAAATTCTTTAAAGTATTGACAATTGTTATTTTTCTTTTTTTTAGTGTGTATTTATATATTTTGAGAAAAAACATAAGCAGGGGAGGGACATTAAGAGGGACAAAGAGGCAGAAAATCTGAAACTGGCTTTAGGCTCTGAGCCATCAGCACAGAGCTGGATGCAGGGTGCGAGCTCACCAATTGTAAGGTCATGACCTGAGTCAAAGTCGGGTGCTTAACCAATTGAGCCACTGAGATACCCCAAAAGTTGTTATTTTTCTGAACTGTATTTCAAGATACTGGATACAGGTATACTCAGTTTTGGGGGGGGAAATCATAAAATATAAATAAACAAATTCAGAAAGATCAGTGAAGAAGTAAACCGCTGATAGCATAAAACAGAATAATTAGTAAAGTGTACATGTACATATTTTATGTAATTAAGCTTACCAGACCGTTCTCTTCCTCTATCCAATCACATTTACATTTGGATAAAGCTGAAAGGAAAGGGTAACTCATGGATTTTCAACAGTGTAACAATTAGCAGCTGGATTACAAAACTGCTGAAGTTCAATATTTATATATCTTATTTCAAAATTAGGTTTAATGGTGGATGTTACAATTTTAAAAAATGAAAAATCAGAATATATATTTATTAAGAATACACAGAATGTATGAGTTCTGTCAAATATTTTGTAGAGGAAGAACTGAAGAAATTGAGGGGTAATAATATAACAAATAGATGACTTCAGGGTAACATAACAGTTCTTTTAAATTTTTGAGAGTTTGCCTAATAGAAGACTGAATAATGCTTATAACAAAAGAAGAAGTGGGGTTCTGGGTAGAAATTACAAAGCAATGATTTTTTCAACATAAATAAAATAATTTTACCATCTTTGCAGACATCCTTTAGCTTCCCAAGGAGTAGAGTAAGACTAAAGACTAAACTCTCCTTTAATGATATTATTCAGAGACTTACATGGTGTGATCTTCTGACCAGGTGGCTTTTAGTGCTTTTGCCCACCTGTAGGTAGGTCTTCCAATTCCATAACATGTGTTATATCACCTTTTAGAACTTCTGAAGATAGTATTGAGAGGATTTGGTCCAGTCACTCCTCTTCTTAAGCTGGAGCAATACTACTAAAATACTTCTATCATTTTGGGTGTATCAGGCATTCACCTCTTGACCACCAGCCAGCCCCAGAGAGCAACTCAACAATCTTTGTTATTTTGGTAGCTTGATGATGCTTCTGATGCAATTTCTGAGGTGGAAAAAATTTTCTGTATTTTTAGTGCCTTCCAAACTTAAAATAGTTGACATTTGATGAAGTACTTAGTTGTCTGACAAGAATCTACTAAACAGTCTGTCTTAAGGATTAGCATTAGCTAGTCAGAGCCTTTGAATACCAAAACTGAGTATGACTCGTTGAAAGATCATTTTGGTGTGAAGAGTGTATTCCAACTTTGAACCTGTGCTTCCTGAGAGACACTGCCCATTCCTCAACAACATTCTTTTTTGTATTTAACAATGTAGATTATTTTCACCTGATTTAATGATATCACCTATTATATTTACAACATAGATTATTTTGGCTAATCTAAGGTCAAATGATTATGTATATAAATTTATTTTTCTTTCTTCTCTTTTTCCCACCTTTCCTTTCCTTCTACTTTTGGTTAGTTGGGGATTATTTTTCCTTTTCTTCATCTTGGTAAGGTCTGAGCCTGGGGTCAAGAACTATTTTTAACTTAACAATTGGAATAAAAAAAAATACATGCATCGACATAGATGTTTGTTTTGATACAGACATCAGAAAATGACAAGAGCATATAAACTGAAATGGAAAAAAAGAAACAAAACTTAAACCAATAGATAACCCAAAACTTGAAACAGCCAAATTTGATTTTGTTCTTATAGAAAGGTGTACTTATAGACTGCTGAAATTTTGCATTTCACTAGGACAAGTATCTGGGATAGTCCTTTTTTGCAAGACAGTGGTAATAATATGTGCAAATGTATATGAAAAACAGAAATTGTGTACACAGATGAAGAGGCAGGATAGTACAAAAGTTATAAGTATATTTTTTAGAGTTAAGTTCTTTGGTTGAATACCCGTTTCTGTCACTTTTTATTTTTTGGGGTCAATCACTGAAATTCTCCATGTCTCGGTTTATTCATGCATTGGGCATTGTGAGGACTGAACAAAATAATAAATCTATCTCAAAATAATAGCTTCTACAACTCCTATAAGCATGCCTAACATATAGAAAGATATCACTGAATGTTACTTATTATTGTTTTATTATTTTTATACCTGGAGTGGGCAATATACATTCATTTGTTTTGTTCACTTAGAACTCTGAGGCTAAAGCATTATCCACATTAACCCCTAGTCAAACTCCTTTTGTTCAGTCCTCTGGAACACTTCGTTGTCAGTTTTGATGTCCAAATGCATCATGAAAGGCACTATATTAGTTTGCTAGCTCTGCCATAACACAATGGACTCAATGGCTTAAACAGCAGAAATTCATTTTCTCACAATTCTGGAGGTTACAACTCCAAAATCAATGTGCCAGCAGGCTTGGTTTTTTCTGAGACCTTTATCCTAGGCTTGAAGATGGCCCTCTTCTGGTCTTCACATGATCTTCCTTCTGGACCTCTCCAGTCATATTGGAGTAGAGCACACTCATATGCCCTCATATTGCCTGAGTTACCTCTTAAGAGATTCTATCTCCAAATGCGACTCATATTTTGAGGTACTGTAGGTTAGGATTTCAACATACGGATTTTTTTAAGTTTCTATTTTAATTCCAATTAACATTCAGGATTATATGTTTCAGGTGTACCAGATAGTAACTTAACAGTTCTATCCATCACTCATCACAACAAGTGCAATCCTTAATTTCCATTATCTCTTTAAACCACCCCTTCTGTTACCCACCAGATAATTCCCTATCATTAAACGTCTCGTTCTTGCTTTCACTCTCTCATTTTCCCCCTTGCTGTTTTGTTTCCTAAATTCCACATATGAATGAAATCATATGGTTTTGTCTTTCCCTGTCTGACTTATCTCACTTAGCGTTATACTTTCTAGCTCCACCCATGTTGTTGTAATAGGCAAGATTTTATTCTTTTTTTTAATGACTGAATAATATCCCATCATATATATATAGCCCATCTTCTTGAACCATTCATCAGTCAGTGGACACTTGGGCTGTTTCCTTATCTTGGATATTGTAAATAATATTGCTACAAATGTAGGGGTACATGTATCTCTTTGAATTAGTGTTTTTATATTCTTTGGGTAAATACCCAGTCATGGATTGCTGGTTTCTGAGATAGTTCTATTTTTTACTTTTTGAGGAAAGTACACACTGTTTTTCGTAGTGACTGCACCAGTTTGCATTCCCATCAAAAGTGCCTGAGTGTTCTTTTTCTTCGCATACTCACCAATACTTGTTTCTTGGTTCTATAGGTAATGGAATTTTTTGAAGTTTTTTTTATTTTTGAGAAAGAGTGAAAAAGAATGGGGGAGGGGCAGATAGAGAGGAAAAAAGAGAATCCAAAGCAGGATCCACACGGTAGGTGTATAGTCCCACGTGGGGCTTGATCTCACAAGGAAGGTCATGACCTGAGCTGAAATAAAGAGTCAGATGCTTAACTGGATGAGCCACCAAGATCCCCAGTAATGGGATTCTTGGTAAAGAAAAATGGCATAGTAAAAACTGAACTATATAAAAATCCAGTGTGGCGATGACATGCAAGCTGACTTGACTTTGGGAACACAATGATTAAGGGATCTTGTAACTTTCTAGACATAGGTTGCTTTGAACTGGGACTAGGGTGGAGACAGGAAGAAGGTGAATAAAGGGCTCAACACTGGAGATGCTATTTATGCATAGGGTCTGGAACGTATAGCATCATTTAGCACCAGCATATTCTATCTGGACAATAAAAATGAAAGCAGAGTCCATTATGGCTTTCATATTTTGTGCCTACAGTATTGTTATTCCAGTAACACAAATGGAGAAACTGGGAAAGGAATTGTTAAGAAAGAATGAAAATGAAGTCAGCATCTAACCTAACGAGATGTAATTGGGGGGCAAATGAAGGGAATGATATAAAGGTGGTTGTAATTACAAGCCAGAATAAGCTAGAATGGTGCTATTGATTTTGGAGAGGACATCAAGATAAAAGCCTAAATGTCAAAGTGGATAAGACTTAGCAAAGAAAACAGAACACACAGAGAGAAAAATAGAGGGCAACTGATGGGTGAGTTGGCAATGTCCACCACTACAAAATAGGGCACAGACCACACATCACAGGGGGACTGTTGGAGGAAGTGGATCTTCCAAAATAATGTCATAGAATCAAAGTAGAAAAGTGTTATGAGAAAGAGCACTTGGTTAAAAGTTTTGGCCTTTTTAATATGAAATCAAATAAGAAAGAAAAGAAAGAGAAGTTCTTTGAGACAAGGAGTGATGACTAATGACTTGTAATAAAGATATTTCATTTAATTCCAGGAATGAAATCTTAATTGCAATGCAAAAGGGAATAAGGTATGGTGGGAGAAATGGAGGTAGCGGGTAGAGACGTTTTTGAAGCTGTATGTATAAGATGTGTTTTAAATAACTAGAGGACACAGAAGAGAAAGTGTAACCCTCTCCCTCCCTTCCCCCCCCAAATGAGGGGATTTCTCTGTCAGTAAAGAATACAAATGGAAGGATCTCTGGGAAGTTTGAAGGATTTAAAGCAAAAATAAAAGTATTAGGAGTGTTCCTCCTCTTTTCTGTGTTAACCCCCTCATCTGGATCTTTGAGTGAATCTCTTCCAAAATCTTGTGTCATTAGTTACTGCCTTTGAGGTTTGCATTTTCAAGCAGCCCTCTGCCCTGACTTCTTCCCTGTCCCTGTGAGTATTCTCTGGTTCCTTATCCACAAGGTATGTTCTCTGAGGTGCACTATACGTCTCAACTACAGGCTAACTCGTATCTACTCTTCAAAACCAATCTTTCTTTCCTTTAACTATTATTTATTTATTTTTGAGAGAGAGGGATAGAGAGACAGAGAGAATTGCAAGCAGGCTCCACGCTCAGCACAGAGCCTGATGTGAGGCTCAAACTCAGAACCCTGAGATTATGACTTGAGCTGAAATCAAAAGTTGGATACTCAACTGACTGAGCCACCCAGAAACTTCCAAGAAACAAACTTTGAAATAGAATTTTCCTTGGGGTACCTGGGTGGCTCAGTCAGTTGAGCATCCAACTTCAGCTCACGTCATGGTCTCATGGTTTGTGAGTCTGAGCCCTGCATGCAGCTCTGTGACAAAAGCTCAGAGCCTAGAGCCTGCTTTGGATTTTGTGTCCCCCTCTCTCCTCTCTTTCCTGTTCATGCTCATTCTTTCTCTCTCTCCTCTCTTTTCCTCAAAAATAAACATTAAAACAAATAAATAAAAATAAATAGATTTTTCCTCCTCCTTTTACTACATCTTCCTTCTTAGTCACAGCTTCACATCGTCTCTGCCACATGACTCCACAGACATACCTTTTATCAAGATTATTAATGCCCTTTTGTTACCAAATCAAATTGCTGACATTTATGCCCCTTTTAAAACATTCTTTTCCTTTGACTTTAATGAGACCACACTTTTGGCTTTCTTATCTCTTGGGTTCTTTGGCAAAATTTCTCCTCTCTCCTCTTCTCACTTGGTCTATACTCCTGTATGTTACTCTTTTTTAAAAATGTTTTTTTTAATTTATTTTTGAGACAGAGAGAGAAGCTTGAGCAGGGGAAGGTCAGAGAGAGAGGGAGATATAGAATCTAAGAGGCTCCAACCTCTGAGATAGCTGTCAGCACAGAGCCTGATACAGGGCTTGAACCCATGAACTGCGAGATCATGACCTGAGTTGAAGCTGGACACTTAACTGATTGAGACACCCAGGTGCCTCTACTGTATGTTACTCTTGTGGTCTCAGCTGTCAACCATATACATGTGAGTCCTAATTCTGAATAATGGCCCAGATCTCTGTCTTGACCTGTGGATTGGATGCTAGATTCCACAGAGCCTCAATCTCAACAGATCTATTCCTGAAGTTATTTCTTCCTGACATCTCCATCCCATTCTTCTACAGTGTTCTGTATCGTGATAATGGCCCACCCTCCACCGGCAGTCGGGCAAGCCAGGAATTACAGTGTTGTCCTTGCTCCTTACTTTTCCTTCCTCTCTCATAGCCCATTGATTAACAACTCCTTTTGGTTTTACTTCCTAAGTATTTACTAAATCCTGCCATGTCTTCTCACCTCTACTTCCACTTATTCAGATCACTAGAATTTTTGTCTCAATTATTGTAGAAAGTGCATAACCCATATCTTTGATGCTAACTTTGGCTCATCTCTATCCTTACAGTTCTTCAATCCATGAGACAGTCCTCAGATATTAATCAAGTCATGTCATTCTTTTGGATAAAATATTTCCATAGTTCCCTACTTAGCTCTGTATAACATACAAGCTCATTAATGTGCCCCAAATTAGCTTTTTATACCTAACTATGTGCAGGACATTATCTCAACCTGAGAATGATGTAAACCAGATCTGTGCTACTGCAGGGCTACTCTTCATACAGTATGTTTAACTGCTTCCCATGCCCTTCATGGTGGACCCCTGCAGACATATCCAGAATGATTTCCAAAATTCTATCTTCACATCTTTATCTTCACCCAGATTAAATCTCTTTCCATCCTCTGTATGTGCTTTCTTTTGTGAACATACTTTCTCATACTTGAAACCCATTCTCCATCCCATTTCAATCTATTTTTCTGGTTAATTCTTACTGATATTTCAGATGTCAAGCTGAGTGTCACTTCTTCCAGGAAGTTATCACTAATCATACAACCAATTCCAGCTTGGGTGTCAATGCTATGTGCTTCCTGGAACATCCATCAGAAGCATTCAAAATGGCCACACTCACTAGTTCATTTTAAGACCTGCCTGAAATCCAGATATCTGAATCTGTGTAGTCATCTACTTGGGATCATTTCTACCAATTTCCTTCGAGGCAGGAAACTTAGGCAGAATATTTAATAGCATCCCAGTGAACTCTAGTGAAGGATGCAAAGGTGAAGACAAACAGTGGCTACACTTATGAAGTCTGGGAGATGATTATGGTTTTAGTTTGTCCAGTAGCACATAAAGGCTTTGCATGCTTACATGTGCTATGCTTTATATATTTTCAACACCTTGTTCTTCCTTTGCCCTCTGTATAGTGTGAGTCAGTTTGTATTATTACTCATAACAATGATAACTATTTATTGTAATCTCCTGTTTACCCCCAAGAGAAGGTAAATTCCTTGAGAGCATTACTTATCTTGTTCACCAGGTATCTGCTAAAACAGAAGCCAGCACAGAGTAATTGTTTGGTAAGTGCTCACTGAGTACATGAAGGAAGGAATGGCATGGGTACAGATTTATATCAATATAAAAAGGACAAATGGAGAAATTCAGGTACGAATGCTCTTTGTGGAAACATGAGGGAAGAGTGTCTCTGCACAATGAGTGTTTGGCCACGGGGACATGTAAACAAATAAGTGAAATCATAAAGATCTCGAGTGACCTTATAGATCATTAAGAAAGAATAAAATTATTGAGAGTGGTAAATTAAAAGAGGAAAGCAGATTAAAACTGGATAACAAAGACTAAGTAATGATTTCTGCATCTTTCTCTAGAGGTACTGAAAAGAAGGAGCCCAGAAATTGAATAATAGAAGCTCAAAGTTGAGAATTGATTCAGTGTTTACTGTGATGTGTATGTGTGTGTGTGTGCGTGCATGCATTTGCGAGTGTGTAGTAGAGTCTAGGATAGAAATAAAGGTGGCTGTTAAATCAGCACTTACGTAACCAAACCTAGACTCTGGGCTCTTTCAAAAGAGACCCATCAGGGCACCTGGGTGGCTCAGTCGGTTAAGCGGCTGATTTAGTTAGGCTCAGGCCATGATCTCACGGTTCGTGGGTTTGAGCCCCACGTCGGGCTCTGCTGACAGCTCAGAGCCTGGAGCCTGCTTCAGATTTTGTGTCTCCCTCTTTCTCTGCCCTTCTCCACTCACTCTCTGTCTCTCTGTCTCTCAAAAATAAACATTTAAAAAAATTAAGAAAAAAAAACAAAAGAGATCCGTTAGGCTGGAACAACGCAGACTGTCTGTCAATGAGAGGTTTGGAATCGCTAGACGCTTTGGTGAAAGCACAGTGAGCAGAATGAAAGAATCTGGAACAAGAGAAGCAAAACCTCAGCAAATGAAGGGATTAAATTCAGTATTTAGGAGTTGATCCTATTGCCTGTAATGATAGAATCTACTTTTCATGAAAGTATGAATTTTATCAAAATCATAAATAACTGTATGGTATGGTAAGAAGAAATAGTTGATTCTTCACTGTCAAACTTGTGATCAATATGATGGTTGGAGTATCTTCAAAGAAAAAACTACAAAGGCTGAGGAGCCCTTTTGTATATTCTTTTCCTTGATTTTAATCAGTGTGGAGGACTAACAGTGAGATACTAGTTTCCCTCTGGCAACCAATTATCCACCTCATGCACGTATTTGTGGATGGATCAATCACTCTCCAAGTATTTATTGATCTCCTGCTGTGTGCCCAACATGATGCTAAGTGCTGGGGGTCAACGAAAAAACTATAAAGCATAATCTCTACCCTCTCAATATGTGGTGTGCCTCTACATCAGTTACTCTACCCTGATTACAATATCATTTCATTTGTATCAGTGGTGGGAGAGTGACAGAATGATCTTTCAGTTAATTCCTTACTATTTATTATTACTGTTTAGCAGTTCTGTAAGTCTCTTTTGAATTACTACCTGTTTAATTTTTAAAAAATGAAACACTAACTTGTATTACTTTATAGGTGGTAGTAAGCTTCTTGTGAACTCAAATATCAAATACCCCTATGCTATTCTGTAAACTATACTGTTTCTTTTTCTTGTTTGTTTTTAATTACATTTTGCATTTTTAATAGTTTATTTTCAAATTGGATTCCATATAATACCCAGTGCTTCTCCCCACAAGTGCCCCCTACCATGACCATCACCCCCTCTCTCCCTCCCCCTCCCCCTTCAGTCCATGGTTCATTTTTCAGTATTCAATAGTCTCTCATGAGTTGTGTCCCTCACTCTCCCCAGCTCTTTCCCCCTTCCTCTCTCCATGGTCCTCTGTTAGGTTTCTCCTGCTAGACCTACGAGTGCAAACATATGATATCTGTCCTTCTCTTTCTTAAAGAAACAATCCTATCTATTTTCTGAATTTGCATTTTGATCTATCCTAGCTTTTGCCTAATTAATATTTCAATTATTATTACCTGTGTGAATGCCTCCTTTGCACTAAAGCAGTAGGTAGTGCTGCAAATCCTTTAAAATATTAGAATGAAATGCCTAAAAACACAATACTACTCTGTCTGGGAAGTGTTTGCAAATGGCATAGTTACTCATTTGGTAGAAAAGGTTTATGTGAACCCTGATTAGAGTTAGTGATCTCTGGAAAGCCTTCTGGGGTTAAGTTTCTATTTGTTTAGTATTTATTTGACATTTGGAAGAAGCCTGACGATAAGAATTCCTAGATTCAAACATTATGTCTTATCTTTCCCTGGATATTCTGTTTTGATGCCTAGATAAAAGGAATAACTCCTTATAGTTGTAGGTAAAGAGCACAATAGAAAAATCAGTGCTGATGCCATTCAAAATTTTACAGCATGCAAATGAATAAACAATGATTGCCTCAGGAGCATTCAAAATAGCCACACTTACTAGTTCATTCTCTCTAGGACCTGCCTGAAATCCAGACATCTGAATCTGTGTAGTCATCTACTTGGGATCATTTCCACCAATTTCCTTCGAGGCAGGAAACTTAGGCAGAATATTTAATAGGAACATCCCAGAGAACTCTAGTGAAGGATGCAAAGATGAAGATAAACAGTGGCTACACTTATGAAGTTTGGGAGATGCATGTGGTTTTAGTGTGTCCAGAAGCACACAAAGGCCTGCATGCTTATGGGTGCTAAGCTTTGTTATTTGTTCTTCCTTTGCCCTCTGTATAGTGGTGAGACAGTTTGTATTCAGCATTGCATGGCTATATAATTAGAAATGCTGAGCAAGCTTTATAGATTTATATGCTCTGCCCCACAGAAGAGCATAACAAATTAGAGATTATAAATCAATTTGGCTACCTCAAATTGGAAACTTTAAAAAATGCATTTATTTTATTTTCATAGATTTTTCTCTGAACATTTGAATCATTTGTCTCTGATTTATGTTTGTTGTGGTTGTTTTTCAGGAAATATATGGAGGTATTCACAGAAAGTAGATATTCATTTGGAATGCATATATATGTGTGTGTGTGTGTATATATATATATATGCATGTGTGTGTGTTTCCTTAGGGCAGTGTCTTGAAATTTAGTTTCCATTAAAGACTTTTAATGAACTTAAAAGGATTGACCTCCCATTATAAATTTTTAATGAATAAACATTGTTTATCAATCTGTCAATCAAAAAACTTACTATAGGAGAAAAATGAGAATTGAATCAGAATCTTTGACATACAAAAATTTTGTACAATTTTATTTTTCAGTAACAAAGAAGACCAGAAATTAGGAATCTATATCTAAAGCATGGATTTAGATATCCCAATGTAATTATCTATGATGTAAACACATGGAAGAATTTCTGATTGTCAAAGGATGTGGTACTCCAGATTGTAAAATTAAACAAAGAATTATAAAATACTATGACAATTAACATATTCATTTCTAATAGGAACTTTGAGGTGCCAAGTACAGCCTTTTAGACACAGGTGGTCAATGTAAGTCTCTAAGTAAGGTAGATCCAAATTCTGAACACTAACCCCATGGATAAATTTCCTAATTAGAATTTGTGGTTTGTGAGTGTGATGCAAACCATTTCATCTCATAATAGTCAGGTCTAGATCTGTGCAATAAAAACAGATAATTTTGTTCCATCTTTAGGTGACAGAATTTTGCGGTGGACGTTAAGCTCTTAGAACTGAATTTTTCAAATCACTAGTGCCTACAAAATCAGTTTATTAGGACACAATCAGATTTAAAATTAAGATGTTGACTAGAGTAACACAAATAGAATATAGATTACATTGCAAGAAGAAATAATAGTGTGTTATTGAAACTTTAAGTTACACTGTATGTGCATGTGTGTGTATTTCTTTTTAACAGTAAATAAGGTAAAAATTAGTTTGAAAGCAGTATTCTAAAGGTATGTCTTCTTTATTATCAATATCCAACTGAATCAGTTGCCCATTATTAATTGTATTTAATTAAGGGAGCTCTTACTTTGTGCCAACTATGCACCAAGTAATATATGGGCCCTTTCACATTTCTATCTATGATAATTCTTTGATAATTCTGTGTGATGACAGTTAAAATTAAGCTCTTGATACAAGTTAAGGAAATAAAATATAGAAACACAATTAATTAGAACTTGAAATGTTGCAAAACAATTACACTGATATCAGCATTTTCCAACCTTCAGTTTCCAAGTTCTTAAAAGATGCTATTTCAAATAACTGAGTTCCATGGTTAATGGGTTCTGGAAACTTTGGGTTAAGCCTTTTAAGTCTTCTTTACTGTGGAAATTATTTGGGATTTTAATATGCTCATAGCTAGTTCAAATCACCAAGTATTAAAAAATGGGTATAATATAAACTCACCAAATGTCTTTAACCATAAAATCATTTAAAATATTATTTCTTCAGATATTGTTTATTGGAACATACTTTGGGAACTGTTTAATCATGTCACCTGAATAATTTAAAGGAGACCAAGGCCTATAAATTAAGTTTAAATGATATCTGTATGTGATACTGTTTCCTAGAAATCTGACTATATTATTAGCAAGAATTTAAAAATGGAGCATTTGGTATTTTCCAAGCTCAAGATTCAACTGAAATGTATATACTCTAGTTTACACTCAGGGAATTCACCTTAGTGAATTTAGAAGTAGTAAGTGTTCTGTGTTTATTTGCACTTCTTACAATCAATAATGTAAATTATTCATTACTATTTATATTTTTAAAGTAATTTGCCATGGACAATCCCCAGACATCATGTAAAATACATGTTTGTTCAAGTGAGTCAATGTTAAAATTAAAACAGGATCACAAATACATAAACTATTCTTATTTATTTTGTCCAGTCCCATCTAACAGATTGGCAAAATAGGAGATGCTTTCAAATTTCTTTCAGCTGGTTTATGGGTTCCCTATGTGGGCCAAATGCAGTAGGCCTTTTAGCTATCATTTTACTTCAAACATTATATCCTGGTTTCCTCCCACTACAGGTTTAAAACATACATGAGAAGTCACTATCATGAGGTTATACTCCAGGTCTACAGCACAGCCCCCAAATCTGACTGTTTTGCAAATGTCATGTGTGGACTACAGATGGAAGACACCAATGTGTTTTTAAATGCCGTAGAGTAGCAAGGGTTGGCTCACTGATCGGGCCTCAAGAAGACATATTCACTGTTCCTTCTACCTCCTTTCTGTTGTATATTGTTCCCCTTCTTCTGGTCAGTGCTCCAGTATGTTTCAAAGGAGACTTCCAAGTGAGCCAGCTTTATCTTCAGTCCTGTTTGTGTATAGGCATTCCAAAGCTCTCTACATCTATGGAGATATGTAGTGGGATGGCCATGTTTTTTTGTTTTTTTTTTTTCTCTCAATGTTTCTCTCTCCCTAGAAAATTGGCTTAAAATGTAGAAGGACTGGTAAGGGGATATGTGCCACATAGAGTGGACTGAATGTACTTGTTCTCATAGAAGGACACTTTCTTTTGAACAAAGATCATGACAATACTCTACCCTTTCCTTGGAGTGAGTTCACTTCTTTATCATCTTCTGATTGTTACCTAGCAGAACTCCTACAGCCTGCCCTCTGTATGTACCTGAAAATGCCTAATTATTTGGGGAAAAAAAAGAAATACAGTTTATTACTGATGTAGCAATTGCTTTTCCTCTCTCTACCACTAAAGCAACATTGCTCCATGCTTTACATATTTATTACATTTATGCCTAACAACATACCTTTAAGATAGATAGGCTCATTCTCATTTGTTAAATGAGTCCAATGAGTCACAAGGAATGAAATAATTTTCCTGGAGTTAATCCACCAAAATTCGACCCCAGAGCTATGTCATTGTTGGGCAAGGTTAGCCTTGGGGTCAAATGAAGCTAATTTCATCACTCAGACTTGACACTCAGTGCATCCTTCGGACGGTGTTCTAACTATGTGAGCTTAGCCTTATCTTGACTGTCTTCTGGCAAGGACAGAGTTTTCATGTCATCTTCAGAAAAGTCTCTTAAGCAAGATCACAGGATTGCTTCTCTGCATATCTATTTTAGAAGCCAGAAAACAAAGAAGCAAAACTTACACTGAACACAGTTGTCGGTAGGCCTGCTAAGGGAGCAGGTGGGCCTCATGGGGCCAAGGAGCAAGACAGGGTTGGCCACCTCAAGTCTAATTGACTAATAATTCATGTTGAGAGTATCAACAAAGGTGGAGGAAGCTACATACAAATCCGAGGGAGAAGGAATTAGGGAGGGTTTGGCACTTGGGGGAGAGATTTAAGTATTATATGAGTCACTGAGTAAAATCCAGGAAGGGAGAGGCTAATTAAAGAGAAGGGAAATGAATCAGTTCTGTGTGGTGCAGAGACAAGAATTAGAAGGTAAAGGAAGAAAATCAGCAGGAGAAACTAGATTAAATTCAGGTAATCATTTGATAAGGCCTTGATTTTTTTGTTGTTTTTTCCTGGATGTCTGGCATTCTTTCACTTGTATTCACTAAAATGCTAAATTATTCAAAGGAATTATTCCACTATCATCAATGTCAAGCCTGCAATACATTTACTTTGCATATATTCTAAGGATGCTTATTGAACTGGGTGCTGGACAAAACTGCATATAAAAATGTTTTTAATAGAAAGATTTTCTCTTTGGTGGCTTAATGTCAAAAGAAAGAGAATCCATTTAGAAACAGGTACTCACCACATAACTCTGGAGCTAGAAAGAGGGTCTTCATCATTGATCATAAAATGTTTATCCAAAAAGAGTAAAGTATATACAAATGTGCTCTGACAAGTACTGACTTAAAAATAAGAAGCAAACAAATAAAAATAAAAGAGAATAACAAAAATTACCTTGATAGCTAGTCTAAAACACCACTTAAGCTGGCTGGACTAAAGAAATCCAGAAAGACTTGTAGGTATAGATGGCTTAGTTCCCGATTTTCAATGAAAATCCTGCTTGGAGACAAAAAATGAGACTCTTGAAAAATAGACACACCTTGGCTACAAGTGACAAAATAGAAAGATATACCATGAAAATGCTAATCATAAGAAACCTGGAATAGCTATGTTAATATCCAGCAAAGTGCTCTTAAAGACAAAGTATTGCCAGAAATTGGGTCATTTCCTAAGGGCAAAATGGTCAATTCATCAAGAAGACATAATAGCTCTAAATATGTGGGCTCCTATTAGCAGAATTTCAAAATAAATGGAGCCAAAGCTGCCTGAAATAAATTAGAAAGAAACCCACAAATAAAGTTAGAGATTTTAGCACTCCCCTCTCAATAATTGATAGTACAAATATACTAAAAAAAAAGTGTGGGTATAGCCAATTTGGGTAATATCATCAATCAACTTGATCTGATTGAATACTTAAATTTTTATTTATATAACAATAAATCCAACAAGTGCATGGTGCACAATCTTCTCAAGTGCACATTGAAATATTCACCAAGACAGATCATACGTGCGGTCATAACACAGTATGGTGAAGTGAACCCATCAATCGTCTTTCTTGCTCAGGGATTTTGTAGATGCCGCAGGCAGTAAGACACCTCTGGCCTCTCCTCTGCCATCAGCTACTCCATATGTGGGATAATAGGAAGGACAGTCAGCATGTGAACCTCAAGCATTACACCTTTGCTTTTACCCTCTTGTTTTAGCGTTTTTCCATTTCACCCTGATTTTGTGCACTTTCATTGTAAGGTGGTATTTTGTCCACCATGATCCCTTTCTTCCTGTATGTCTCTTCTTCCCTTCATGACCCAATTTAAACTTAAATTGAAGTTCATTTGCTTTCCAAAATCTCTCCAACCTTCTCTTCTATCTGCTCTGAACTTCATGAGCTATGCCACATAGATTATTATTTACTCTTTCCTGCATCTATGTCTGATTTCTTCCACTGGATTAAAACGCTGTGAAAGAATGGATGTCACGCTTTTTATTTCTTTGGAAATATTGCCTAACTAATTGCTCAATAATGGCTGGTTAGATAAATACGTGAGTGAATGACGGCTTAATGTTACCTTTTGCAGTTTTATAGCCTCTCTCTACTTGTGCAGACATATTTTTAAAGCTTTTCACATGTGGCCTACATAGCTTTTGTTTTCAAATTCTGGAGTGGTTCATGCACAGTGTAGTATTAGTTTTAGGTATGCGATACAGTGATTTCACACTTCCATAAAAACACCCAGTGCTTATCATAAGAGGTGCATTCCTTAATCCCCATCACCTATTTTGCTTTCCGTCTTCCTTTGCACTTCCTTTTTGGTAGCCAGCAGTTTGTTCTTTATAGTTAAGAGTCTGTTTCTTGTTTTGTCTCTCTTTTTTATTTCCTTTTTCTATTTGCTTTGTTTCTTAAATTCCATGCATGAGTGAAATCATGACATTTGTTTTTCTCTGACTTATTTCATTTAGAATTATACTGTCTAGCTCCATTTATAACATTGAAAATTGGTCTACATATTTTACAAAAACATGTCCTGGTAAAATATAATTTGCTATTTTAGGGGAACTTTTTTCTGAATGTAAACATTCAATAGATGAAAGCTGAATAGAGAGCTAGAACCAGGGAGACAAGAAATTTTAAAATACTCATAAAATTTGAAAACACTATTGAAATTATGTTTCATATTTACTTTCAAAATTAACATCATAACATTTTAAATTAAAAAGTCCCTGGGGCCTCTAGGTGGCTCATTTGGGTGAGTGCACGACTCTTAACTCTTGATTTCAGTTCAGGTCATGATCTCATGATTTGTGGGACTGAGTCCTGCATCAGGCTCTGCACTGACAGCATAAAGTCTGCTTGGGATTCTCTCTCTCCCTCTGTCTTTGTCCCTCCCTTGCTCATGCTCTCTCTTTCAAAATAAGTAAATAAAGTTATAAAAATAACCTGATGTGGGTCCCATCACACAGTGTGCTGGGGACTAAGATTCTAGGTGATTTCTGTTCGTTGCCTTTGGGAAAGAACACTTGACCATGACTCAGGAGTTTTGATTT
Organism: Suricata suricatta; assembly: GCF_006229205.1. NCBI lineage: Eukaryota > Metazoa > Chordata > Mammalia > Carnivora > Herpestidae > Suricata > Suricata suricatta. Next base: position 16,216,910 of record NC_043704.1, on the reverse strand, counting down.
TAATTTTGTCAATTTAAGAAAGACTTGTGAGAATTTTGTTATTGTGTTGCCCAGAGATATCATTTCTTTACCTATAAAATGAGATGTTGCACTACATGTCATGTAAGGTGCCTTCTAGGTTACACATTCTTCTACCTTCTATAGTTTACATTCAAGCTGTATACTTGGAAGTGTTTCATGGACCAATAGTAGTGGTATTATCCAGGAGCTTGTTGGATATATAGAATCTCATCTCAGACCGTGGTCCAGACTACTATGCACATAAAGTTAGGAAATCATTGCTCTAGAATGCATACATTAAATGGTATGTGGGCTACGTTAAATGGGATGCATAGTTTTCTTTAAAGCATAGAGAGCTAGCCATGAACACAAACAATCTGTTATCATTCCCCCTCAGAAAGCTTATGTCCAAAGACATGCATTATTCATGGTGTCTACAATTATCAGCTTGACCTTTCCTTTTATCTGTAGAGACATACGGCATTTCACTCTTCCAAGCTTCCACTCTTACTTGCCTGGGATGAGGAATTCCAGAGCTATGAATTTTTGAGAGAATTTCCTCTTGAAAGGACAAAAGTAATATGTGGAGATAATATTTTGTCTGTCTCAGTGAGATGGTAGTCTCTGTCTCCTCTGAGTATCCTGAGTGAATGATAGACTAAGTTATACTGACACATCTTTTGGAAATAAATGAAATATTTGGTTTAATTAGCTTTTGTTGCATTGCTTGACATTAGCTATAATTAATGTATTAAACTGGATGCTACTGCTCAGAGTTTCTTAATAAACAAAAGCCTTAGAACTCATCTTTTTTTTTTCTCTAAGAGAGAAGGCTTTGTTAGTTACTTAATGTTGGTGAATTTCATCATGTTATGTTAATTCTCTACCCTTATGACATTTTTCTGTTTAACCAATTTCTTATAATATGTACTATATGACATTCAAAGAGTCAAGCATTCAATCAAATATTTACTGATTTTACTGTTAAAATGGATTTTCTTAAATTAACTATTTATTTCACTGATTGACTGAAATAGCGAACAGACTGATGGAATACTGACACAGGTTTTGCGGTTAATTTCTCCTCACCATTCTTCCAAACTAAACTGGAAAAGCATGCTTCAACTTACCTATCTCGTATTTCTGTGTTAAAACTTGCCATATTTGTCAAATTGTTGATGTTTTCATTCTATTTCAACTTCAATTACTTTGTTTCTATACATTCAAGTGAGCTTAACACATTTCTTTCTACTACTAAGATCTTCCTTTTATAATAAGCTCCCCTTCTGTCATTTCCACTGCAAATGAATTGGTTACAGAGCACAGTGTGCGGTGATAGACAGCTATAACCACCTTAGTTAAGAAAGCAGGACGATTCAATTTAGAAAGTTGCTGTTCAGCCTGCCTTCTCATGAGAACCAAAGAGCTAAGAGGATCAATGGACCACTGTCCTCAGATCACTCATGGACGTAGCTATCTCTGGCATTGAAATGTTTCTCTTTTTTTCCCCCTTTCTGATACCCAGAAAATAAGTTAGAGTTTCTCTACTCCGAAGATTCATTTTTATTACATAGACCATCATTATACACATTAAACTGCCATCACTCACTCACTTCGTGTTATTTCCTCTTGGACCTTGGAAATAAGTGCTCACTGATGGGAAGTGAGAGGATTACAAACACGGTCTCTAACTGAGTGACAATCCATTTCTACATTCCCAAGAAATAACTGCAATGAATGGGAGTTGTCCACAATTTATGAACTAGCTTACAAATAAACATAGATAGAAACCCATTCCAATTTATGAGCAAAGAGAAAAATGTTAGTGTCTACATTTACAAAATAGGGATACAGAGAGAGAACTCTCTTAATTGGGATTAGTAGCCTCATCCTTCTCTTTTGTGAAAAGTTAAAAAGCATAACAGATTATAATAGAGGTCAGTGGTTGCAGATCCTGAAAAGGACCTGCTGGTATGCAAAAGAGAGTAGTAGCATGTGGGAATTGAGGAATAAAATAATAATTCTTTTTGTTTCCAAATTGACCCATTCATTGGCAACCTATTTTTATCTTAATTTAGATTTGTGTTGGTGCTGGGCTACAGATCATCCCATTAAAGAATTGTCACATATTCAGATGTGGCTCCACCATAAAAACAAAACAATAATTATTAATACCAAATAATGGGCTATATAACTTCTAGAAGTACTCATATCATGTTTCAGTTGCTGTATTTGAGGTGTAGAGACATGTCCTAGAATAGTATTGAAGGAAAATACTATTTTTCTCACTGATATTTTATATGCAAAATTTCAAAATAAACTGGTAAAGTATTAACCTATTTTTAAAAGTAAGGAGTTTAAAGAACAGAAAAATATAGAAAAGCTCTATTTTCTACTTTTTAAAAATCAGATAGCACTTTAATGAGATAACCTCATAATCAAAACATTGCTTATAAAATATAAGATTTGTTCTTATTTTTCTTAGAGCTCGAATGAAAAGATTTAAGTACTGAATAGGAAATAAAATTCAGAAAAATCACAAATGCAGTATTTTGCATTATGTAATCTAATGTGCCCAGTCACTCACCAGTGTTTTCTGCCATTACAATGGGGAATACCATTAATGGCACTTCCCATCCACATTTCCTCAAATTCCACACAATTCCTCCATTTCAATAACTCTTACTCTGCTTCATTATATTGCCTTCTTTGTGCAGTAATTTCTTAGATATCACCATCACCTGAACTCCTTTCATTCCATATCTGGTACCACAGAGTTATTTTCCTCTATTCAACTACATCTTCATTTCTATTATTATTTTCATTTATTTTCTAAATATATATTTCTCCCCATCCTCTAGATCTTCCTTGACTTTACTTGCTCAAAGCCTCTATTGCACAGTGAATTGTTTCTACAATGATTTTACTAAGGTCTAAAAATTTATTTCTTCCTTAACCTTACAAGGAATATTCTTATTCCTTACAAGAATATAAAAGGATATACAAGCATTATCTTACAAGTGTATTCTTCTTTTGCATACCTTGGTTATCAAAAATTGTAATGACAGAAATAAGGAGAAAGAGGGAAAGAGAGAAAGAAAGAGGGAAAGAAAGAAAAGAGGAGGGGAAGAAAGGAAGAAAGAAAGAAAGAAAGAAAGAAAGAAAGAAAGAAAGAAAGAAAGGGAAAGAAAGAAAGAAAGAAAGAAAAAGAAAGAAAGAAGAAAGAAAAAGAAAAGGAAGAAAGGAAGAAGTCATCAATAAGAACTAACAAGATTATCATAATCTTAAATTTTTTTAATGTTTATTTTTGAAGGAAAGAGAGACAGAGAGCGAGCAGGGGAGGGGCAGAAAGAGAGGGAGACACAGAATCTGAAGTAAGCTCCAGGTTCTGAGCTATCAGCACAGAGCCCAATGGGGGCTCGAACTCAAGAACTGTGAGATCATGACCTGACCTGAAGTGGGTGCTTAATGGACTGTGCCATCTAAGCATTTCAAATTATCATAATTTTAAAGCATACAACAGAATTTTCTATTTTTCTCAACAACCCTATTGAATTTCTGTGTCAGTTAGCTGAATCATTGTTTAAAAAAGGTATACGGGCCTTTGTTTTGCCCCAGAAAATGTAGTACTCAAACATCACTGGATCAGAATAACAAATGCTGTAGATTGCATGCTAGTTCACATGAGTGGGTGGGGGGTGGCTTTAATGACCAGGCTGACAAAGTCTCTGCTTGTCACCACACTTCAGAATTCTGTATATCAAGGAAAGTGAAACAGAAATGTGAATTAGAAGGAACACTGAAAAATTTAGCAATCATTAGAAATATTTTCCACAATGTTCTGATACTTATGATCTTCAAAACCTAGGAATTATTTTCATTTTTCTGGATTTCAGTAGATAATATTGTTTTCACTTTATTTGGCAAACAGTTGGGTAACAGCCATGTCACCAAAGTCATCCCCAATTGACATTTCTCTGCACACTCACCCATCCTTTCTCCTCCTCTGCCATTCCAGCATCATTTCAGTTAAAGAGTTTAGAACCAAAGGCATTCATGGTTGACTTTGGATAACAGAGAGTGACTTTTAGGATAATGGGACTAATTCATAAATCAAGAGGTATGCGGACAAATACAATGAAATATTATTGTTAGGTCACTAATAATATATCTTGTTTCAGTGAGATATAAAAACTGTAGTCCAGAGTAAGAGTAAATGTCAGAAACTGGAACTTTCTATTATAGTAACAAGAGACAAGGACATGGGAAGAGTAGGGAATATTATGTCCCTTCACAATAAACAATGGCCCAAAGATTGTGTTAAAGGTTGTTATGGATTTTTGGACTGGTTCTGCTAATATCCACTCCACAGATTACAGGATGTTGTAGATGGAAGACCAAATGAATAATCCCTTCTTCCACTTGTTGACAGGATATGAGATCTGATTTTGATTCTACCTTTAAGATATTCTCCTATAAGACCTAGATTAGAAACTGAATCACTGAGACAGGCATGGTGTGATATATCCACTGGTGACTCACATAATGGCAGAGATGACATATTTATTGCCTTTTTGATTCATCAGCTAAGCAAGAAGAAGAGAAAAGGCCTTGTCAAATATGACAGACATAGTGAGACTTAAAAGTGGGAGAAATAGCAGCTTTGGATTTGTCAGCTTCTTACCAGGGAAAGGGCAAAATCAGCAGAACATGAATCACTGGTGGATGGGATGTTGTTTCTAGGAACTCATCGAATGTCTTTTCTAGATCTTCCAGCAACCTTATAAACTCCTAAATCTTCACATCAAATGTATGTCTATTTAAACCAGCTAAAGTAGATCCTATTGTCAAAAATTCAATACTGACCAACATCATAATTGATAGCAGAATTGGTAAAGTACAATAGACCTTCAAGAAGATGGAAATTAGGAAAGTCCCTATGAATTATTTGCATCTTAAGGTAGTGAGAAGCCACTTAACCATTGGAATTTAAGAGTGGCATGAGATGTCAAATTAAGACAAGATTTTGTTGGACAGTTGTTACTGTTAGAAAAGACCTTTACTGGGGTCAAAAGCAATAGAAGGCCTGGGGATGTCAGAGTGGTTAAGCATAGGTTAAGCATTCAACTTGTATCTCAGCTCAGGTCTTCACCTCAGAGTTGTGGATTCAAGGCCCATATTAGACTCTATATTAAGCCCTGTGCTGGGCATGAAGCCTAATTAAAAGCAAGCAAGCAAGCAAACAAACAAACACAATAACAGAAGGCCTGTAAATTGAAATAGGGACCTTAAAGATAGAAAATGATAAAAGTCAACGTTTGAAATTCTTGACTCAATGTATTATTGGAGAACATAAATTTACTAAGAGTGACCTAAAGAATATTCTGACTTCTTCAGGTCTCAAGGCTAGTGTAGCAAAAAGTTAAGAACTTAATTTTGTTTACTACTCAACTATAATATAAACTGAATTCATTATATTAGGGCGTTATTGGGCAAGTGGGAAACTTTGAGAATTAGAATAGCAATTTAGGAATATTTAGATGACTTTTTAATACCCAGGTATCCAAGGCCTATCAAGCCTACAAGAAGAAGCAGCTGGTCCTGCAATGCTTAAAGGTGTTAATTACAAGCTTATCTGGAAAAGTGTCATGAAAGAGGATGTCATTTCTGCTCATGCTTCATCCCTACCAGTTATCGTTGCTCCCAGATCTTTAACCAGGTCAGCAAGCTCTGGGAGAAATAAGAATTCAAACTTGGAAAGAAAAGATTTGTTTTGTTTATTTCAGAAACAAACAAACAAACAAACTTGAGTGAGATAAGTAAGAATGGATTATTCATGTTAGACTAGAAATGGAGAAACAGAATTTTTGTGTTGGCTGAATTTATTAAAATGTTTGCACTTATCCAAGTTTGTGGATGCAAGGTACTGGCTTTGACAACTGAGAAGGGTTCTGGTTCCTTTTTCGTTCAGTTGCCTGAAGCTTGGCTTTTGTGTTGTCTTTGGGGAATGTCACAGTGAATTTGTCATAAATGACTCTCCTAACTATGTCCCATGGGACAGTTCAGAATACCCCCTTCCTTCCCCACTAAATTAAAAGTTACAATGGTAAATGGCAGCTCTAATGACATTGAAAAGGTATATGATTTTTGTGGCTTTTTTGGGGGGCGGAGCAGAGGTTAAGGAGAGAAGTTGGTCAGTTAGGTCCCAGTGTGGCATGAGCCGAGAAACATCATTTAATCATACTTATCGTGCAAAAGACAGGAAGGCTGGAGTGATAACCAGAATGGTTTTACCTGAAAGGATCTTTGGAGGTAGTTAATTGATCACAGGACCCATGGAAATGAAATAGAGGCCAGTCCAATAAAGGTGTAATTCCACCAAGGGTGGAAAACTATCTAGCATTGCATAGAGAGAACTGATTAAACACAGCAGAATTACAGCCTTTTATTTAATCTCACTTGAGTTAATTCTCAAACCCAGATCCCCTTGAATTATAACAGGCTAAGTGCTTTGTGGAGGAACTCTGATAATGCAATACGTGTGTATTGAAAATCTTCCCTCCAACCTTCCCAAAAGAGATCTATGGCCATTTACCAAGGTAAAAGGTACTTTGAAGAAAGAGAAATAAGCAAACCATTCATAAATTAATAGTGTCAATGATCTAAAACTGAATTCTAGGGACTTAGAATCCCAGGTGGAGTGAGGACTTCTGAATGTTAGGTGATAAATGAAAATTTGTTCTAAATCTATTTCACAGTGGGCCCATGGGGAAGCAAGAGTAGAATCTAAAACTCATATTCTCCTTATTTTATAAGATTGGGAGGGTGTACTTGGAATAGACATTTATGCCAAATGACATGATTCTGACATTGATTCTCTGACACAGAAGTGAGAGTAAAGATTAAAGAGATCTGTTAGTAACTTTAGATCTCCTTGTAAAACCCATTAAGTAAAAGCAATACCATCTTGCTGGGGACATCACAAAGACTATCACCATATTGAAATACACAACAGATATGCAGACTTGGTGATTTGATGAGATCTCCACTATCTTACTGATTTGGTCTTTGATAAGTCAGATGGCTCTTAAGAGATAAAAATGAGTTATCATAAACTTTAACAGAGATAATTCCTTTGGAGTTGCTGTTTTTGTTCTGTTTGATTTTTAATGTTTATTTATTTTTGAGAGAGACAGAGACATAGTGTGAGGAGGGAAGAGGCAGAGAGAGAGGGAGAACAGAATCCAAAGCAGGCTTCAGGCTCTGAGCTGTTAGCACAAAGCCCAACATGGGACTCAAACCCAATATGGGATCATGACCTGAGCAAAGTCGGACATTTAACCTACTGAGCCACCGGGGTGCCCCTGGAGCTTCTGTTTTTGAAGCAGTCTCTTATTTTTAGAGCAATTAAACATAGTCCCTGGTGTCTGGTAAATGCATTTCTTCTGTTTTGATAAATAGGGAATTACCAGAGATATTTGCTTTCACTTGGGAAGGTGACTAAAACATTTGAAGAATCCTACTTCAGAGTTATGTCAAATCTTGAGTCTGCTCAAATTATTCCTTAGGAAATTTGTCTCATTTTTCCACAGGATACCATACTGGTCCACGAAACTGGTAAAATCCACTTATTGGATCTCATGAGCAGGCAAGACTTGCAATAGCATATGACCTTTTTGACCAAATGGATGAGATGCTATGTACGTTTATGGAGAGCCTCGAAAGGATAAGAATGGAAAACCTCAGAATTAGATGGAAAGCCATTCCCTTGTCATAGGCTAATTATTCACGTATACAAATAAATCCTGGGTTACTAATGGGCCATCGCTCATAGAAATTACACACATGGGTTCAGTGAGACCCGAGATGCCCAACACCAAGTGATTCAGTCAAATGGAAATAATAAAGCAAAAAGAGGTTCAAAGGATTTGTGAGAACATAAATCATTTAAGTCACTAGAAGATCCATGCTTCTAGGGTAGGCTGCATTCTTCTGTAGCATTGGCATTATTCCCTCAGTTTGTATCTATGACCTCAATGAGAATTCCTTATGGCTAGTTGATCAAAGAAGAAAAAAAATAATTGAGATTATTTACAAATATTTTCTGTACTCATCAGTTTAAATAAAAATATTAATGAGTGTCAATTTTTTCTTAGGTTTCATTTTAGACCCTGGGATACAACAGAAAATCAGACAGTTGCTACATATGGGAACTTGCAATTTCCAAACTTTCTTAGTCTGAATTCAGAAACTGTGCTTATTTTATTTTATTTTTTTAAATCTTCAGGTATTTCCCTCATTAACTAAACTCACTAGCCAAAGCAGAGTAACCTATAGTATTCCTACCCAAATTCATGTATTAAATATATTTGGATTTGTTAAATATATTTGAACAATGAAAGATTCTGTGTCTAATATGTTAGCATGCAATAAATGTTTTGGTGGTAAATAAAGCAGAGTAGTAGAGAAGTGATGTCTAGAGGAGCTGGATGATTACTATTTAGGACTACACTGCTTCAAAATTTACAAGGTGATAGTACAAACGATGTGTTAAGACAATAGCTTTTACTTGACCAAACTACAGAGAAGTCAATGTGCTCCAGCTAGAGCCAGGCTCTGGCTAGAGCAAGAAGTTTGAGGGAAAATTCAGAGAAAAGAGGAAAGGTAAAGGAACATAAGACCTTAGGGAGGAGTACAAATGTGTATAAATAGAGTATAGTCAAAAGAAAATATAGGTCTTGGTGAGAAAGGATAAACAGAAAATCTTAGGCTCTGGAGGTATCAGATATATACACAGTCATAAGGAACAATAGTAACTTGTTCCAATTGGCTACCAGGACAGTTGGGGTTGTGAGACTTGGAAAGATAAGGGAAGAAAGGTAGGATTAAAAAAAGTTTTAATGTTTATTTATTTTTGAGAGAGAGACAGAGAAATAGCATGAGAAGGGGAGGGGCAGAGAGAGAGCAAGTCACAGAATTCAAAGCAGGCTCCAGGCTTTGAGCTGTCAGCACAGAGCCTGACACAGGACCTGAACCCACGAACTAAGAGATCATGAACTGAGCTGAAGTCAGATGCCCCAACCAGCTGAGCCACCCAGGCATCCCAGAAGTCAGGATTCTTATTAAGACAGAGAGTTCTGGGGTCCCATCTCAATTCCTGCAGATGTTAAGTGTCAATTTCATGATTAGACACCTAGAAACCATCTTTTTTTGCTTGCTTTATTTATATTTCTTCTTATGAACCAATTTTATATTTTATTCTCCCTCTTTCTTCAACCATAATACGAGCTGTATTGGTGGTGATTAGATGTATAACTTAGTTCATAGGTTATGTGAGACCAAGAAGGAGTTGTGATCTAACTAAGGAGAAATAAATGCTACCAAAATATGAAAGTAGTAAGACTCTCCCATTTTGATGCTGAGGCACATGCCTATTTGCATTACATTAGGTAAGAACATGTCACTATCAGCTGTAATAAAGGATTCGTGTGGAGAAGTCTTAAAGAAATTAAGTTGGAAAGGTAAGCGGAAGACGGGTAACTGAGAGCTTACTGTCATTTGACATGTAGGTTACATTTATCCTGCTTTCCAGGATGAAATTTGGAAAATTTTAAGCTGTGAGATGACATTATTTTATTTTTACTTTTTTAAATAAAACACTAATCCGATTTTTATGGATAAAGGATTTAATAGAGAGAAGGCTAGACACTAACTGAAGCAATTATGCAATAATGCATGTGATAAGTTTGATGCCTTACCTGAGAAGAGCAATGGAGCTAGAGGCAGAAGCAGCTTCAAGACATAATAAGAATGAAGGCATGGCAGGGATTATGAATTTATTAAGTTAGAGATGATGGAAAAGAAAAGAAATCCAAGAAGTCATCAAATATCTGTCCTATGTGATTTTGTGGGAAGCTAGGAGATAGAGTAGACCAGGTAAAGTGGAGTGAACAGTTACTCCAGTTACATGTAGGTAGAGTTGATAGTGCATGAAGGGTATGTGATGGACACATCTTGGAGGTAGCTCAGGAAGATAGTCTGGGTAATGAAAGAGACTTAGAGATTATTAATTCATTGGTGCATTTGAAATAATTGGTGTGGATGAAATTCCTACCGAATGAAAGCAGAATGCAAAGAAAAGAGGCCAAAATAAATAAAATTAAATTAAGAAGCTGTTGGGGAGAATGAAGCCAAAAGAAGGAGACCAGGAGGGAATGGTGGGACAGAAAAAAAGAAAACAAAAGAACCAAGAGGCATTTTAGAGTAGAATTATTTGTAAGTGTCAAATGCTGCCTTGAAATGGTCATAAATAAAGACTAAAAAGTGTTCTTTGGGTTTGGTGATCTTGCCATCAGCAGTTCCCCCGGAATGATGTGTGGAAAGCGGACGTCAGTCTGTGGGAGGCAGAGGGGTGAATGGGAAGAAAAGAAGAAGAAAGAATAACCATAAATTTCGAATAATTTTGACTATGACAGGAAGAAGAATGTGATGTGAAAAGTCATTGGATTTTTTTTAAATGTTAAAATAGAGTTTTGCAAACGTGTGTGCTCACAAAGAAGAGAGAGAGAGAGAGAGAGAGAGAGAGAGAGATGATAGAGCTGGGGAGTGGAGAGATCTGGGCCAAGCTGGGAGGGGAGAAGTTCAATGATATCTGGAGAGAAATTAGTCACGAACAAAGGAAAGATACTCTCTATTTGAGATTAGAAGTGAAGAGTAAGTGTATTTCCAGAAAAGGTTTTGGGTGGAGGGAGAAAGTGGATAGTACTGACAAAGAAAGAGTTGAGAGATACAAAAAGAAAGTAAAAGCAGGAAGACAGTGTGACTCAAGGCAAAAGTCCAGAAACTGAATGAGGGCAAAACGAACCCAAAGGAAGTGGGACCAGCAAGCAAATAGTAGCTGTAACAGCATGGTTTTCACAGATATATCACCCAACTTTCCTCTTGACCTACATCCAGACTTCTTTCTGGTGACTTCCAAGTAATTGTCATTGACTATTAGCATCTATCTTCATCAGACTTTGCCCTCTTTATCCCCAGTAACCTTGGTATCCTCTCTATTGGAGCAGGCCTAGGGGTGTATCTCATTTATCTTTGTAACCCCAGACTGGCTCACTGAATGACACGAGTGAGTGACCTTCACTATAAATGGATAAATAAATAAGGCAATCGATGGAAGAATGATATTAAAAAGCCAGGATAGAAGTATCGAGTGTCATAAATAAATTTTCTGAGTGAAGTCTCTCACTCTACTTTTAGAGGGTAGGTTCCAGAACTTTAAAAAATCTTTCTGTTAGATTTCTGCTTGTACCAACTACTCACTAATACCTTTTTAAAGTTGAATTGTATTTTTAGTCAGGGCTTCACCAGTTAGATGTATAAGATTTATAGAAAGAGTTTTTCACTTTTTCAATAAGCAAACAATGAGTTCATATTATATGATTTTCATTGATTTAGAATATCAAAAAGTTGGAAACATAGAGTAATAAATGACATTGTTCTGTGTTTACTTACTAATAATGTTTGGCATAGGTGTCAACTGAAAGTTTTAAAAATATTAAATGATATTCTAAAGTACTCTAACTTAACTAATAATTTAAATTTGGTAAAATTTATGAAGAAAAAAAACCTATGAAAAGTTGTTAACTCAAGTGGAAGACTTTCATTATATTCAAAACTATCACTTCTTTGGGTACCTGGGTGGCTCAGTCAGTTAAGCGTCTGACTCTGGCTCAGGTCACAATATCACAGTCCATGCGTTGGAGCCCCGCATCAGGCTCTGTGCTGACAGCTCAGAGCTTGGCCCTGCTTCAGATTCTGTCTCCGTCTCTCTCTGCCCCGCTCCTGCTTGCACTCTGTCTCCCTTTCTCTCAAAAATAAATAAATTTTTAAAAAATGTTTTTTAAAAAACTATCACTTCCAATGTTTTAAGCAAATGTTAGCTTTTTGGCCTGTTTTATGAACACATAAAATTTTGAATATATATAAGACATACCTTTAGGCATTTCAAAGGTCTCCAACTCAATCCTAATAAATTGAAATAAGTGAGATATTATCCTTAAACTATGCACAACTGTGTACATGTTGGAAAACCTTGACAAATGGCATCTGGGATCACACAAAGAAGTTCTGAGTAATACAGTCTGGCTGACAAAGCCTTGGTCCTCTGGCATTGTGCCTTCTACAAAAAGCCAATTATCTATGAAGTCATCTGCGTTCGTTTCCCAGGTTAGCCAGGAAACCAGGATTGCCTGAGGGATGGCTTGCCTCATACACACCAGGAAGCTTGAACTGTAGCCAGACATACAATTAAGATGTTCCAGTAGAGTTATTATTCTTGGTTCAGGCAAATTCCTCTGGCACAAGTGTATAGTAGGAGGAATACACCAAATACTTCACATTTTTACTCATACAGTTAATATTATCATAGTTCAGGTTTTCATTTATAGAGTTTTCATGAAAAATGTGTTCTGGCTCATAAATTTGTAGTGTTGTAGTTTTGAAGGACAGAGACAAAAACACAGAAAAGTTATCTGTGCTTTTCTACTCTTGTCCTCATGAAATTTGAGTACTAAAGGAAGTAGTTGTATCTATGTGTTTACTACAGTTGTTCCATATTTTTCTAGATCTAACTACCCCAAAATTTAGTGAATGAATAAAGTTATGTTTACACTGTTGCTTCGATAGCTCAACTAACATGTGCTACTGAGAACATCTCCATTCTGAAAAACTAGGTAGAAAATAGCAAAATCACAATAAAGTTAAAAACTCAGAATACACTGTAGCAATGCAGAATATTGCTAATGTAATACTTCATCCACCTGAAGTAAGATGTGCTTGATAGAGGGTGGGCCCACTGAGGAAGCAGTTGGTCAAGTCCCATGGAAGTATCTGTTGAGCCCTCTTCATGGATTTCTATGGCAAATGATGTGATTGGCATTCTCTGCCGATGGCAATTCTTTTAGGATTTGGGGAGGGATGCCTGGGTGGCTCAGTTGGTTAAGCGTCCGACTTTGGCTCAGGTCATGATCTCACGGTTCATGGGTTTGAGCCCTGCGTAGGGCTCTGTGCTGACAGCTGGGAGCCTGGAGCCTGCTTTGGGTTCTGTGTCTCCCTCTCTCTCTGTGCCTCCCCCACTCATGCTCTATTTCTCTCTGTCTCAATAATCAATATAAATTTTTTAAAAAAACATAAAAAAATATTTAGGGAAGTGCTTCTTAATTACCAGACCTCAGTCAGGTTGAGTGCGTTATGCTTGTTAAAAACTAGCCAGATTGAACAAACAGACTTTGGGCACTTTGTGGTAAAAAGACTTTTATCCTCCTAAAACAAGTGAAACCCTGAATTGTATTATAACACAAAAACACCACAATAATTTATGGAGGGAAAAATATGCATTTTTCAATGAAAGGTAAGTCCAATGCATTTGTCTCTGACTTTTATAACTACATAAAATTAGATAATAACCAGACAAAATCATGAAAGAGTACAGGAAAGGATAGATTATTGTGGTCTGAAATGCGGATTGCTTTTTGACTTCTGTTTATGTTATAACTTCTGATATACTGTCTCTCATGCTTCAACTGTAGAAAGGTCACATGAACCAAGGTTACATGAACGATCATATTTTTCCCTATTTTCCTGTACAAAGTGATTTAAGAGTGAGGCAATCAAATCCAACCAGACAAATCTGTCCAGATGTACTTGCCCAGAGCTTCAGGTGATATGGGTCTTCTCCCTGGAACTATAGGGCTAGCCAGATGTGAAGTTGGAACTATGTTAAAAAGATTTGTCTGAAATTGAGAAGATAAAGACAAGCAGAGATATCCTAAATGAGTGTCATGGAAAGAATCCTGCAGCCTGGAGTCTAGCCCAGCCAGTTCTTGGTCTCTGACTGATTTCAGGTTTTCCTTGAGCTCTGCCAGCTCCCTCAGAAATGTTTTCATCAACAGAAGCCAATGAAGTAGAGCTAGGACACAAAAAGCAAGTATCCTCATATATATTTTTTAATGTTTTTAATTTTTATTTTTTAGAGACAGAGAGAGACAATGTGAGCAGAAGAGGGTCAGAGAGAGAGGGAGATACAGAATCCAAAGCAGGCTCCAGGCTCTGAGCTGTCAGCACAGAGCCCGGCGTGGGGCTCAAACCTATGAACCATGAGATGATGATCTGAGCTGAAGTTGGCCTCTAAACCAACTGAGCCACCCAGGTGCCCCTATCCTCATATGCTTGAATAATGTCATCAATAATGGGATGCCTGAATGTTCTCTGAAACAAAGATTCTTCTGATTTGTGCACTGATAGGCCACTAATTCAATTATGTAACAATATTGATTGTGGAGTCAATAAAATTACAGAATCTAGAGCCAGCAGAGCATGCCTTTGATCGATGACATGTTATTTCAGGCTGTTATGAAAGGTGTCCAGTAAGGAATGGGTTCATGTCTGTAGACCCACCTTTAGTGGTTAGGGATTTACAGTATCACAAGGCAGGAGTTGTAGGTGTTATTAGTTATGTCCAAAATTTCTTACTCATGTTGATCTGAGTGTTGTTTTATAACTTGATGCTCATTCAATGCCTTGGGTCAACATAGGACTATTTGAGTCTTGACAGAATGTGTTTCTTCTGGCACATAAAAATTTTGAAATATTTGGAAGCAGCTCTAATATTTCCTCAAATGATCTCTTCTCCAAAATAAACATTCTCAGTTGTTCTAGACATTTCTCCAATATACAAACCCTGGAAGTAGACTATAGGTATCACATTTAGTAAAATCTACTATAGGCAGTTGAATTATCCATTTTCAATCCCAGCTCCAAAGGTGCTAAAAATCTTGTTTGAGTCTACTAAAACTTAATTTAAAACAAAATAAGACAAAACAAAACAAAACAAATTATAAAAAAAAAAAAAAAAACCCTTCATTGGGAGACCTGGCTGGCTCAGTCAGTTAAGCATCTGACTCCTGGTTTGGGCTCAAGTCATGATCTCATGGTTTATGAATTACAGCCCTGCACTGGGCTCTGCACTGATGGTTTGGAGCCTGCTTGGGATTCTCTCTCTTTCTCGCTCTCTCTCTATGTTCATCCCTCCCTCTTCTCTCTCTCTCTTTCTCAAAATAAATGCATAATTTTTTAAAAACTTCATTAAACTAATAGTTACATTTTCTGATTACAAAATTAATATAGGCTCCCTGAAGAAAGCTTGAAAGATTGAGAAAAGCATCCAGAAAAGATCTGCAATTTAACGAATCAGTTAAATAAACATGATTAAACTACATTACAGTTAGAAAAGGGAAAACTCAAAGATTGTAGTTCAGACTTCTGCGCTGATGCAGAGTTATAGATAAGTTCAATTTACTACCATCTCCAACCTCTCTGATATCTATATGACCAAAATATCTGCAGCTGGGCTATCTACTTTCTTCCTACTTTTACTTTTCATCACCCAATTTCTTTGTGTCTTACTTTTTGGCTTTTACAAATATCATATGATGTATAACATTCTGGATTTTGGGTGGCACCTAAGTGGCTCAATCAGTTAAGCATCGAACTTTGGCTCAGGTCATGATCTTGTGGTTCATGAGTTCAAGCTCCACCATGAGCCCTGTGCTGACAGCTCAGAGCCTGGAGCCTGCTTCGGATTCTGTGTCTCCCTCTCTCTCTGCCTCTCCCTTGCTTGCACTCTTTCTCTCAAAATTAAATAAACATTAAAAAATTTAAAAGATTCTGGATTTTTTAAAGGGCAATGGGTTTCAAAAATGTAACATGCCAAATAAATCAGATTTGACACTTGTGTTAATTTTCTTTAATAAATTTTCCCAAAACTTGGTAGCCTAAAGCAATACACATGTTTTATCTCACAGTTTCTGCAGATCAGGAGTCTGGCAGTAGCTTCATGGGGTCGTTCTGGCTCCACATCTCTCACAAGGCTGCAGGCTCCATTAGCTAGGACTACTGTCTTATCCAGGGGCTCAGCTATGGCTAGAGAAACTGTTTCCAAATTCACTCACATAGTTTTCCTCAGACCTCAGTTCTTTGACAGCTGTTGGGCAGAGCAGATTTGACTTCTGCTACTGGGTGCTCACAAAATGGCAGCTTATTTTCTCTCAGAGTGGCCAAAATAGAAGGCACAAACTTCTATAACATAATCTCTGATGTGACATGCCTTTACTTCTTTCATTATGGGTCACACACACTGATTCTGGGATCAAAAGGTAGAAGACCACTTAAAGGTGTGAATAACAGGAGGTTGGAATCCCTGGGGTCTACCTTGGAATCTGGCAACCCTAAAACTGAATACAATAATGACTATGTTAGAAGACCAGTAGTCTGCTTAAACTTCCTGTCCTGGAGTGAAAGTTAGCTATTAAAAACATGTACCTTTTCTGCAACTTGAACAATAAAAGTATATCCTTCCCTACAAAACTGTATTCTCATAAGCATAATTTGAACTCTGACGACTAGCTAATAGTTAAACATACATGAAAATGACTTTTTCACCAAAAAAGACAAGTGCTTCCATTTATGAATGACTTTTATAATATGCTTATAGTGATGAGGCCCTGGGAAAAAACAAAATCACTTTATTTCTGGAATTTGAAAATATTTGAAAGTCAGCAATGAAAAGGCTAAATCTTCCAAAGTGAATTCTCTTCTGAACTTGGATTTTATTACATTTAGTCTATGTTTGAAATTAATTTCTTTTATTCATCAACTTAAATATGGAAGCTAACATTTATTGGACCCCTGTGTTGTTCTAGGAAAACATACTCTGCTTCTCATTTTAGAGCAGGTTACTATCTCCTTTAATCTCCACCTTACATAGAGAAGCAAGGCTAGTGACCGCAGGGTATGGCCAGCTCCCCATGATGCATCATCCAAATGGCAGAGAGGACTCAAGTTTATTGAAGTTAATCCACAAACAGGACTTTGGTCTCTATTCCCAATTTGCCACAATTGATAGCAGCGAGCCTCAGACTTGCTCAGACTCTTAAAAAAGAATCTTATTATTAAAAAAAGAATCTTATTATTCATCTTTTCTTTAGTCCTGTTGAAAATAACTATTTTTATGAATTAGGTATGTTTTTTTTAAGCTGATTGCTTTGATAGTCAATAAAATGTTACTTAATTATCTATATAATATGATCTTCCTGGTGGTACTAAAGTGAATGTTATCCAACATAGATCTCCTAAATCTCCACAGTCTCAGGAGAGAAAGAAGCAAATAACAGCATGCGTTCAGTTCTATTCAGTAAGTCAGCCTAATAAGTTTGCCAAGAACCATGATGGGCTTTAGAGCCAGAGTATTAAAAAAGGTAGATAGAACTCTTACCTTCAATGAATTTGCATTCCAGAAAATCATCAGAGATACATAAATAAATGAGATCCACTCATATTATGCTTAGTACTAAGAAGGGTAACACAAGGTGTTAGGATGGAGAGTAATCAGAGGCCACTGTAGAAGCAACGATTCTGGAAGGCATCTCTAATCAAGTGACAACTGAGGTGAGGCCTAATGGATGAATAGGAGTCTGCCCTGAGATGCCAGAGGAAGGGCATTCCAGGCAGAGAGAACCATCAGGATAAAGAGGTGGAAGGATTTTTTGGTGTGTTCAAAAAACAGAAGGAAAAGGGGAGCCATGTATAAAGAACTAAGAGAAGTAGGAGAGATGATATTGGAGAAGTAGGAATGGAGTAGATGGTGGGAAAACATAGATCAAAAGGCTGACACAATGAAATTTTTATTAAAAAAAGTGAAAACATCTCATCTGCCCACACTGTGTATAGGAGGAGGCAGAGTGAAAGCTGTGAGGTCAGAACTACAATAAAGTCATTTGTGTCATTTAGGAACATGATAGAGGTAATTCTTAACTCATCTGGAAAAGTCCAGGAAGAACCTGAAAAAGGTAATGTTTGTGTTGAACATTGAGTGATGAATTCTGCCTTGCTGGGGGAAGGTAGGGATGACTGAAGAAAGAGCATGGACAATGGGCTGGAAGCCCAAATCTTTGAGGCAAATTTCAAGAATTTCAAGTGAGTCAGCATGGCTTTAAATTTGGGCTGTGTCCCGGAACACTACAAGATGACATTTTATTTTTTAAATGTTTTTATTTATTTTTTAGAGAGAGGGAGATGGAGTACAATCAAAGGAGAAGCATAGAGAGAGGGAGACACAGAATCTGAAGCAGGATCCAGGCTCTGAGCTGTCAGCCCAGAGCCTGATGCTGGGCTTGAACCACGTAAGATCATGGCCATAGCCTAAGCCAGATGCTTAACTGACTGAACCACCCAGGCACCCCAAGATGACATTTTAAAAGTAGGTAAAAGTGAACCATAAGAAGCCTTGCCAAGACCTGGGATTCTAGCTTTATTCTGTAAATGACAGAAACACGATGAACAGCACAAAATAGGGGCACCATCAGATTTCAGTCTTGGAAAATAGTTGTGGTTAAAATAAGGAGGTTGAATTGCAAAGGACCAAGAATACAAGGGGAAAAAGAAAAAAATACCAGTCTACTTTATTTATTCAGTTAAACACAGGATGAAAGTTTGGCTGCAAAAGAGAATAGGAGTTGGGTTACTAGGGAAAGAACACTGACAGGAACTTGAACTCTATTAGAAAGACCTTGACTATTTTGTTCACTGCTCTATCTCCAGGTTCTAGAAAAATACTTGCACCTAAAATAAATGTAATAAAATATATTTTGAATAAATTTATAGATGGATGGATTAGTGACCAATTAGGGAGACCATATTTTTATTAAAAATATGCATTAATCACCAACTATGTATCAAATACTGTTCCAGGTGCTGGAATACAGTGTTGAAGAGGTATACATCTATCTATCTATCTATCTATCTATCTATCTATCTATCTATCTATCTATCTATCTACTTACGCATCATTTCCCTGTCTCTCTCATCACCTATATCCATCAGTCTATCCATGTTTCTAGCACTTTTCTATACATCATTTCACTTATCAACATAGCGGTAAAAGTTATTATATAAACCCTAAACTGCTTCTTATTTACAGAGCCTGGATATCAGGGATGGAAGAAATCTTTGAAAATGCAAAGTGAAGGCTAAAACTGAAGAACAGTGACTAAATTTCTCTCTGTAGGAAAATTCAGAAGAAATAAGAAGAGATCCCAGGAATGGAAAACCCTACAGATGACCTGAGAAGTGAGGTGGAGAGGAATGCAGAAAGTTGGAGGCAGGAAAGGAATGCAGCTTATAAGAAATTGCTGCTATTGAAGTGATCAAAGGGCTTCTCCTCAGCAGGAATAGTTAATGTCCATACTTTCAAAGGTTGGTTTTTGTTTGCTTTTTGTTACATTAGCTCTTACTATCAAACCTCTGGTTGAATCTGCTACATACAGATTTCTTTGTGAGAGATGTGAATGGAGGCAAGGGATTAAAGAAAATGAGTTGTAATCCATATCTGAGTTAGCAGGAAACAAAGGGAAAAGAATTACCTGCGAGGGTGAGATGTAAGATCCAGAGTTGGAGGTGTCTAATAAGAAAAAAATATCCAAATTTGCAAACATCCTGTGGAGTGTGATAAGCTTTTCCTTCTTCAAAATAATATGCTAAGAATTTCTTTCCAATTACATTTGATTTTCACTAGCCAATTTGATTTCATCAAAGATTTAAGTCACACATCTTAATTGTTGCTTAAGATAAATGATGACTATATCTTACTGTAACCTATGATACTGTGTGTTTATACACGTGATAAGAGATAGGTGTCAGTTTAAGGGGTTGATGTGATAAAGTAAGGCAATTTCTTTATCCAGCAGATTTCACTGGTTGTTACCTAAAAAAAATATAGACTCGTACTGGCTGCCAAAATGCAGGTACAATCACAACACTGAGGTAGGTGAGGTTCCATGAAGCAATCAATATTCAGGGATCCAGTCCTGTTTGGGCATAATCCAGGAGTAATTGCTTAGGTCTGCTCCCAAAGTCCTGCACGTTTAAACCACTCCTCTAAATTAGACTCTGCTTAAGCTGTAATAACTCCAGGAAAAGTGGTTCAGTAGAGTCTTTATGGGCAGACACCTGAAAACATCTATTTAAAGTCGCTTTCGTAGTTACCATGAGTAGTTTCTGAAGATATTTGGAAATGTAATTTTGCACTTGATGTGGCATATAAAATACAATAGCAAATCCACCAATGGCAAGGAGAGGCATTCACAAGACTGATTCAAAGGAACTCCCTGAAATTCAGAGAAGAGTTGTAATTAGATTAATACCTTTGACAACAACTGTAAGACCTACTGGGTTTGCTTACAGGTAATTACAAAGTGGGGGAGAACACAGGCTTCCCTTTCTTTTGCCTCTGGCAAATCCTTCTTAAACTCTAAAGGGTGCATAAAAGATTATTCTGGGGTGTGTATAAGATACAAATCCTGGGCTCCATCACAGATAATCTGATTGAATATGTCTGAGATGGAGTGCAGGAACTTTTAACAAGTATCTCAGGTCATTATAGGGAAATATTGACAGTGAGTAAGATTTTGGAACCTTTGAGGGTAGATGATTGATTCCACCTTTTACCAAAACACTTCCTCATTGGTCCATTGATGCTTACAGTCCCTAAAAGGGCAGACAGATCCTATCAATTCATAATTAGAGATGAAGATATGTGTAGCTATTTCCAGACCTAATGCTATGTTTTGTGGGTTTTCCAATGACATTAATATCTTATTCTGTCCTAAACCTATGTTTTAGGGGTTGTGGAAAATGTCTGCTCTCTGAAAGTAAGAAGATTGCCTCTATTAGTTGAGGTTTGCCAGAGAAAAAGGACTATCTCTAACTACTTTTATGTGTATCTATATTTATCTCTATCTCTACCTATATTATTATCTATCTACATCTAATATAGATATATAAATGTCCATCTAGATATAGATTAGATATCTGTATCTATAGATCTATCTATGTATGAGAGATTCATTATAAAGAATTGGTTCACACAATAATGAAGGTTGAGAGGTCTCACAATCTGTTGTCTGCAAGTGGGAGACTCAGGAGAGCCTGGGAATAACTCAGTCCAAATCTAAGAACGGAGAACCAGGTGTGTAGATGGTACAAATCCCAGGTCTGCAAGATGAAGACCTATATCTCAGCTTAATTAGTCAAACAGAAAAGAGACAGAAAGACAAAAGGGAGAGGGAGGGAGAGAGAAATTCTTCCTCCACATTTTGTTGTAGTCAGGCCCTCAGTGGATTAGATGATGCCAACCCACACTAGGGGAGGTGACCTACTTTACTGAATCCATCAACTCAAATGCTCATCTCATCCGGAAACACTCTCACAGACACACTCAGAAGTAATGTCTAGCCAAATATCTGGTCACCCTGTGACCCAGTCAAGTTGACACATAAAATTAATCATCATGCTGCCTTTGATAGCAACTGGTGCTAAAATCCCTTGAACCATAAATGCTTAGAATGCAAGAATGTTAAGTTGTGAGAACACTCATTTTAGTAGAATATACGAGACTGTTCTCGTATGAGTTTCATTATGTCAGTCAGGTACAGCTCCTTAACAAGTGTTTATTAGTGCCTCACACTTCAACCAGGCCATCAAAATGCATGCAAACATTTGTTATTTCCAGAAAATTGTTCTAAAAGTGGAAGTCACAATTTGTACCATCAATAGCTATGTTTTTACATTAGGAGAGGTTTTAGGGACCTAACAAGACTGTCCATTCTCTAAGAGCAGATGTTTATCGTTGGTCACAGTGGTTTTGTTTTAGCTCATGAAATTCAACCCTGTTCCTTAAATACGGTGTGCTCACTAAGTAATTATTAACATATTGGTGGCTTTGGCAAGCTTAGTAATCAGTAAGACAGACAGGCATAAAATCAATTAAAATGAGACAGAGAAAGCTTTCTAAGAAGAATCCTGACAATATGACTGTTATGCAAATTATTTTGACAGATCACAAAACAAAAAAACTCTACATCCTAGATTTCAAGGTCTTCAATATCCTGGACGCACACTTAACTTTTCCATATATATCTCAAATTGCTCTCTTTTGTTATGTCTATGTTCTGATATTTACTTCCCTGGACATACCTAGAGGGTTTCCATATTTTTAGTTCTAGGTTGACATTTTTTTCAAACCTTCTTTTACTTCTTTTCACCTGGGAGAGTCCTGTTCTTCCCCAAAGTGTGTCTCAATCTCCATGTCCTCCCGAAACACCTTCCACTTACACCCATTCTCAGTCCATCTTACCCCTCTCCTCTGCACTTCCAAAGCATTTTGTTTTTCAGATGTCAGGGATCACAGACTGAGTTGTATTTCTTTTTTCCTTGGGTTTATTTTGTTTCCATGTTTTGTTGGAATGATTTCTTCTCAATGGCACAGGAGACCTAACAGTCTTTATTGTATGCAGTGGGAAAAATATTTCTTTCATGCGTATTGAAATAACAAAACAAATGATTTCAATTTTGATTTAAATTATTTATGAATTGGAGAGTTTTGTTCAAGTTGTTGAATGTCCTTGGTGATGGGTACGCTTATCCAGAAAATAAAAATGGCAATACCTAGCTTATGTGTTTGGTGCAAAAATTAAGTAAGATTGTTTTTGCAAAGCATTAGCATATTCCTGTTTTTAAAAGTAAGCTCTACACCCAATGTGGGGCTTGAACTCATGACCAGTAATAGAGAGCTATCTGCATATTCTATCAGTTGAGCCAGGCAGGTGTCCCAGCACTTGCATATTCTCAAAAACTTTTAAAGATATTCCTGTAGATGCAGAAAAAAAAGGTGGAACACAAAACATATTATATTGATATATAGATAGTCATAATAAGGGAATAAATAAGGTGATGTGAGACTTTCAAATATCACTGACTTGCCTGTAATTCTATGAGGCAGCAATTTGAACTGGGCCAAATGGTTCAGCAAGGATAGGTATTCTCCCCACCACACGGTTTACTGGAATTCAATCATACACTGGGGAACTCAGGTGGGATTTCTGGAATTTTACTCGGATTGCTCATAAGGCTGGATGTCTCTCTCTACTTGGCCTTCATCCTCAGTCAGCAGAGTCTGGACTAATAACACGGTCAGGGTATTCCAAAAGAGCAACACAAAGCTGCAAGTTTCATAAGGTCTTGACTCCGAATTTGTATAATGTCACTTCCCATTGCACTTGAATGCAAGTCATGAGGCCAGGCCTGATTTCCTGGCTAGGGAAGTAGACTCCATCTCCTAATTAAAAGAACTATCAAGAATTGATGGCCATTTGCAATCTACCAAAGCAAGAGGAGATGGCTATAGAGAAGACAAGGCTTGTAGAAGAAACTGAGTGTACCTTAAATTTGGAGTGAATATATGTATGACTAATGAAGTTATAAAGAGAGAAAGCTCAAAGGCACCTGGGTGGTGGTTTTAAGCATCTGACTCTTGATTTTGGCTCAGGTCATGGGGTCAAACTTGGGAGTCTGAGCCCCAAGTGGGGCTCTGGGCTGACAGCATGGATCCTGTTTGAGATTCTCTCTCACCCTCTCTCTCTCTCACCTTCCCACTTGTGCTCTCTCTCTCAAAATAAATAAATAATAAAAAGAGAGTGGGAGGGAGAGAGCAGTGAGGAAAGAAATGTAAAAAAAAAGTAAAGTATAATTGGAAGTAGGCAATAAAGTTTAGGATCAGGAAATATACCTGTCTGTGAGCTTTGATGAAGGAAGTGACATGATAGTAGCCATGGCCGGGGGTAAGGATCCTTCTGTGTGGAGGAAACAAGGGCAGTGAGGACTCCACAAGATGAGCAGAGAAGCTAACCGTCTATCTTAATAAGGTGAGCAGGGAGCAACTGGATTTGTCTTAGTGAGTAAAAATGGGAAAGAGACAGGGTTTTAGAGCACAGTGGTTTGGATAGTAATAAGCAAGAATCCAAAGATAGGGACTGTAGCAGAAGGCATTAAAAGACATCTTGGGTGACCACAAAATGCATCATCCAAACTAGGATTTTTGGAAAAAAAAAAAAAAAGACGGTGTTATTCTTTGTTACTCTGGGACACGAGGAGTTAACCAGAATGTAATAGTCACCAGTAGGTTGGGGACAAAGGGAATTGCAATGCTTAGGAAGGTAAGGGAAAATGAGTGAAGCGTGAAACTTAGGAAAACATAATGAATATTATTCTTACCTAAGTTTAAGGCCAACAGGACATACAAGTGAACTACTTCACGGGCAGAGAAAGCAAGTGAACTATAAAGAGAAGACTTGGATTGTCGGGAGATAATAACAGTAATTATGTATTACATTTACATAATGCTTTGTGATTAAAATGCTTTCAGAACCACTGCCTCATTTTCTCCTCACTGTAGCCCTTCCAGGTAGAAAGAGTGGTTATTATCCTCCCTGGGAGCAGGGAGAGGGGGCCGGGGGAGGGGGAGGTAAGGAGGAAGGGCGCCACACAGAAAAGAGCTCACGCTTTCAAGATGCCTTGACCTGGCAGACGTGGAAGTGGGCTGTGACCTCACTGTGTCTTTGGGAGGGTTATGTAACCTCTTTGACACCAGGTACTTTACTATAAAGAATGATATAGGATCACCTGGAAGGCTCAGCTGGTTACGTGTCCAATTCTGGATTTCACCTCAGTTATGACCTCACAGTTCCTGAGACTGAGGCCTGCCTTGGACCCTGAGCTGACGGCCCAGAACCTAGTTGGGATTCTCTCATCTTTCCCCGCCCCTCCCCTGCACACATGCTCTCTCTTTCCCTCCAAATAAATAATTTTCTTTAAAAAGAATATGTATATGTATATATAAATTTTAGCCTAATTATAACACAATTTTTAACCTAATTATAATATTTAGCCTAATTATAAACACATAGTACTTGTTAAAAATGTTTATTTCCTCTCCACATTTTGTAGTTGAGAAAACCTAGGCTCAGTTTCGATGGAAGGGCCTGGGCCAGGTTATAAATGCAGATCTCCTAGTTCTGTGTTTTGTCTACTAAGCCATTTGCCATTTTCTGGCACCTGAAATAATAGGAGAGAATGAGCTCCCCAAGGGAGCAAATGTATATGGGATCTAGGGAGGAAACGCAAAAGCAGTGTGCTTATAAAAACACTAAATAAGATTTCTTCTCAGCAACAATTTAAGAACAAAATTAAATCAAGAGAGATTTGAGGAAAATTATTGAAGCAGGTATTTGGTCATCTTGACGAATCCAACTCTTGTAGAACATTCCGAATAGAAGACATTGCAAGGGGTGTAGAGTAGAACACCATTGGAAGCTCAATGCTCAGACAGGTCTGAGGTCAAGTTGAGGGTGATAGAACAGAAGAGGAGTAGGAGGTAGTGCCAGAGAAGGCAACTGGAAAGCCGAGAGACAGGTCTTTCCTGAGGTAGGGAGATTTGGGTCTGGAGAATTAATGATGGAATGCAGCAGGGCCCTGAGTCAGACTAGACTGAGGTAAGGAGGAGTTGGCCAACTCCCTTATCCTCAACTCCTTCCATGATCCTTTACAATCTTACAGTTCTGTGATTCTAATGAAGTCATCAGCTCTGGGACAGAATGGGAAAGGGCTTTATAAAAACAGCAGTGTCTCTAATGCTTCTAAGAATATTCATCACTGACTAAATGCCAGAGCTGACAGAATTATTTGCTTCATGGTGGAACAGAAAGTTTCTTCTTTCTCCCCTGTATTCACTGAAACTCTTCCTTCTCTTCCTATCATCAGAGCCTCCTTTTCTTCCATTTTTTTTGGTTTGCACTACTTACTTTTTTAAAAATAGTTTATTTTCAAATTGGTTTCCATATAACACCCAGGGCTTCTCCCCACAAGTGCCCCCCACAATGACATCACCCCCTTCCCTCCATCCCCTTCCCCCTTCAGTTCATGGTTCATTTTCAGTATTCAATAGTCTCTCATGATTTGTGTCCCTCACTCTCCTCAGCTCTTTCCCCCTTCCTCTCCCTATGGTCCTCTGTTAGGTCTAACAGGAGGAACCTAACAGTGTACTACTTTCTAGTTGCACCCTCTCTCTGTTATCAGTTGTCTTTTATGTTTTTAGTTCTCCTTTATTATGTCCTATTGTTTTTTTCTCAGACTCTATTTGACGAATTTATTTCAGCCAAATCCAAGGTCATAATCTGTCTCATTATTCAGAGCATGTGAGGGTATTTGTCAACTGATGAAAGGATTCTTTGTCCCACAGGCACCCCAGCCATAATAAAATGTCTGATACATCTTTACTGTAGTAAAAGATTTTGTCATTTTGCTCTAGTTATGACCATTTCCTAATTTGCTTCTTACTGAATATTTTATTAATCATTTCTACCAGTAAATTCTGAGTTTTACCAAATCACGCTGAGTTCAGACTACAATTTTTACCCACTTGAAAGATATCTTTCTTTTCTTCTTAAAATATTTTTTTAACATTTATTCATTTTGAGAGACAGAGAGGGACAGAGCTTGAGTGGGAGAGGGTCAGGGAGAGAGGGAGAAACAGAATCCAAAGCAGGCTCCAGGCTCTGAGCTGTCAGCACAGAGCCCAGAACAGAGCCATACACGGGGCTCAAACTCACAAATTGTGAGATCATGACCTGAGCCGAAGTCGGATGCTTACCTGACCGAACCACCCAGGAGTCCCAAGATATTTTTCTTTATGTCCTACTTTTTCTGAAATGATTCTTTAATAGATTGACTATTAAATAAATATTTTCTTAAAAATGATTCTGCTAAGAGTACCCGAAACACAAAACTTCTATAGACCCACTTATGAATTCAGGAATTGAACTTTTGATTACCCCTAGATAGGGTGCTTCACATTATGGTTCATTAATTATTTCCTTCCTTCATTAATTCAGCATTTATTTATTCTCCCAGAAAAACATCTGCCATCTCTTAGGTGCCAGGTGTTTTGATATGAAAACATTTAGTATTTTTAAAAACTGAACTTCATTTTTGTTTCAAACTTGCACGGAATACAAACTTAATCTTATTCAGGGAGGGTTCCTAATTTTCCCGGAGTTGTATAAGTTCTGTGAGCTCATATAAACCCAAGTCCATTGGCCTGATACTTAGACCCTTACTATTCCCCTGGGTTTGTGCTGAGATTCCCCAACTTTGGGATGATTCTCAGATGCTTTATCTTCCAGATCTGACCAGAAAAAAAGCAAAATCATTTTTTAATATTCAAATTGGTAGAACTTGATAGAGAAACTTGGTTATTCAAGTTATGGGGAGAGGGAAAACCAAGGAGAGGACCATGGAGCCCCCAGACACTAACAACAGCAGAAAGTGGCCACTTACCCGAGGATAGGAGAATAAACAGAAAAGCAGTTTTGCTGGACCCAAGAGATAAGGTTCATTTGGCAGAAGCTTGATCTAAGGCAGACCCTTCTGGCAAAGCTGGAGAGAAGACAGAGTCACCACTGGACTCAGCTCTCCAGGCAAAGAGAGAAGAGGAACCCTCAAGCCCTACAGTCTCACCAGTGCTCTTTTAAAAATATATATATATTTATTTTGAGAGAGAGAGAGAGGGAGGGAGAGCAAGCAGGGGAGGGGCAGAGAGAGAGAGAGAGAGAGAGAGAATTCTACGCAGGCTCCACACTGTCAGCACAGAGTGTGACACAGGTCTTAATCTCATGATCCATGAGCTGATGACCTGAGCCAAAAATCAAGAGTCAGAGGCTTAACTGACTGAGCCACCCAGGTGCCCCTCACCAGTGCCTTTTATTGGCCAAATATTTAGCAGCCACAGAACACGGGAGAACGTGGCCTTGGTCTAGTGCATCTGAGTCCCAGATACAGATCAGTTTTTACTACACTGCTCCACTCTGAGAGAAATAGTTTTCAGTTATAAGCTACAAGTTAGCACATTTTTATTATTTATCCTTCAGTAAACATTGTATGTTGTATAGATTTTACGTTGAAGAAATTCCAGTAAGTCCCTAACAGTTTAGACCCATTCGACCTATCTCATATGTAGTCTGTGTCTCCAATTCTTGCAGCATACACACTGTCAAGACATAGAAACAGAATTTGAGTTACTTTAATTCTTGTCACTTCATGGTGACAAGAAGCTTTTATTTGCGTTAAACATTAGACTACTAAATCGGAATAACTGAAGAGTGATGATTTGAAAATCATGCCTTGCTGAATCTGAATTGAGGGGGAAACTCCCTCATTTACTCCTGAAACAAATGCATATAGTCGTATGTCAGAGCTCACTGTAGCATAGCTAACATCTATCTATCTATCTATCTATCTATCTATCTATCTATCTATCATCTTTTTATTTACCTATATCTCCATCATTTATATATTATATATAATTTATCATATATTTATCTACCATCCAACTGTCATCTATCATTTATTTATTACCCTCATTATCATCATCGTTATTATTATCTATTTATAGTAACTACAGTGATTGTTTAGGACTTGAACCAACACTTTTTTTTTGGAGCATGAATACTTTATCACTGACATAGTTTAGGGAGGGCAGCATGTGAAGATAACAAACAGACTCAATATTGATGGGATTTTGTTATCATTTGTACATTCTCTCCAGATAGAGGTCCTGTTAATGCTTGTACTTATTGAGGATGGACCCTACTGCTCCCACAGCACCCCACTACATTGTCCACAGGAATCCACCTCCTGAAGATACGGGTTAGACACAGGAAGGGCAAGAAATGAGTCTAAGGGCAAACAGGCCATGAACAGACCCACTTGTCCATTCACTTGTGTTACCTTGCCATAGTATGTGGAAAACGTGGCAAGACTATCTCCTGTCCTGTCAGACCAAATGCATCATGGCGATGTTCCTTATTCCCCAGAACTGTACGGGCATGCCGAAAACTGTCAACGTCCTCGACTCCATCTGGGTCAGGATGCAGATCATTTCTGTCCTTAAATTTTCACACCCATCTGATAGTCTTTCATTTTTGGTGTCAATATCCCCAGAAAGTGGATAAAGGAGAGGGCACAGGGTCATTCCCACTGACACATCAGTTTCTAGACCCTCTGAACTCCATTTTGTTTTACATTCATTCAAATAAATTATTTTATAATCTTAAGAGTGAGGAAAACCTGTTTCTAACTGAGGCTTTTTTTAATTTGTCCATGATATCTTTAGAATTTAGGCTTTTTAGGAGTGCCTGGGTGGCTCAGTGGGTTAAGCATCCAACTTTGGCTCAAGTCATGATCTCACAGTTTGTTAGGTTGAGCCCTGCAATTCTGTACTGATAGCTCAGAGTCTTGAACCTGTTTGGGATTTTGTGTGTGTGTCTGTGTCTTCCCATCCCCCACTTATTTCTCTCTCTCTCTCTCTCTCTCTCTCTCTCTCTCTCTCTCTGTCTGTCTCAAAAATAAATAAATTTAAAAGAGTCTAACTCTTGATTTTGTCTCAGGTCATGATCTCATGGCTATGAGCACAAGTGCCCTGTCAGGCTCCACACTGGGCATGGAGCCTGCTTAAGAATCTCTCTACCTTCCCCTTCCACATCTTTCCCTCTCTCTCTCAAACAGAACAAATATTAGGCTTTCAGATTAAACAAAACCAAAACGCAAAAGCTGTCTTTAAATTTCTGAGTTCTATTGTTTTAGCTCCTCCCTGTGGGAGGAGTTTCATATATGCTAAAATCTCAAACTATCATCCTACATGGATATTGTTTTCTCAATCATTCCTCAAATATGTATTAAGTATCTACTTAGAACTATTCTTGACTGCTTGATTTCTCAAGGTCTGCTCTATGACTTTGGCCAAGTCATGTAACTTAGTAAATTTGAGTTCTCTTAGTTGTAATGCTCATGTTGCTACTGATGTCTACACCATATAGTGGTTGTGAAGAGCAAGTGAGCCCAACAAAATATTTCTAAACATATCAACTTTTTTTTTGCAAATGAGAAGGATTATTAGAATTCACTTAACTAAAATTGTAACTTACAATGTATTACTCTTTTAAAACATTTTTAATCATCTGTGGCTAAATAATATTTACTTCCCCTCTTTCCTTGGTCACCATTCCAGAAGGTAGCCAGCAATGCATTTCACTGGCTCTGTGGCGTGTATAGCAAAACTGAAGGGAAAATAGTCTAGAAGAGCTTTATTTTTAATGCATTTTTTGCTTGTGAAAGCCTAAGCCTCTATGAGACTGTGTAAAATTGTTGACCATGGAAGAAAAAGAGATTAGTAGGGGCGATATTTAAAAAAATCTCATAGGAGAGGGAATCATTTCTTTCACCACTGTTTGTAGATAACTGGTAGCCAAATCAATGGGTCATGTTCTTGCTAGGAATCTAGGAAACGGCATAGATCATTTTGATACTGGCTGCACTGGTAGTTTTTATTTTTTAATTTTTTAAATGTTTTTATTTAGTTTTTAATAGTTTATTTACAAATTGGTTTCCATATAACACCCAGTGCTCTTCCCCACAAGTATTCTCCTCCATTACCACCACCTCCATTCCCCTTCCCCCTCCCCCTTCAACCCTCAGTTCATTTTCAGTATTCAATAGTCTCTCAGGTTTTGTGTCCCTCTCTCTCCTCAACTTCCTTTCCCCCTTCCCCTCCCCCTGGTCCTCCATTAGGTTTCTCCTGTTAGACCTATGAGTGCAAACATATGGTATCTGTCCTTCTCTGCCTGACTTGTTTAGCTTAGCATGACACCCTCGAGGTCCATCCACTTTGCTACAAATGGCAATATTTCATTCTTTCTCATTGTCATGTAATACTCCACTGTGTATATAGATAGATAGATAGATGATAGATAGATAGATAGATAGATATAGATATACATCTTGATCCATTCATCAGGTGATAAAAAATGTTTTTATTTATTTTTGAGATGTAGAGAGAGACAGAGCATGAGCAGGGAAAGGACACATGAGAGAGAAGGAGACACAGAATCTGAAGCAGGCTCCAGGCTCTGAGCTGTCATCACAGAGCCTGACGTGGGGCTCGAACCCACAAATTGTGAGATGATGTCCTGAGCCAAAGTCAGACACTTAATTGACTGAACACTCCAGGCACCCCTGTACCAGTAGTTTTTAAAATTCCCCTAGTAATTCTAATCTGCAGCAAAAGTTGAAATCCACTGATCTAAGTATCCCAGAGAGTCTTAAAAAAGATTGCCAAGCATGACAAAGAATTGGCAGAGCTGAGAAATCTAAATGGACCATGAGAGCAGGCACAATAGACATCTTCTCACTGACCTGTATGGACTGATCATGATGGACTGGATCCCATGAACCCATTGCTCCAAGTACTGCTTAACCCTATACAAGACCTTGACAATGGTGTGACATGTGGGAAAATTCTCAAGAAGTTGAATCTAAGTTAAATTTTAGATATGAACGGTGCAATTCTTGCACATCTGGGTTTGAGGTATAAGATTTACATCCATAATGTTTCCTGAAGTTCATTAGGAATTACTGAAATTTCTTTGTGGTGTAAAAGGGAAAATATTGCAGCAGAGTGGAGAAAATAGAAATAATTTTTCCAAAAGTATACCTTGATCAATAAAAGAGCACAAACAAAATAATTTTTGGGTCCTGAAATCTTGCCCAAATTCAGTGCCTAATGTTCTCTCTAATAATTCTGTGATTCTACCCTGTGTGATACCTTTTTACTCTTTGATCCTCTGGCTAGCAGAATAATATGCTTCATCTAGTCTCTAGAACCTGTCATGTGTGGCCACTTACTTCTTCTAGGGTGCAAAGGTAAAACAAATGATTCTATGACAACCTTTACCCATATATCTTACATGTCTTGATTTTGTACTTATTGGCTTGT
The DNA here is from genome assembly GCF_006229205.1 of Suricata suricatta. Classification (NCBI taxonomy): domain Eukaryota; kingdom Metazoa; phylum Chordata; class Mammalia; order Carnivora; family Herpestidae; genus Suricata; species Suricata suricatta. Next base: position 16,185,136 of record NC_043704.1, on the reverse strand, counting down.
ATATATGATAAATGATTCCTTTTCAACACTCAAAATTTAGACCTTTATGAATGAAGTCTGAGAAAAAACTTTTAGAAAAAATCTAAATCATTATATTTCTTGTTTTTACTGATATTATTTGAAGATATTTACATTTATGTGGCCTTTGTCATTATGTATTATTAATATTTAAAATATCATCTTATATTACCAAGGACTTGACTTCCTAAAGACTTGCTTGTGGTTTGTAGAATGGAGGGAAGATCTGATGTTAACATCTAGTCTTGAGTTATCTCTGATTTAACGTTTCAGAGTTAATAGATGGTCTTTGGAAGACAGAAATTCATTCTGAAATTGACACCACAGTGAAATATATCAACATATTTGAAAATATGTAACTATTTTGTTATTTTATTATAATAAGGATGGACACACAATAAATATTTGGTGAATAAATTTAATCTGTTCATTGCAATTATGTACTGCAAATTAAATACATTTTTATAATAAAATAAAAATCATATTTGAAGAGTTAGAATGGGATATATAAACATTGATTGGTGCATAACATATTGGAGTATTCAGAAGCAATTCATAGGAATGTTTTTTTCCCACAAACACTCATATACCCATTCTCCTCCCTGCCCCCCCCCACACTTCATACTGGCACATTAAATATGGCATATTAAATGCATGTGAAGTAAAGAACTGAGAAAATAATATATATAATTCAAACAAAACACGATGCCTTAACCATCCCTATTTATTTATTAGAGAATAATGGAGGTACTTATTTTAGCCTGAATAATTGCCTGAATCATTACCTTCATTCTTCATTTTACTTTGCGTGTATAGACCTGAACAATGACTAAAGAATAAAACAAGGAACAGAAACTATTCCCTTAAACACCCAAACCTCAATTCCCTAATTAGGACCGCATTTCCTCTTGATGACAGTTGAGTGATCATATCCTTGTACTCACGTTCCTTATCAAGATAGATACTTCTGTTTGCTGTAGGCACAAATCAGAGGTTATAGAACCTATTATTTTTGTTTATAAATTATTGCCCTTTAAACATATAATTCCTGGCAAGCCTAACTATATAAATTAGGTGCTTTAAAGTCATCTTCATAGATTTCCTAAGAGAAATCAAAGCCCTGTTTTGTCCCCCCGAAAATGTCTAATTGCCAGTGCATTTGAGTTTCTGAAAGGAATAACAAATCTTTCCATTGAAAGGACATTTCCATATTTTGACAAATTCTATTAAAAATCTTTATCTGAGGGGCGCCAGGGTGGCTCAGTCAGTTAAGTATCCCACTTCAGCTCAGGTCATGATGTCTTGGTTCGTGACTTCAAGCGTTGGGCTCAGAGCCTGGAACCTGCTTCAGATTCTGTGTCTTCCTCTCTCTCTGCCCGTCCCCCACTCGTTCTCTTTCTCTCTCTCAAAAATAAATAAACATTTTTAAAATCTGCATTTGAGATCTATTATTTTTCAGATTAATTGTTTAAAAAAGAAACGTCCACATGTCAGTTTTTACTGTATTAGTATAAGTAATAATCTGGAGGAAAAATAACTTAGGTTCTGGTTTCAAAAATTTTTATTGCTGTGTATTATTAATTGCAATAAAATATGTGTCTCCTAGCAGATGCTACATGATGGTCATAAAAAAACCAGTATTTATCATTATACCAAGGATGTGGACATACTTGATTTTCAACTGCACAATTGGAAGGGGGATTATTTGTATCTAATAATAGCAAGTGCATTTAATACACACGAGGTCAGGATGTTCGAAGTCTGCCATTTCTGTGCCTACCACGGATGACAAGTATGATCTATATATTCTTTGTACTTGCATCTCAATGTAAATGAAGCCATAAAGCCAGTGTTAGTGCCTGATGTACTTACAGGGTCTGGCAGGACTCTATAAAAAACGCTGATTGCAATCCACAGTTTGGGCCAAAAGCAGGTACTAAACATAACTGGTGGAAGTCTTACTGAGCACCGTCACGTTCCTCCGCTTCTCTGTGTGCCGCACGCAGTGTCCCGGGGCTGGATACCTGGGTCTCGGCTTCTTCGTGTTGCAACAGCAGAACCCGAGGAGCAGACCACCTCCAATGAAGAGCATGGCGGTGCTCGCCCAGCCGAGGAAAAGGGCCGCTCCCAGCTCCCGTTTCTGCCCCACGTGGATGGCCGGGTCGTAGAAATCCCTGATGATGATGTTGGCCGTCCAGCACACAGGAATCAGAACAAAGATGCCGGTCAGGATGAAGAGGACCCCAGAGGTCCCCAGAAGGTACGCTTTGGCCCTCCCGTTGGAGCCCGTGCACTGGAGGTGCTTCATGCCACAAATGCCAAGAAGCAGAGCAATCAGGGAGAGAGCTACGGCGACACACATGAGGGCCCTGGCCGCCTCTAAGACAGGTGGGAGAGCCAACAAAGAGCCATAGAACTTGCACTGCAAGCGGACCTTGGCTTGCCGGACGCAGTTCATCCAGAGGCCTTCCCAGAGCCTTTCGAAAACAATGATGTTGCTGCCAATGAAAGCCGATACCCTCCACTGAGGCAGGAGCGTTGTGGCAAGGGTCCCCACCATGCCAAGGAAGCCAAGAACCAGACCAGCAATCTGCAGGGGATAAAATGCCATCGCCTCTGCTTTGAAGACCGACCCAACCTGGAGTGGTAGAAGCTGCTAGAAATCCACAACGTGGAAGAAGGCCTCTCTGAGTCTACAGCAGTCTCTGAGGATGTTCTCCACCGTTCCTGGCCATGACGTTTTAGTTGAAGTCAGCAGCCGTGACTGAACTTGGCCTACCTAAGAGTCCCTGCCTTTGTACACTGGCATTCATTTCTGTATGGATTCTTTACTAGTCATATATAATTGTTTCCCAGCCAATAAGAAGGGAGCCAGAGGTGTGTCCAGAAATTCTGCATTCAACTTTGGTATTCCTCTTATTATTATTGTCTTAGCAATGTTGTAATTAAGTGTCAAAGCTTCCATTGTGGATTGCTAATTACAGAGCTGAAAACTTCCTGCTGAAAAAAGGCTCTGATAAAAAAGCCTAAATATACATGTTAAGTCACAAGAGGAGGCAACATCAAAACCTTGCCAGTTCTTTGGAGAGCAATTCAATTGAAGAATACTTTGCACTTTAGATGATCTATTACTTTCTTCTAATCTAAGCTACTTTTCTTTAACAGGGTTAGCCAATTCTGGTCTTAATAAAGACCTCTGGATATAGAGACATGTTTAGTGGTTAGTTTCAAGATTTCTACTAAAATCTCTGAATCTTTATTAAAGAAGAAGTTCTAAGCAAAGAGAAATTTCAGATTTCAGTTTATTTTTAAGGTCCAGAAAGGCAGAACAGAGATAAGCACTCCTTATAATTGAATTTACTGGTACTTAGTATATTATCTGTTAAGTAACACTTTCTCTCTGGTGAAATAATTTTTTGTATATAAACTTTCCATGAGCTGGTTTTTTAAAAAAAACTTTTAATGTTTGTTTATTTTTGAGAGACAGAGAGACAGAGAGACAGAGAGAGACAGAGAGAGAGAGAGGCACAAGCAGGAAAAGGGCAAAGAGAGAGGGAAACACACAGAATTGGAAGTAAGCTCCAGGTTCTGGGCTGTCAGCACAGAGTCCTCATCGAGTTTGAACTCACAAACCTGGAGATCGTGACCTGAGCAGAAGTCAGCCACTTAATCAACTGAGCCACCTAGGCGCCCCTATTGGTTTTTGTTTTTTTAATTGTTTCAAATGTTTGTTTATTTTTGAGAGAGAGAGAAAGAGAGGCGGGGGAGGGGGGAAGATACAGAATCCAAAGCAGGCTCTAGGCTCTGAGCTGTCAGCACAGAGCCCAAAGTGGGGCTTGAACTCACAAACTGTGAGATCATGATCTGAACTGAATTGGATGCTTAGCCTACTTAGCTACCCAGGTGCCCTGATTATCTGTTTTCTCAATGGCAGCTTGAAATATATCACGTTTATCAAAGCTAAACATGTATACTCCACTTTTATAGAACAATATAAAAGTGGCCCTTTGGATTATCTATGCAATGACTTAATTGCAAATTGTAATGGAAAACATTTTAGAGATGGAAGGTATCTTCAAAGTATATCAGGCTTAAGTCTCTTGTTTGTAAAATGCAGAATGTGAGGTCCTTGGAGTGCTTGGCTAGGCTAGCCATGTGGTAATATGGAGAAATCCATCCAATCTCTATCTTTCATTGCTTACCTTCCCTGACTAATTCAAAAGGGGGAGGGAGAGATGCTTTTTCAATTCTATTCATATGAATGGGACCGAACCGAAATTTTTTTTTTTTTTTGAGAGACAGTGTGAGCAGGGGAGGGTCAGAGAGACAAGGAGACACAGAATCTGAAGCAGGCTCCAGGCTCTGAGCTAGCTGTCAGCAGAGAGCCCGGCGCGGGGCTTGAACTCATGAACCATGAGATCATGACCTGAGCCGAAGCTGGACGCTCAACTGACTGAGCCACCCAGGCGCCCCCCAAAACCGAAATTTAATACAACCTTTCAGTAGTTTTACAAATTGTTTTCAAAGCAAGCAGAATTCAATTGAGACTGTTTCAAAGTTCAAGAATCAATATTTCATCCTTGACTCTCGCTTCTCAGCCACTGCCCAGGGACCACGGTGCATAATGTGGGAAGTGTGGACCTTCCCCCTCTTTGTTCACATCCTACTGCAAGCATTCTGTCTCAAAGATTAAACCGACTGGAGAATGAGCCCACCCAGTATATTCCAACTAGGAGACCTTGCAGTTTGCAACAGGTCTTCCCTCTCAGTCAACCACAGGCCAAGAGCCAATGGAAGGTCCAATACCATCCAAATTTAAAGAGTCCATTAATTGAATTAGGAAATATGGAAACTGATAAGTTTTTAAGACAGATGGTCTATCCAGCTATTATGTATCAATCATCTATCTTCGTTGTCATTGTTGTTGCCATATTAGTACCATTAGAACTCCCTCTCTCAGGAATGTGAATCACTGAGGAAACGGGTGACTTCTGTGTGGTTCAGAGTTTCCTAACACCAGCTCAGAAGGCAGGGTTTTCTCTGCCTTTGTTCAAAGTTACTGAGACACAGGTTTCTTCCCATCCTGAAGGGATTTGCCAGTGTTACTCCACCTTGTCCCTTCCATTTCCTCTTCTGTGTCTTATTTCCTCTTCCTCATTCTATCTCGCTTTAAACCCTATCTTCATTTTGTCCTGGAAGTTTCCAACTTCCTTTCCAATTGCTTGATTTTTTTTCTCAGCAGATAAAACATCTGGTCTGTATTATAAATAAACACAAGGGAAAGCATATGTTTACTTAGAATACAGAGGTGCATCCTGATTATAAGAATAATCTGGGAAACATAAATAATGTAGGAGTTTTTGTTTTTGGACCGTTACAAGCAAAGCTGATTCTCAACATTAGCTTTACTTTTTCACTTTACGTTGAAAGAGAGGTATTGTTTTCCTCTCCATCTTTCTGGGAATCTTAACCCCTTCTTCCTCCTTGGGGGCTCTTGTTCCATTGATAATTCCCTCCCTTCATTGTATCTACATCCTCGTCCTTTCTCTGAATTGTCCTTTAGAATATAAATATACTCGATTCTCTTCCATATTAAAATTTCATCTTGCCAGAAATGTGTTCCCTGCATTTTATTCACATGCAACTTGTAATCCACTTACATTTTCCACTGTTTCAACATGGAAGTCTGCTAGAAATGTGACAGACTTCCTGGGCATTTTTTTTTTTTAATTTACTGTTGACAGAGAATGAGGGAGTGAGCATGAGCAGGGAGGAGCAGAGAGAGAGAGGAGGACAGAGGATCTCAAGTGGGCTCCATGCTGAGAGCAGTGAGCCAGTTGTGGGGCTCAAACTCACAAACTGTGAGATCATGGCCTGAGCAGAAGTCAGGCGCTCAAACAATGAAGCCAACCACCATTGAGCCAACCAAGGGAGCTCAACCAAAGGTGCCCCCTTCCTGGGCATTCTTACTACTGCCTTCAAATGATACTTTCATACCCTTGCCTCATTGGCCTTTCTGTATCAGCCTAAAGAAGCCACCATCTTTTAATTAAGGCAGTAAAGGGCTTATATTTTGGAGAGGGACTTGTTTCAGTCTTGGCTTACTGCCTTAGCCATCACCTGGTTCTGCACCACAACTTAACTTTCCCTTCTTTCCTTCACTCCTTTTCCTTTCCTTCTTTTCCTCAGGTGTTGATCCCAAGAGTATTTCATAGTAAAAATAATGTACCCTAACCTCCACCTCAGAGGTTGCTTTTGGAAGAAACCCAACTGTTGATTAACACTGTATTCTAACTTATTAAAAATATTTCTTGTCATATGGGGCACCTGGCTGTCTCAATACGTACAGCATGTGACTCATGGGGTTGTGAGTGCGAGCCCATGTTGGGTGTAGAGATTACTTAAAAATAAAATCTTTAAAATAAGAAAATCTTTTTGTGGTAACATTGCTGTACCTTAGTTTCATCTTTATGCTCTCTCACTTGAATCAATTCATTGATGTCTTTCCTCGTCTCCTTGCCTTTGGTCTTACTCCTATCTCATCCATACTCAGAGCTTTCTGAATCAAATTCTGAACAAGGCACCACCTTACCAAAATTCTTTTAATAGCCCTCCCCTTCCTACAAGATAAAGTCCAAATCCTTTAGCATGATGCAAGAGACCCATCTTTGGACTGGCCCATGCTCAGCTTTAAAATTGATCTTCCAACCATGACTTCATTTCATGCCTTCACAGACCTTGTTGGAGTGAAAATAGTAAATAATAAACAACCAATTGCAAAAAATATAATTACAAAATGAGATGCAACTATGGGTAAAAAACATAGAGTATAGAAAAACTAAGTTATGATGAGAGTCTAAAATTATGATGAGGCCGTAATTTTAGTTATGAGGTAAAGAAAGACTCTCTGACAAAACAGTATTTAAGCTATAACCTGAAGCTTGAGTAGGAATTACATCACCAGGTAAAGACTGTCCCAGGCAAGGGAGTCAGTGAGTGAAAACGCTGAGGGCGATGAGAGTTCGGGGCTAATACAGATGGAAGGCTTTGAACACAAGGACATGGGGTTTGCAGTGAGGGGCAAATGAAGCTACCAGTGCAAAGTCTAAATGTGTGGGCTACTGGGAACCATTTAATCATGTTCTCTTGAGATAAATACAAAGCCAGTTAAAGATCTTAAGCATGGAGCTGACATGATCAAGTCTGTGTTAAAAACAAAAACAAGGGCACCTGGTGGCTTAGTTGGTTAGGTGCCCAACATCAGCTCAGGTCATGAGCTCTCTGTTCTTGAGTTTGAGCCCCTCATCAGGCTCCTCTGAGCCTGGAGCCTGCTTCAGATTCTGCATCTCCCTTTCTCTCTTCCCCTCCCCTGCTCACTCTGTGTCTCTTTCTCAAAAGTAAATAAACATTAAAAAATTAAAAACAAAAACAAAACCCCAAATACTCCCCAAACCACAACATATTGATATTTGGGGGGTAAAGAATTAAAAAGGCACAAAATAGTACATGAAGAAGCCAGTTAGAAGGTTATTGCAATCACCCAACTGGGAGACGGGAGAGGTGGTCAGAGTACAGGAGATGCTGAGGAGGGCTGGATTTACATTGTGCATCGGAATGATAACTGGTGAGCATAGCTGATGGACGGGAGGTCAGAAACAAGTCTGGGGTGACTGCTTTCATTGGCAGGAGCATCACTGTACCAGGGGTGAATGTATTGAGGTGACAGACCTTTTAAGGATGAGTGATCTTTTAGAAATAGATCAAGAATTACATTTCAGATGTCAAGTCTGAGTTGGTTGTGAGCCATCCCAGTAGAGGGTGTAGAGAATTAGATATGTTGCAGCTCACAGGGACAGTCTGGACTGTAGACATATGTAAGAATCTACAACCTCCATTTTTTCGACAAATGATCAGATCACAATCAGGGACAGAAATCTGACAATACAGACTACTGACTTACTCTATTGTCGTGTCGTTCTGGGACTTGTTCTGGGGTCTTAGAGAATGGAATTTAGGTTAAGGAACTTTTGACTTCTTTTTATAAAAACATATCAGAGCTTTACCTGCCCATCAGCTTCAAGTGAATAGGAGTGGAAAAAATTAGGACACTCAAAGCATTATCATCTTGTCCAACTTTTCTCCCTTTTCAGGAGTTAACACACCTGAGAATGTTCAGGCATTCTCCCAACTTACTGTGTGTCTATTTTGAAAGATGATGTCTGGTCCCTCTCAGTGGCCAGTGCGAGTTTTAACAAGTACAAATGAGTTGGAAAAGTTTTAACTGGATGTCTATGAGATTGACTTGAAGCTATATGGAAGTAATGCATGAATACACACCTACAGAGACAGATCCCTACCCTATTACTGACTCCGGTCTAATGCTATTCTCTCTCCCTAAAGCACGTTTCCAATTCCCCTGACCTGTGTGACACTGCCCATCTAATAATCGTTTATTCTCCTTCAGATTTGAATCCAAATTTAGTCACAAGAGAAACCTGTTCTGAATTGGATCATATCAGATTCCACTTCTATCCCCAGCCCTGCCATTGTTTTAGTCTCTCAGAACTGTACGGTTTTCTCCAGAACATTTTCCACCGATTCTAAATAAATATGCATTTCCATGTAAGTCTGTTCCCCTATAGAGAGTAGATTCCATCTGAACAGAGACTGTGTCTACTTTGCTTACCACTAGATTTCCAGTGCCCAGCAGAGAGCCTGACTCAGAGTGGGCCAGAAGTTGTCTGCTCCAGAAATATTGTTGGAATGAATAATGAATTAATTAATTAATGCAATATTTCATTTACTTAGGCTATCCTCTAACTTAAGGATCAATACTTAATTATATCTTCTTAAATTATAAATTCAGTTTGAATACTTCTCTACAAAGACTGGATTCATGTGATGAAATACACTACGTGACAATTTAAACATCTCATGTAGAAGTTTTTTTTAAAAAATAGCTTTCTATTCCAGGATGCATTTGGGGGTAATCTAAAAACAAACTAAATTAGGTTTAATACTACCAGCCTAGTCAACCAAATTTAACCCATTATATTGCATGCCTACCTCAAATTCCAGCTGTCTTGGCAAACCTGGGTAGCTCAGTAGGTTGAGCATCTGACTTTGGCTCAGGTCATGATCTCACAGTTCAGTTCCGGAGTTCGAGCCCCACATTGGGCTTTGCTCAGGCAGTGTGGAGCCTGCTTCAAATTCTCTGTCTCCCTCTCTCTTTCTGCCCCTGCCCCACTTGAGCACATGCTCTCTCCCTCCCTCTCTCTCTCTCAAAAATAAACATTAAAAACATTAAAAAGAAACTCAACTGTCTGAAGGCTACCTCCATGTCGGTATTTAATATGGACCTTTTGTGTGAAACCAATCAGGGAAATCTGAGTTCAGTCCAGGTAATGAAAACCTGTATTCAGTGTTTGTGGTTTTGCTTCTGCATACAGTTGAGAATATGCTACAGAAACCTTTGAATTTATCTTCCTCTCTCCCTTTTCCTTCTCTCCTTTATTTTTTCCTGTGTCATATGGCTGTGGAAATAATTGAAGATGACTTGCCAAAATAGAAAATAAAACAAGGAGCCTTGTGATTAATGAAAAGCAAATGAGAATTTGGGGCACAGGATAAAACAAGAGTAGAATATAGAAGATAAAAACGCATGACGTTCCTCCACAAGATAGGTACCACATTGGCTAAGCATTGGCCATGAACTTGCCTCTAAGTGTTTTAGCAGTAATGCAATGTCCATACAGTAAAAAACAAAGAGGTGCCTTTAAGAGTTACATAATTCCTCTTGCTTCTGACACCAGAAAGAACTTCTTTCACTGTGGAATACAATGAACAACATCCTTACAGTAAATAGAGTAGACGAATTTGCCCAGGTGTTCTTTTTTTACAGGAGCCTAAATGATGTGGTCCAGGTGTTCAGATCTTAGATCAGTGGTTCTCAGCCTGAGTGCACATTAGGATCACCTGTGGGAGCTTTAAAACAATCCCAGTGCTTGGGCCCCACCCCAAACCCATTAAACCAAAAGCCTGGGGGCGGGGCCGTGGCTTCAGAATTTTTGTTTATGTTATGTTTTGTCTAGTGGCGCCAGTACTGTAAAGCGCCTTCTGTGATGCCAGCATACAGACTGTAGGAGAAGCATTGCTTTAGAGTTCCTGTTTCAGTGGTTCTCAGTTTTGGTTTTTAATTAGAATCAGAGGAGAGAAGTTATTAAACATATCAGGTCTCCCATCAAACCAATTAAATCGGAATAGTTCAAGAGGGGACCCAGGCATCAGTATTTTTTATGTGTCTTCGGTGAGTTTAGTATGCAGTGGGGACCGAGAGGCACTGATCTATATGAAAGGATGGATTGTATATCCTTCAGGTAATTCTACATTCATATTATTTCTCTCTGTAGAGCTTTTGAGGCTCCAGAGTGAATCAGAGGTTATTCTCCTTGACAAGAATCTTGAGCGTAAATATTTTATATTTCTAGTTAAACTCCATCTTATGTGAGTAGGTGGTGAAAAGCTTTGAAATAAAAGTGACGCATTTATTGCTCTCTTATCTTTCTGCAATTAGGCAATGTTATTTTTTTTTAAAAAGCAAGTGAGGGCATGTTTACCTATTATCACTGAAAACACCTCAATTGGAGTATTTGTATAGTGCTTCTCAACTGTGAATTATGTTCAAATACCTTTGAAGAACAAGTTTTCAAAAACCATTTATATCATAATGTTATTTCAGTTATGTTCAGACATAAAACATGGTACAACATTTTATGCTTATGGCTCTTATTAAAAACATAAAACCAAAATAATCAACAAATTAATACAAACAAAACTGCACAACTAATAAACTAAATTATCAGTGTTACTTTGATTTGGCAGATATTATTGAACTGTTAAAACCAAATTTCGGTGGTTACATTTACCAGCCGGAGGTATACTTTTATAATCTGTCCCCCACAAGTCATTTTCTATTTCTTGGATTTGGAGTATGAGGCACCATGATTTGAAGCATCCATTTATCACTGTCAGTTTCTTTTCTTTTTTCATTTTAACAATGAAATTGTTCTTAAACTGATCCAATATTTTGATGAGCCAAAACATTGGAGAGCCTTCCCATGAGTAAATACTAGCAAATTAAAATATACTGTTCTTAAATACATTTTTAGTCTTATACTTACTATAAGCTGTCCAAAAACTGGATCTGGTCATAACGTTTGATCTAAATACAAGAAAAGTTGAGCAAGTTCTTTCTTTCACTTGATATTGCCTGAGTGTCTCTGTGTGTTGTAAGGATTCAATATCCTACTAGTTAGCTTTGTGACTCGGAGCTTTACATATGTACACCATGCCATGACTACATTTAAACTGTGTTTTAAAAAATTAGTGTGCAGTGTTATTTTCATGAAGGCAAACACTGTCTCCATTTATTATATGATTTAACAAACTAAAAGCTAATTTTGAACTTCCTTAAATTAAAAATTATCACTGCAAAAACAATGATATTTATACAAACAGTAAAAATAATTCAACCAGTAAC
>NC_043704.1:16147957-16173479 GCF_006229205.1 Suricata suricatta | reverse complement strand
GTTTTTTTTTAATTTATTTTGAGAGACAGAGAGAACCAGTGTGAGCAGGGGAGGGTCAGAGAGAGAGGGAGACACAGAATCTCAGGCAGCTCCAGGCTCTGAGCTAGCTGTCAGCACAGAGCCTGATGCAGGGCTCAAACCCACAAGCTATGAGATCATGACCTGAGCTGAAGCCAGAAACTTAACCAACTGAGCCACCTAGGTGCCCTGGGGTATATATTTTAAAATTATTTTCCATCAGCAGTGTTTGAAAATACTTATTACCCTGTTTCTTTACCATCACTGGGTTATCATAACAAAAAATATCAGCTTAATAGTATTTTGTGAGTGTTAGACTTCTCATTTCTGTGTTAACTAGTGTGACAAAATTGCTATATTTCATTTCTTTTCAGTGTCTTAAAGTATTTTACTAAAGATCTATTTATTTTCTTTGATCATTTTTTTCTTTTGGTATATATGTTTTAAAAATTATTTCCACACTTGCAGATAGCTGCAGATAGCTAAAATCAGCACAAAAAACAACATGGGTCGGCAAGAACGTGGAGAAAGGGGAACCCTCTTACTTTCTTGGTAGGAATGCAAAATGGTGTTACCACTCTGAAAAACAGTATGGACATTGCTCAGAAAGTTAAAAAATAGAACTACCCGATTACCCAGCAATTGCACTGCTAGGTATTTTCTTAAAGAGTACAAAAATACTAATCCAGAGGAATATGTGCACCCCAATGTCTATAGAAGCATTATCTACCATAGACAAATTATGGAAAGAGCCCAAGTGTCCATTGACTGATAAGTGAATAAAGAACATATATACAAATACATACATGGAATGGAATTAAAAAGAATGAAATCTTGCCATTTGCAATGACATTGATGGAACTAGAGAATATTATGCTAAGTGAAATAAGTCAGAGAAAGACAAATACCATATGATTTCACTCATATGTAGAATTTAAGAAACAAAACAAATGAGCAAAGGGAAAAGAGAGAGAGGCAATCCAAGAAACAGACTGTTAACTATAGATAACAAATTAATGGATACCAGAGGGGAGGTGGGTCAGGGCATGAGGAAACAGGAGTGTGCTTGTTGAGATGGGAGCTAGTTGTTGCATGGAAGTGTTGAATTACTATATTGCACACCCAAAACTAATATTACACATATGTTAACTAACTGGAATAAAAACTTTTAAAAACTAGCTATCAAGACTTCTAAAGGACTTACATTTTTTTCTTTCCTTATCAGGAAATAAAAATCCTAATAAACTTAAAAAATAAATGGTAATTTTATATATTAGAAGTAACACTATGAAATCTGCACACATATGATAGTCTTGTTACCTGCCTTTAAATTTTACTTATGCTTTCCTTTGTTGTACATACTTCACACAATGCTAATGTGCCCCAAGTCAGCTAATATTTTCCTTTATCTTTTTATTGAACTCCTCAGTATGCTTTTCCATAAATTATTCCAATTCTCAAGAAGGTTCTGATTTTTCCAAGGAAATTTTAAGACACTGATCATTAAATTAATATACAAGATGAGGTGAGGAATTCACTCAAATTCTTTTTTCCACATTTTAAGCTAGTTATATCTACATCTTTTATGGAATAAACCATTGTTTCCCCATTTTTTAAACACAAGCTGTCTTTATTACATGTAGAAAGCAGAATGATAATCCCCCAAAGACGTTCACCTAATAATCCTTGCCACTAGTAAATATATTCAGCTATATGGAAAAGAAGAGTTAAGTTTATAGATGAACTTAGATAATTGCAGATGATATTAAGATCAGGAGATTATCCTGGGTCACCTGGATAGATTCATGGTAATCAAGAGGATCCTTAAAAGTGGAACCCAGAAGAAGAGTCAGAGCGATAGCAGCACATGAAGAAGAGCCAGACACTGCTAACTCTCAAGATGGAGAGCGGAGATCATGAGCCAACTTATAGAAGCTGAAAAAGGCAAAGAAACAGATTCTTTTTGTAGAGGTTCTATAAAACAAAACAAAACAAAACAAAACAAAACAAAACAAAACCAACAGCAACAACAACTACCTTTCTAAAGCACCCAGCCCTGCTTTCTACCTTGATTTTATCCATTGGGACCTATTTTGGACCTCTTACCTCTGGAACTGTAAGATCATAAATTTATGAAGTTTAAACCATGAGTTTGTGGCAATTTTTACAGCAACAATAGAAAAAGAATTTAAAATATATATACTATGTCAAATTGCCCTATGCTTGCCCTATCCACTACCTTGGGTCTCCACACCTCTTCCTCTGCAGCCACACTCTCTGTGACCTAATCCAGCCAGGGGCTTGAAAACCATCTTCAAATTTTTATCTCCACTTGGTGCCACTTCCTTGAACTCTGGGCTCAGCTGTCTAACAGGCTGTTGGACATCTCCTCACATTGGGGTCCAATTGACATCTCAAACATAATTTGTCCATGACCAAACTCTTGATTCCCCAAAATTTCCCAAATTACTTCTCCCCTGTCTCAGTAAATACAATCTCTACATGCTCAGCTTTATAGACCAAAAACCTTCAAGGCCTCCTTAAGTCACCCCTTTGGTCCACATCCAACATGCAATCCATCATGGTTCTTCATGTTCCACTTTCAAATCCCAAGTCTAACTATTTATCGCCTTCTTTACCACAAATATCATGGTCCAACCTACTATACTACTGAAATAGTTTTCTAATTAGTCTTACTGCTGCCATTTTGTCTATTACTGTTTATTCGCCTGCTGCTTCCTGTGGCTTTTCATCACACACAGAATAAAACCCAGAATCTCCATAATATATGGCCCCTGGTTCCTTCTTTGACTAAAACTTCACTGTTCTGGCCAAGGAGCCCTCCATACTTTCCCCTAATGTATGTACAGAGCCTCACATCTGTTTCTTTAAGATCACCGCTCAAATGTCACCTATTATGATGAGACTTACCTAACCAGTAACCACCCTGTCTAAACTGGAACTTCTCCATCAATCTCTTATTTTAACCTCCTTTATGATTTCTTTAAAATGACATATTATCATTAAACACTATATATATTTATATATATATGTTGATTTGTAAATTATTTAAGCAAACTAAGAGAATAAGAACATATTCCATTTTATATCCTAATATATCCAAATAGTTAGACAAATTCCAGGAAGATAGCCTGGGCTCAACAAATACTTTTGGACAGTTTTATTAAAAATGTACTCAGATTGTTTCCAGATTTTCTATTCTGCCTCATGGGTTTATAATTTGCTAGAAGTCTATTCATATTTTCTGTTTTTATAATTGAGTTGGATTTCTTTTTAGGTTATTTTCACATTAATATATGTTTAGTTATTATAATTTTATTTAAAAAACTATTGTCTATTGGCTTTTTTATTTAAAAATGTTTATTTACAAAACTAAGTACTTTTGGCTTTATGAATTTTAGTTTTGTTAAATTAATAACAAAACACCACACCGAATTCTGAAAGGAAATATGTGAATGCTATTATTATGTTAAAAATGATCAACAGTTTCAGAATATTAAAAGGTTCATACTAGTTTTCTTACTGATATCCGCTAATAATTATGGTGAATAGCTTAATTTGGGGTGTTTTATTTGCTGATTTTATTTTGGGGAGTTTTATACATTTGCTGCTCATATAATTTGGGTCCTTTATCTACTATAATCACGAAATGCAAAATAAGAAAATTATTACTTTTATGCATTTATATTGCTACTAACTCTCTGAACTATCTTTAGAACTAAGCAGATATCTGCATTTTGCAAATAAGGGAATGAGGCAACCAGAGACAGCTGACAGTGTTCAGAGCCTAAATTCAAGCTTGAATGGGTCTCAGTTCAAATAAGATACATCATCTTTTAAAGGTCTCTTCCCCCATTAGACTATATGCTTCTGACCTTCATGGATGATGTCATTTCATAAAGGCCCCACCTCCTTGCCATAAAACTTATTACATTATGAAAGAGTTGTTCTCAGGATTTTTCCCCATGGAGCATTTAGCAATATCTGGAGACATATTCTGGTCACACTGGGGAGATTCTGTTAACATCTAGTGAGTAGAGGGTAGGGATGCACTATATAGGACAAGCCCCCAGCACAAAGAAGCATGGTTAACATCTAAGTAAGCATTTGGATATGCCACACAGGTGCAATGTATCATTACCCCTGTAATCTGCATTACTACTTATCATCATCAAGACTCAATATAACCCCATAGGGTTGGCATTATCTTCACAACATCTTTCAGGAAAGGTTACTAAATATGGCAAACTAAGGTGTAATGTCATCCACCTAATATGTAAAGCCAAGATTCAGGCTTAGACAGGGTGGCCTCAGAGCCACATTTTACAATACCATATGCTACCTTAAGTTTCTTACATTTATAATTAAATTCAAGTTAAGCACTTCTATAGCCTTAAAAATTTATGGATTTATCTTACAAAATACAAATTAAGAATCAGTAACAATTGGCACATAATTATACATTTAATTGCATAGGCTGGAAATTGTCAGGTTCTTCCATGGTTAATTTGAAAGTTAATGTTTCACTGTGAAAAATGAAAATGGAAAACCAAGACTCCCCACCATCTGAATTCTGTGCTTTCTTGAATTTTTAATGAGGATCGTAAAAGCTGATGGTGCGAACACTTGACATCTTATGTAATACTGCTCGACTATATAATCAGGCAGTGAATATTTTGTACTGTTTAGTGGTTAAGTAAAAGAAGATCGACACACCTTCTTCTGGAAGAAAAAAATCCATAGGAGAATCCATGATTCACCAAGACCCTTTATAATGACTGATGTCACAGGACAGAAAAATTTTAATAAGAGGACAGGTAATTGTACTGTGGCCTGAGGAACAAAGGCTTTATACACATTGTCTAACCTTACAACATTCCCAAGAGAGAGGACAGGAGCAGGCGTTATATCTGTACTTGGTTGTGGGAAAAGTGAAAATACAGAGCAGCTCAGTGACTTGGCCAAAAGCATTTTATATAAATTAGTAACCAAAGAAAATGGTTTTCATGTCCTCTGCTTTTAAGCACTTTTTAAAAAATTAATAATTCATTGGTGGGAATATTCATAGTACACTTTGTAATTCTAACACATTTTCAAGAGTTTTGTTGTGTAGATACTGTGGTCCAGCAATGGCTCAAACTAAATATACATAATTAACAAATGCATATGTATCAATTATAAGCAGTTTATTTGCCATTGTTCAAATGCTACAACATCAGGGTGATCTAGCTCTGACATCTGTCACCCCGCTGATTTCCGTGGTTGACTTGGCTAATCCAGCTGGCTAGGCAAGGGTCCATTTCTCCTTCACTGTTCTAGGTGTGTCCTTCCTGAAGCTGCTCATCCTATCAAAGAGGACGACCTTCCCAGTGGCGGAGGACCATTCATCAGTCAAGGGTATTTCAAGTAGCTGTGCTCCCCTCTTAGGACCTCCAAACAAGCTCTCAAGGTCCACGTGTGGCAGAACTTAGGGTAGTCAAGCTTCGAAGACTACAGAGATCCAAATGAGGCACTGTATTGGCAACCTGCCTTTCTTTAAAAAAAAAAATGCTCCACCTTCAAGAAGTTTACCATCTACTTAAAGAAGCAGGACTAGTGCCTTGGTACTAATTAGAAAAATACCTAATATGTACTACGATATCTCTTTAATCTTGTAACTGACATGGATTTTCTCCTCAGAACAATGCAGTGAGACAGCTACTGATTTCATTCACATTTTACAGATGGGGAAAATTGAAACATGGAGAGGGTAGGTAAACTGCCCAAGGACACAGAAGGTGTCAGAGATAGAAATCTAGGCTAGGAGACGGCAGAATACACACTCTTGATCACTATACTACCTGTACAACCTTCAAAATTTGCCAAGTATTGGGTGCCTGGGTGGCTCAGTTGGTTGAGAATGGATTCTATTTTGGCTCAGGTCATGATCATGGTTTGTGAGATCAAGCCTCATGTGGGGCTCTGCACTGACAGTGATGGTGCCTGTTTGGGATTGTCTCTCCATCTCTGTCTGTCCCTCCCACACACACTCTGTCTCTCTTCCCCCCCCCCCCGAATAAATCAGCATTTAAAAAAGATATCAAATATTGAAGAAATGAGAAAATGGGGTGGCTGGGTGGCTCAGTCAGTTAAGCCTCTGACTTCGGCTCAGGTCAGATCTCACATTCGTGGGTTCGAGCCCCGCATCAGGCTCTGTGCTGACAGCTAGCTCAGACAAAAGCTGGAGCCTGCTTCTGGTTCTGTGTCTCCTTCTCTCTCTGCCCCCGCTCTCATGTTCTGTCTCTCTCTGTATCAAAAATAAATAAAATAGTAAAAAAAAATTAAAAAAAATTAAAGAGAGAGAAGAAATGAGAAAATTATCTCCACAGGGATCACTGGCACATAGTCATGAAGGTACGATGTTCAAACTGGCCCTTGAAAAATGGGTATGATATTCCTCAGTCAGTGGTCCTGAATTGAAGAAAATACCATTTGAGTAGCATTTTTGAAAGTGTGTGTGCATTTGAGGGGAGTGGACGTTGTTTGCCATGATGATTGGGAACTTCCATGGCATTTAGTCAATGGAAGCCTACTGGTTATCTTGTGCAAACAAGACATAAAAGACAGTACTCCACAAAGATGCATTGTCCTGTATCTTATGCAACTTCCTAATGATTTGGAGGATAGTGTGAAAAACCTGTTTGTCATTATCATAGAACTATTCTCCACTTTGAAGTACAACCTTTTTTTAAATGCAAATGAAAAATCCAGACATGCGATAACCAGTAATTCAAGGGAAGGTTGAATTTTGTTTTGTTTGGAATGTATACTAAGAACTGTTCATCCTTGAAAAAAAATGTTATCCATGACAGTGGTAGTCAGGGAATTTTAATTATAAATCTAACATCTATATTAAACTATTTTTGCAGCTTTCATATTGATAGTGAATCCACATATAAATGCAAGTATCTTATTTTTATGTCTTTCAGTATAGAAGTTTGAATCAATTACATCATGAACTATGTATTCTCTTAAATAAGTTAGTTTCCTTTAAAATTTTCCTTTTGATACAGGTGGGACATAATAATGACATTTGCAAATGACTATTTTATATCACCTGTGACTTTCATTTTAGAATATTCCACAGGATGTGATCAAATATTTTATATAAAAGGAGGCTTCACATCCAACAGAGCAGTGATATCCTAGTTTAGATTAGTGTAGGAGAAAAGGACATAGAAATCAAGACAGTTTCATTGACTTTTTTTTTACTTCGGCATATTATCTGAGCACCTACTATGTGTCAGCCCACTCTATTGTGCACCACTGCTCATAGAAGAGAATGAAAAAGCCCCTGTACTCATGAACTCCACACCTGTAATGAAAAAATAGATATACTACTTAGTAATAAGACACAATGTGAACTACATGTCTTTTCAATCCCACACAGGCACAATGCTTAACAGACTCAACCAAGGATTATTTAATATTTAGGAAAGATTTTACTTGGTATTTACTATAGGTTAGGGCTCAACCTTTGTGAAATTATAGATTTTTTCCTACAAAATGCAAATAATTTCTGGACAGAAGATACCTTATATTGTATTGCTCTTGGGACACTAAAGATATTTGTCTTTGACTTATTTCAGTATGGCTTTCCTCAAATTCTCTTGTAACCAGCCTTCCTGACCTAGTGGCTCTCATTAATGGGTCAAGTACATTTTTGAAACGTGTTAATTCCATACTGGAATGAGTCATATCTTTAACCAATTGAAAACTTCATTTTTATACATTTTAGTAAGTTTTATATGGTAAAGGAATGAAATTGAGGTAAATATTAGAGAGCCTTAGACATAAGAAGTGTTTGGAGGAGCCTGGATGGCTCAGTTTGTTAAGTCTGACTTCACTCAGGTCAAGATCTTGAAGTTTGTGGGTTCGAGCCTCACATTAGACACTGTGCTGACAACTCAGAGCCTGGATCCTGCTTCAGATTCTGTGTCTCCCTCTCTCTCTGCCCTTCCTCACCTACACTCTGTCTGTCTCTTTCTCAAAAATAAAATAAACATTAAAAATAATGAAAACATTTAAAAGGAAGTATGAAGAGTTTAGATTTTTAAGAAAGAAAATTGAGGTCAATTATACATTTTTAAGCAGGTTATTTACTTGACAAGAAAGATATTACAATTAATCATAAAATCTGAGAAAGATATTTTTATATTTTTGTGTAACTTAAATCAGTGGTTATTTAATTTCAATTAGAGAATATTCTTGTGCTATTAAGCATAGGATATAAATTCAGGACATCATTTAGCATTCATCACTTTCTGTTAATATTGGAAATCAATAGTCTATTATTTCCTAATTTAAAAAACCTTAAAATTCTTGAAAGAAAAAAATCACTTTATTTAATGCACAGGAGATTTTCAAGAAAACAGATGAAATATTTTTGAGAATAATAAGCAGAAATTTAATTCTTGTTTTATAAAAATGTTTAAATGTTTTTTTATTTATTTTTGAGAGACAGAGAGAGACAGTGCAAGCAGGGGAGGGTCAGAGAGAGAGGGAGACACAGAATCTGAAGCAGGCTCCAGGCTCTGAGCTAGCTGTCAGCACAGAGCCCGATACAGGGCTCGAACCCACGAACCGTGAGATCATGACCTGAGTCAAAGCCAGACGCTTAATTGACTGTGGTACTCAGGTTCCCCTAGAAACCTAGTTCTTAGATGACTAGAAAAAGAGAAAGCTATGAGAGTCTTAGGGAATCTACCAGTCCCTGGTGACCTAGGATGGGTGGTTATAATGGCTGGCCCACAGGACTTGGGCAAAAACCTGGCTTCATATTAGAGACCCTTGAAGAAGGCTGAGATCCTCAAAGAGAAATAACTTAAAGAGAAAGATCAAACTAGAAAGAATTTCTACCAGTAAGTTCAACAAAAAAGAACATTTGCTTATCTCAGACTAGAATTTCAAAAGTAACCTGAGACATTGTGACCACGTAGACATTTAGGTCTACATTAAGACTATTGGCATGATCTACAAAATTGCAGGCTGAGAATTTTAATTTAAAGCAAATTTGGGTTGGTAATGCTTAAAAGTGCCTAATAGAAAAAATGTAATTCTTTTCTGAAGGAGTCCTCAATGAATTTCTATGAACAGATTCTTTTTATGTTTATTTATTTTTGAGAGAGACATACAGACAGAGCGTGAGCAAGGGAGGGACAGAGATAGAGAGGGAGGCACATAATCAGAAGCAGGCTCCAGGCTCTGACTGTCAGCACAGAGCCCAACGTGGGACTGGAACCCATGAACTCCGGGATAATGACCTGAGCCAAAGTAGGACCCTTAACCAATTGAGCCACCCAGGTGCCCCTACCATGGATAGATTTTCAACAAACAAAGCTCATAGTCACAAATCGCAAAGTATATAAGGAAACATCACAATCTGTAAGATTGGCAGAAGACAAAATAGCAGAATAAAACCTCCAAAACCTTGATATTGAGTTTATTGGGAACAGACTATAAAATAAAAATATGTATAATAAAATAAAATGTAGACTCAAATTAAGAAGATAAAGGTTACAAAAATGAGCAGGTGAATTTGAGACAAGAAGAAGGCAAATGGGAAGTCTAGAAAAATAAAAATTTTAAAGAACTGTAAAGTTCTTTTTATAAGAGATTTATAACGTTTAGGTTATTAGAATATACATTTAAAGAATTATTTACCTGTAATAAGGAAAAAAAGTTGGAAAATATTTTAAGAAGTTTGAGTGTTGTGAAAAATAGAGAAAGTAAGTTTAACAGGAGTTATGTTTAACTGGAGTTAATATATAGAATGAAGAAGGCCATAATCAAAAATAATGAATAAGAACTTTCCAGAAAGTCAGAATTCGAAACCGAAATTTTCAAGAGTTAGTTAGGTCTCTTCTTTTTTTGAGAGAGAAACACAGCATGAGCAGAGGAAGGTTAGAGAGAGAGAGGGAGACACAGAGTCTGAAGACAGGCTCCAGACTCTGAGCTAGCTGTCAGCACAAGCCTGATGCAGGGCTCGAACCCACTAACCATGGGATCATGACCTGAACCGAAGTCAGACATTAAACGGACTGAGCCACCCAGGCTCCCTGAGTTAGGTCTCCTCAACATATGGTGTTTGGAAAACTGGAAGGCAACATGCAAAAGAATGTAACTGGGTCACTTTGTACACCATACAGCAAAACAATCTCAAAATGAATTAAAGACCTACATGTAAAACCTAAATCCATAAAAATCCTATAAGAGAGCATAGGTAGTAATTTCTCTGACATCAGCCATAACAACATTTTTCTGGATATGTCTTCTAAGGCAAGCAAACCAAAAGCAAAAATAAACTATTGGGACTACATCAAAATCAAAAGCTTTTTCACAGCAAAGGGAAAAAAAGCAAAAAGCAAATAGACTTAGAAAGCACATTTAATTCTAAGCAGATTAATAAGAATATATCTATTTTAGATGCATTATGATTAATTGCAGAACACCAATGATAAAAAGACTTTAATTACAAGAAACAACAATTAGAATAACTGCCTTTCTACATTTTTTCTTTTCCTTTTTCCAACTTCATTGAAGTATCATTGGCAAATTCAAATTCTATATGATTAAGTTGTACAATGCAATGCTTTAAAATGTGTATATATTATGAAGTGATTGCCACATAATAATTAATTAACATATATATCAACTCACCTAATTATCTGTGTGTGTGTTTAATGAGACCAGACAGGAGGTCTGCTCTTGTAGTAAGTGCACAAGTCATTCTTTATTGTAGTCACCATGCTGTACATTGGATCTTTAGAACTTATTCACCTTATAATAAAAATTTGTAGGCTTTGACGGTTCCCATTTCTCCAACTCCCAGTCCTTGATAAGCACCATTTTGCCATCTTACTATAAGTTCAACTTTTTCAGATTCCAAATATGGGTGAGATTATTCAGTACTTATCTTTTTGTGTCTTACTTATTCCACTTAGCATTGTGTCTTCCAAGCTCATCATTGTTATTATAAATGACAGGATTTTTTACTTTTTATTTTTTCAAAATAGTTTATTGTCAATTTGGTTTCCATACAACACCCAGTGCTCTTCCCCACAAGTGCCCTCCTCCATCACCACCACCTCTTTTCCCCCCTCCCACTTCAACCCTCAGTTCATTTTCAGTATTCAATAGTCTCTCAAGTTTTGCATCCCTCTCTCTCCCCAACTCTCCTTCCCTCTTCCCCTCCCCCTGGTCCTTCATTAGGTTTCTCCTGTTCTCCTGTTAGACCTATGAGTGCAAACATATGGTTTCTGTCCTTCTCTGCCTGACTTATTTTGCTTAGCATGACACCCTTGAGGTCCATCCACTTTCCTACAAATGGCCAGATTTCATTCTTTCTCATTGCCATGCAATACTCCATTGTATATATATACACCACATCTTCTTGATCCATTCATCAGGTGATGGATATTTAGGCTCTTTCCATGTTTTGGCTATTGTTGAAAGTGCTGCTATGAACATTGGGGTACATGTGCCCCTATGCATCAGCACTTCTGTACCCCTTAGGTAAATCCCTGGCAGTGCTATTGCTGCGTCATAAGGGAGTTCTATAGATAGTTTTTTGAGGAACTTCCACACTGTTTACCAGAGCGGCTGCCCCAGTTTACATTGCCACCAACAGTGTAGGAGGGTGCCCATCTCTCCACACCCTTGCCAGCATCCATAGTCTCTTGATTTATTCATTTTAGCCACTCTGACTGGCATGAGGTGGTATCTCAGTGTGGTTTTGATTTGCGTTTCTCTGATGATGAGTGATGTTAAGCATCGTTTCATGTGCCTGTAGGCCATCTGGATGTCCTCTAAAATGTCATTACTACCCAAAGCAATCTACACATTCAATGCAATCCCCATCAAAATTGCACCAACATTCATCTCAAAGCTAGAACAAACAATTCTCAAATTCGTATGGAACCACGAAAGACCCCAAATAGCCAAAGTAATATTGAAGAAGAAAACCAAAACGGGAGGCATCACAATCCCAGACTTTAGCCTCTACTACAAAGCTGTCATCATCAAGACAGTATGGTATTGGCACAAAAACAGACACATAGACCAATGGAATAGAATGGAGAACCCAGAACAGGGCTCACAAATGTACGGCCAATTAATTTTTGACAAAGCAGGAATGAGTATCTGATGGAAAAAAGACTGCCTCTTTAGCAGGTGGTGCTGGGAGAACTTACACCATACACAAAAATAAACTCAATATGGCTAAAGGGCCTGAAACCATCAAAACCCTCTAGGAGAAAGTAGGAAACAACTTCCTTGACCTCAACCGCAGCAATTTCCTACTCAACACATTCCCAAAGGCAAGGGAAATGAAAGCAAAAATGAACTACTGGGACATCATCAAGATAAAAAGCTTCTGCACTGCAAAGGAAACAATCAAGAAAACTAATAGGCAACAGACAGAATGGAAAAATATAGTTGCAAATGACATATCAGATAAAGGGCTAGTATCCAAAATCTACAAGGAACTCACCAAACTCCTCACCCAAAAAACAAACAACCCAGTGAAGAAATGGACAGAAGATATAAACAGACATTTCTCCAAAGATTTTTTACTTTTTAAAGACTGAGTAGGGGCGCCTGGGTGACTCAGTTGGTTAAGCGTCTGGCTTCAGCTCAGGTCATGATCTCAATGTTCCTGGGCTCAAGCTCTGTGTGTGTTGGGGTCAGTGCTGAAAACTATCTCAGAACCTGGAGCCTGCTTCAGATTTTTTATCTCCCTCTCTCTCTGACCCTCTCGTGCTCACACTGTCTCTCTCTGTCTCTCAAAAATAAATTAAAAACATTTAAAAAGACTAAGTAATATGTAATTTCACGTTTGTGTATTACATTCTCTTTATCTGTTCATCAGTCAATGGACACAGGTTGTTTCCACATATTGTAATAATTATGATTAGTTATTGTGAACAGTACTGCAATGAACATGAAAGCACAGGTATCTCTTTGAGATCGTGATTTTATTTTCTTTGGTTATATACCCAGAAATGAGTTTGCTGGATAATATAATAGTTCTGTTTTCAATTTTTTAAGGAACTTCTATAATGGCTATACCGATTTATGTTCCCACCAGTGGTTACAAGGGTATCCTTTTCTCCACATCCTTACCAGTAATTGTTCTCTTTTGACCTTTTGATAATAGCCATCCTAACAAGTGTGAAGTGAAATTTCAGTGTGGTTTTCATGTACATTTTCCTGCTCTGATGTCTGTTGTTTCCTTTCTTCTGATAACTTTTACCACAGTTCTTTTTCTGATTTCTTGAGCTATACAGTTGGGTTAATTTGAGGTCTTCCTTTTTTCTTAACGTAAGTGTATATCACTATAAACTTTCTTCTCAGAACTGTTTTTGCTGCATCCCATTAGTTTTGATATGTTGTGTCTCCATTATCGTGTTTTAATATTCTATTTTTTCTATTTCTTTTTTGATTTCTTCTTTAATCCATTGGTTGTTCAAGAGTGTGTTGTTTAGGGGCACCCAAGTGCCTCAGTGATCTCATGGTCCACTGGATTGATTCTAGCATTTGAATCCTTGGGATTCTCTGTCTCCCTCTTTCTTTCTGTCCCTCCCCCATTCTCATCCTGTCTCTCTCTCAAAATAAATAAACATTTTTTTAAAGAGCGTGTTGTTTAATTTCCACATACAGTCCTTATAAGGCTTGTATGCTGTATAGTACCTATGGGTGGTTAAGAAATAATTATTATAATGTACATGTTTGGCACAGGGAATGGCACGAAGAATTCTGCCAGGTAGAGAAGAAAGGGAGAGAAATATTTTTATAGAGAAATGAAACGTGAGCCAAATCTGATTATCTTTCTCCACATGCCTAAGACTACTGTTTCAATCAGGCGCTTTTCATATGGGCTTGCCGAGGTTTTGGGGTCACCCTATGCTTTTTGCTACCTGTCATAATAGTGGGAATCCTCCTCTACCAGTGCTTGGATCTCTAGCAATAAAGGAGTATCTGGTAAGCACTGAATGTGTGACTTTGGTTTTCCTGAATCAACGAATTACAGAAAAGGCAATGCCATCAAGGGCATAGAGATGTGAATCCACTGGTATTTTCAAGGAACCAAGTGTCATTCAGTTTTATTGGGGAAAAAGATGCAATTCAAAAAGAACAGAGATCAGGATGCCTGAGTGGCTAAGTCGTTTAAGCATCTGGCTTTTGGTTTGGGCTTATGACCTCATGGCTTTGTCATGAGGCCCTGCATCAGACTCTGCACTGGTCGTGTGGAGCCTACTTGGGATTCTCTCTCTCACTCTCTGCCCCTCCACCACTACACTGTCTCTATCTCTTTCAAAATAAATAAATAAACTTAAAAAAAAGAAAAACAGAGATATAAAAGAGGTCCCTCACCTCTGGCTGAATAATATTGCATCAGGCAGCTCTGATCAGGTAATTCTCTTGCTCTGTAGCTTCTGATGCTATTAGGGTGGCCTAGTAAAGTATTTTCACTTGGCATTCGTGGTCCTGGACCCATCTTATGTATTGAAACCACCACGTTCATCAAATTAGCTGTTATTTCCTTTTCTTTACTCTCAGCCAAATTAAATACACCCTTTACTTTTCCAGCTTTATGTCCTGTCAATGTTCTTTGTTCATTCGCCTTTACCTGAAAATTTCCAAGTCTTTCGTACCTAACCAAATCTCCAACTATTTATCCTTCCAGTTTCATCTCAATTTCCATCTAATTTATGAACATTTTGCTGTCTTTTTCCCAATCTCACCTCCAGAAGGGAATTATTTTCTTTCTCCAGTAAAACCCCCAGTGCTTTATCCTTCTCTTTTGAGAGTCTGTCCCTTTGGACACCTGTCATGTGCTGGTTTGCACTGCCTTCTTCCTCATGCCTGGATTTAAACATCTCGGAGATGATATCTCACTCATCCATTCAACTTTGTCACTTTCAATACCTCACTTAAATTTAAAACACTCTATGCTCAATAACAGTATACTGAATTAATTTTATTTTGAAACTAACAACAATATATAGTGAGAAGATGAGTGGTGTAGTAGAAATCTAATGTGTTACTTGATTCATTCTTCTGTGGTTATATGTAACGTGTATTGAATAATGTTTCCAAAAGCTTGTTAAATTTACCAGTCATGCAAATTTGCATTTATAGTGCAAGATGAGTTCTGTCACCTGTCAGAGAAAGCAGAGTCTAATCTTAAGGCATCTCAAGTTCTGTACTTTCAAAGCCGCAGGTGAGCCTTATTTCCCCAGGAAAGTCTGCGTTACACCTTGAAAACAGCGGTCACAGAAGTCAGCTATGCTTTTTTATAGAATTATTAGAGAAATGTATAAAATTGCATAGAGAAGAACCACATAAAGCCTAAGTGAATTCCTGATCACAGAAGGTTTCACCTTACGTAATATTTTAGATGGATCTCTTTTGATCAGAACAAAAAAATGCCTTTTGTTCTTTTTATTGTGCTTAATGTCTGTGATCCGCATCCAAGGGAATAAAATGTCAAACCTTCATTCACCGGAGTAAGAAACCTTCCAAATTTGATCAAGCAGTGACCTGTAAAGTATAGCATTTTCTAAGGAATATCCAAAAACTACCAGCCATAAA
Organism: Suricata suricatta; assembly: GCF_006229205.1. NCBI lineage: Eukaryota > Metazoa > Chordata > Mammalia > Carnivora > Herpestidae > Suricata > Suricata suricatta. Next base: position 16,157,807 of record NC_043704.1, on the reverse strand, counting down.
TAAATTAAAAAACAAAATTGCAGCCCTTGGCTGACTGTAAATTTACTTATCAGTGATTTGGAGAGGAAATGTGTAAACACTGTGGATATTTTTTATATTAATCCTAACTCTTGCCCAAATAATGAGAAGGCTTATAAAATAAGCTATGTAGGGTTGCTAGGCACTTATGAGGTGAGTGTGTATAAAAGGTTTCACTGAACAAAGTTACATTTTGTAGCAGATACTTTAAAGATATTCTGCTGGTTTTAAACATGTGATTGTAAATGGAATTGCTCATTCTTTGTGCACGTTGCTTAAATACAGAACACATTGGATTCAGGGTAATTTTACTGTTTCCTTTTTTCTCATAATTAATGTATAACAACTAAAGAACACTTTAAAAAACATAAAAACACAGTGTTCTCTGGAGTATACCGAGTGTGAATATAGAGGCCAGATTATGAAATGCTTTTTGGCTTCAAAAAATAAGTTCAACATTAAAAATAATTGACACTCAAGGTCCTCTGAGTTCTAAAAAGTTACTAAAAATCTCCTTGACATTATTTTATAAACTTAAGTACTATGTATATAATATTTATCAATAATTGAATTTCCTAAAATTAAAAGTGAAAGTTCATTTATTTATTTACTTATTTTATTTCATTTTAAGAAAGAGAGTGCAGTAGCAGGAAAGGAGCAGAAGGGGAGAGAGAGAGAGAGAGAGAGAGAGAGAGAGAGAGAGAGAGAGAGAAAGAGAGAGAGCGAGCACGCCAAGCAGGCTCCACAACCAGCATGGAGCCTAATGTGGGCCTTGATCCCATGACCCTGGAATCATGACCTGACCCAAGATCAAGAGTCAGACACTTAACCAACTGAGCCACCCCAAAGTTTTCTTTCTTTCTTTTTTAAGTAATAAGCTATATCTTGGCAAAGATTTAGCCAAAAAATTTAAGATGGAAAAAATAATACAATAAAACTGGATCGTGAGTAACTTACACTGTTGAGTGTTCTGCAAGACAAGGAAACATTTCTAATAACTTTTAACTTGATAAACAAGTAATGTTTTGCAATATGAGTAGTACATGATGCTGAATATCACATGATCACAACTGAGCCGATGGTTCCCCCCACCCCCTCTGTCAGATGGTGGATGATTGTCTCCCATCTTCGGATGCTGAGTCTCAGGCTACAGTGTTTGGCAGAAATCAGGGATTTTTCAGAACTTTGGAAGGTGACCACAACAGACACTGGTGTATTTTTTGTCACTTCAAATCTATGGACAGTCCTTTGTTTTGTCATACAAGAGTGTGCTTAGGAATGCTTTGCTTCCTTCTGGGTAAGGCTGTCTACAGATATAGACACTTTTCTCTGCTGTATCATTGCCAATTACATTAAATACAGTACATGACAAGAGTTGATCAGTAATGTGCTGTAGTCAACACTTGTGGAAGCACATACAATGGCTGCCATGCAGGAAAAGTTTTGAAAAGAAAGGCAATAAGAAGATGATTACACTGGACGTTAGGAAGGAAATCATTAGAAACGATGAACGAGGTATGTGAGGGGCCAAAATTGCAGGATTTTACAAGGAATCTACACCTACATCTCGTCTGCAGAAGAGGAGAAGAAAAAGGCAGACGGATCCCTTATTTCAAATGAGATTCTGGAGATGTGTAAAATGTGAGAAACCGTGCAACATTTTGTAGAAAAACAGCACCTGAATAAGGCTGCAACAGTTTGAGTAATGAATCTGTTTCACGACAATGTGATGTCACATTTCCATGAAATCCTCAAAAGAAGGCAAAAGCAAGTCATTGGATAGGTTCCTTGTTAAAGTTGCTTGAAAAGAAAAAGATTCTGTTGAGCCACTAGACAGCAGTGATTCTGCTAGTGATAGTAAAAGTCGTCCTACACAGTGACCCTCCTCTCTCTTGTCTCCCTCATACCAGTCATGAAGGTTTTCAAAGTAAATGCAGGTTAATTTTTTTGTCTTTATATTTCATATTTTATTGAATATTTTGCATTCTATTACAGTATTATAATCATTGTATATGAATATATTTGGGCTGTGGGACAAATCGTCTGAGTTTTCATGATTTCTTGTGGGGAAATTTGCTTTGATATTCAAGTGCTTTGGATTGCAAGCATGTTTCTGGAACAAATTATGCTCTCAAACTGAGGTCTTACTGTCATATGTTTTATAAAACTTTCTTTAAAGTTGGTTTCTTGAGATTTTTAAGAATCCACAAAAATGATGAACATATGTCATTTGCCCTCATTCTAATGCAGCCACTCGATCCACATTTGCACAGACCAGTGTCTTTGTGCTGTCCCTTAGGTGGGGTCTCAGGATGCATTTCCTTTTCCTACTCTCACCACAACCCTGACCACCACCACCTGACCAGAAAACAAAGAAACATAAATAAGATTTAGCTGAAAATAAGTCTAGTCAAGACCTAGCTAGTATGTATGCTGTTTTGTTAGCTCCTTTTTTTCCCTTTGGCTAATAGTCTTTCTTGAACAAGTTTATGTCATTACATATTTGTCCATCATATCATATTTATATTTATGCTGTATCTCATTGTATGAATAAGCATAAACATAATTCATGTAATGTGCTGATTGTAATCCTACGTATAGCAAAGGATAAAGTAAAGCATCTTTAAACTCTTTGAAGAGAACTATATTCATTAGCAATTACACTTGCCTATATATAACACATATTCTACTGAAGTTGCTTCAGAAGTAAGATGTTGGGGCTCTTCAGTGGCTCAGTCGGTTGGGCGTCCGACTTCGGCTCAGGTCATGATCTCATGGTTTGTGGGTTTTAGCCCTGTGCCAGGCTCTGTGTTGAATGCTTGCTCAGAGCCTGCAACCTGCTTTGGATTCTGTGTCTCCTCTCTTTGACCCTTCCCCACTCACATTCTGTCTCACTCTGTCTCTCAAAAATAATACATGGAAAAAATATTTTTAAAGTAAGATGTTTATTTTTCTATCTTCAAAAAAAGTGCAGTTGGCAGCTCGGGGCTGGCAAGGATGCTCTGATAAGTCCTCGTGGATGGACGATCTGTCTAGCTTCCTGGTCACAACAACCAAACTTGTGGCATTGGTCCTCAGAGTCTCAGAAAGTCTGAGTCACCTCCCGACAAAGGGGAGAGGAATGTGCAAAATCCATACTCTAAACAAAGTCTGTCTCTATTGGAAAACAAGAAGCAAAAAAACAAAACAAAGAAGCAAACTAAAAACACTTTCTCTGAAGCCTGGTCTAGAAGATTCCCACTTAGGTCCCACTGGACACATGTGGGCCGCATGGCAAAACCAGGTTAAGCAAGAGTTGGGACAGGCATAATTTTAACAAAGTGTATTCTCACTCTGAACAAACTTGAGGTTCTCTTAGTAAAAGTGAAGGAAAAATAGATACTTGGCATGTAAGTATCAGTGTCTATTCTAGAAGTATATGAATAGTTGTAAACATCATACCCAGTGGTTGCTTAAATGCAGAGTGATGCCTCAGGCTTGACCTTGAGGTTTATGTATGTGTGTCTAAGCAAGAACGTGTTACACATAGCTTGTAGTTTAGGTCCACCCATTTGTCAAATATATTCTTTTAAATTTATTTACTTATTTTGAGAGAGCAAGAGAAAGAAAGCATGAGCAGCGATGGGGAGGCTGGTGGAGGAGGCAGAGAGATAGGAAGAGAGAATCCCCAGCAGGCTCTGCACTGTCAGCATAGAGCCCAACTCTGGGCTTGTTCCCAGGAACCGTGAGACCATGACCTGAGCCGAAACCAAGTCAGATGTTTAACTGACTGAGTTACCCAGACGTCCTTATTTGTCAAATATTTTAAATGAGAATTCTATAAACATTTCCTATCTGTAATGGTAGAGAAGGGTGAAGAGAAACTCATCTATTTCTTTTTCCGTTTACAGCAACCAGGCAACATGTTGACCAAGAATCCTTAGACGAATAATTAATTCAATTGTCTTTGTGTTAAGAAGAACAAAAGTCTGGGGTGCCTGGGTGGCTCGGTTGGTTAAGCAAGCATTCGACTTCAGCTCAGGTCATGATCTCATGGTTCATGGGTTCAAGCCCCACATCAGGCTCTGTGCTGACAGCTCAGAGCCTGGAGCCTGCTTCAGATTCTGTGTCTCCCTCTCTGCTCCTCCCCCATTCATTCTCTGTCTTTCAAAAATAAATTTTTTAAAAAGTTAAAAAAAGAAGAGCATAAGTCTAATTTATGATAGTGATGGAAGTTTCCATAATTATATCATAAAACAGCTGACATTTCTGTAACACTTTTCCTTGAAAAAGGTCAATTCCACCTCACGTATTTTGGCATTTATCTTTTAAACATTTTTTAAATGTTTATTTATTTTTGAGAGATAAAGACAGAGACAGAGAGACAGAGTGGGAGCAGGGGAGGGGCAGAGAGAGAGGGAGACACAGAAACTGAAGCAGGCTCCAGGCTCTGAGCTGTCAGTACAAAGACCAACACAGGTCTCGAACCCACAAACCATGAGATCATGACCTGAGCCAAACCAACTGAGCAACCCAGGAGCCCTTCATTTATCTTTACAATACATGTATTCTCTTCTGTGCTTCCAGTGATCTTGTTTTCCATTCCACACAGTGTTCGAATCTTACAAGCATATTAGAATCATAAAGGAAAAATTTAAAGAAATACTAATGTCTGGGATTCATCCCCAGAGATGTTGATTTAATGTGGTTTGGACTTAATACTCCCCAGGGTATGCTGATGTGCAGCCGCAGAGAACTACTTCCTACAGCATCTTAATCCAATGAACTTCACCCCCCATTCCCCCAGCATATCCTCAAGCTTCCCAGTCTCTGGCCTACACCATCTCCCTACACTATTGCCAATAACTCTCTGATCCCTCTGAAATCTATAGTCCACTGATTCACCATATTTTTAATGTCTCCAACCTAAGTCATATCCTCATTTTTTCCCTAAAGAATCTTAGAGTTCCTTGCATACACCCTCAATTTCTAATTCTATTTTCCCCTGTTTTAATTCTTTGGCAAAACCTGTTTTGATTAAACCCAACTTTCCATGGACTCTGTAGTCGATCTAGAAGGCTAAATGTGACTAACAAAAAAATTCAAACAAATAGACAATCCATCACCACTAACCTCAAGTGGGTCCTTATTTCTCTCATGCAGTCTTATTATTCTTCTCTAGTCTATTATTTGCCCACACTCCTATTGCATACTTTTCCTCAGCATATCTGCCCAGTTCTCCAATTTCAGTTGATTCTATTGATTTGAACTTCACTGAGGAAATTCTTCTGCCACTGAATGTATCAACTGATTGCAAATCAATTTTATACTATCCCTGTTAGTGGGATGAAATGCTATGTCCATCCCTCTGTGCACTAGATCTCACTTGATACTGCAAAGATATTGGTTGAAAAATATCACTCCAGATGGTGTCATCTCTTCTCTGCATTATCACTTTCCCTTCTTGATTGTACTGTTCCTCAAAGCATTGTATTAATTTTTGTTGCTGCTTTTGCAAACTACAACGCGGTTAGTGGCTTAAAAGAGCATTAATCTATTAACTTACACATGGGGAAGGAGTGGGCAGAAGTAAAACATGGATTTCTAGGGCTGTGTCCTTCTGAAAGTTCTAGATAAGCATTCATATCTTTATCTTTTCCACCTTCTAGAGGCTACTGTATCCTTGGATCACAGTCCCTACTTTCATCTTCAAGTACAGCAATATAATATCCCTTGAATCTCAACCTCTCTTGTTCTTTCATGCTCTCTCTCTCTCTCTCTCTCTCTCTCGCTCTCTCACACACACACACACACACACACACACACACAAATCTGCCTCCATCATATCTCCTTCTCTGACACTCTTGCCTGTATATGAACTCTCGTAATTACATTGGATTTACCTGTAATAATTACCCTGGATCTACCTGAAAAACGCAGACTAATCTCTCTCATCAAGATCATTAGTCAAATATTACAATGTCTATTAGAATTTTGTCATCGAAGATGACATAGTCACAGAACTTTGGAATTAGGACATGACCATGTTAGGTGAATCATTATTCTACTTACCATAAACATCTAAACCTATTGCTATACAGTCAAACTTTTATTTTTTTAATGCTTATTTATTTATTTTGAGAGAGAGAGAGCCCAGGAGGGGGGCACAGAGAGAGGGAAAGAGAAAATCCTAAGCAGACTGAGCTGTCAGTGCAGAGCCTGACATGTGGCTCTATCCCATGAATGATGACATCATAATCTGAGCTGAAATCAAGAGTCAGATACTTAACTGACAGAGTCACCTAGGCACCCCACAGCCAAACTTTTAAAGAGAAAAAACAAAACCCCTTTCCCTTGACCTCACAACCCCTTGTACTGCAGTTTTTCACTGTTTTCAAGCAAGAATTGACAGAGTGGTTCTTCTTCTTGCTATCTTTAACGTATGCCCTCCCATTCTGCTCTCCATTGTTGTTCAAGCAGACTTTATTCTTCACAACTCCCACTGAAACGCTTGTAAAAGTCATATACAAATTCCACACTGTTAAATTTCATCGTCATTTCTTAGTTTTCATCTTACTTATCCCATCAGAAGTTTGGTCTCTGGTGATAACACTGTTGTTTCTCCTAAGGTACTTTCTTCATTTGGTGTTGGGGAGGCCACTCTCTCCATTCATTCTTTTCCCATCTCCCCAGTCACTTTTCTCATTCCCCTTTGTGAGTTCCTTCTTGTTTTTCTGACCTTTAAACACTGTAATGCTCTGGGGTGACCATAAGGATGACTTTAACTCTACATCCATTCTGACAGTGCCCACATTTTATTCCCAGTCTGGAATGCTCCAGAATTTCCCATGAAAATCTTAGAGGTGTCTCAAATTCACTGGGACTAGAACCAAATCACCAATTGCTAAAAATAGCCACCTTAAGACCGCTTCTCCCCTGTGCAGTGGCAACACTCTCCTTCCAAGTTCATGCATCCAAAAGCCTTGGTTTGAATCCTAATGTCCTCTTTTTTATTTCACCCTTTAGACTCCACCCATGAACACATCTGTCAGTTTTACCTTCAAACATATTCAAAACCAAAAGACTCTTCCTGAGCCCCACAACTACCCCCTCATCTCAACCACCAACATCTTTGTCCGCATTTTTGCAACTTGGCCCCCAGGCGTCTCCTCTGCTCCCTACAGATTACTTCAAAACAACAGTCAGGGTGGCCCTTGGAAAACAAAGTCTGATCATGCTATTCTTCCATTTAAAGTTTCAAAGGCATCTCTTCTTACTCTAGAGCCTTAATAGAGCTTGCTGCCTCTCTCAACTCCTATCTGGCCCCTCTCTCTCTTTCCTGTATTGATGCTGAAAATGGCCATTTTTCAAACTGCATGAACAGTCTCCCCTTCAAGGTTGTACATGTTCTTCCTCAATAAAGGAATGTCCATCCCTAGATATTCACATGGCGTTGCCTTCACTTCCTTTAGGTCTTGACTCAGGAAGCCTTGCCTTGCCACTCTTTGTAAAGTAAAACTCTCTCCCACAAGTTCTTCTATTCCTTAATTGTGATTTATTTTTCTGCATAGTGCTTTTCCAAACCTGTCACTTTCTATATATGGAAATAAATGAAGACTAATGAAAGGAGAAAAGCAAAGGCTATTTATTCTGAGCCTGCTATATAGCAAGGAAGTCAGCCACTGTAATCTGTGTTGGACAGAGACTTAAAGGAAGGGGAGGAGTGGGCAAGCTTCATAGTAGAGAAGGAGGAGCCATAAGGTGTGCCCTAACGGGGGCTGTGGGCATGGTGAACCTATTATCGGGTAACTAAGAGGCAGGCATCCTACATGACTGGTGAGGGATACATATTTGTTTTTCTCTGGTTGGTGTTAAGTTGGAAGTAGAGGCAAAAATTCAGGAGGCTATCAGTTATTAATCAAGCCCTGGTCATTTGAGGTCAATTGTTAAAGAAGTTATTGTTTAGCATCCTGGATTATTACTAGAGATAGAGATGGAATTTGACTTCTTAGAAGGCTGACATACATCAGGCTGGCTTCCTCAGTTGTTTATTACAGATAAAGGGGTGCACTTTATGAGCTGGTTGCAACAGGTTGTAGGACAGAGTTCTATTTTTATACTTGGTTTGGCCATTGTCCATTTGTATATTCAGTTTCCCATATATTTGCCTCTTTAGCTATCCATTGTCTCTTCTCACTAACATGTAAGCTTGGGACAAACTCAAAGTCAAGTGACTTAGTATGCGAGGGACAAGGATTGACATTTATGAATTTTCTTATACCCAATTCTTCACACATAGTCCATGCTCAATAAATATTTACTGAACGGATGAATAAATGAATGAATAAAAACAGAGCAGATAGGACCTTACCTACTTTCATGAATGGTTAAATGAAAGATAAGTCATATTAGGGAGAAATGGAGACTAAATTATTTAATTTAAGTAATTCTTGAAAAGTGAAGGTTCAGCAAATACTATCTCTCTCTCCTATTCTACTTATAAAAATACAATAGCTCTTGTCTGTAAATGACTTTTAAAACTATGGAGTCTCAAAAGAGAGTTGAAAAAGTCCATGTGGTACAAGTCATAATGTACAATGTTGGCCTTCATGTTAGAAATAGCATTATGTTTTACTTTGCTTTTCTGTTTGGAGTGTAATTGTAACTACTGTAATGTAAATGATGGAAAATAATTGCATATGTTAAAAAAATAAATAAATACACAGAAAAAAAAAAGAAATAGCATTATGTTGTTTTTCCTCTAGTAAGTCTTCCTTTTGAAAGTCAAATAAACAATGGAGCGCCTGGGTGGCTCAGTCGGTTGAGCCTCTGACTTTGGCTCAGGTCATGATCTCACTCTCCTGGGTTTGAGCCCCGCATCCAGCTGACAGCTCAGAGCCTGGAGCCTGCTTCCTATTCTGTGTCTCCCTCTCTTTCTGTCCCTCCCCCTCTCATGCTCTCTTTCTGTATTAAAAATAAATAAAACATTAAAAACATTTTGAAAGTCAAATAAACAAGAAAAAAACAGATTTGAGATAAATCCTAAATTTAAACCAAAGTAATGAATTCTTCCAGTGTCTGTCTTTTCCATGTAGCACAGTTCCCGTAAACCTTGATTTACAAGGGGGACTCCAGGTTGGGTTTTTCCTAACAGAGTGAGCCGGGAGCGCCCCCTGGTGCTTGGGTGACATCACCGCTCTCTCTTTAGTTCCGTAATCAGGGGTGTCTACCTTTCTACAGGGTATATACAGTACACTCTCCTGAGTGTGAGCAAGAGAGAGGTTTTTTTTGTTTTGTTTTATTTCGTTTTGTTTTTTAGAGAGAGAAATAGATGGGGAGAGGGTCGGGGTGGGATGGGGGGAAGAGAATCTTAAACAGGCTCCACACTCAGCGCAGAGCGTGACAAGGGGCTAGATCCCATGACCCTGAGATCCTGACCTGAGCCGGAATCAAGAGTCGGTCATTCAACTGACTGAGCCACCCAGGGGCCCAGAGAGGTTTTAAGGTCATAATCTCTGACACTTATTATTGCACGCTGGGCCCTATCAGTTGTTTTATGACCATTTTGATTATAGAGAACGATCCATCTCCTAATTCTCATCTGAGCTCAGAATTCCAAATATCTTCCCCCCAAAATCTTATCTTGTCTTCGTCTCAAATACCTAAACATCTATGTGTAATCTTTAAGACAACACTTACCTTTCAAGAAGGACCATTTGTAATTCAATATTATTGGGAACACCTACACTGTTCTGGGCCCTGGTTAAACGCTTTGTAGGCATCATTATATTGAATCTTATAAGGAACTAATTTATGAGGTTCTGTTATTATTGTGCTTTTGCAAATGAAAGCT